>NC_141164.1:47991119-48325807 GCF_053477565.2 Lygodium microphyllum
AAATCTTGTTTACATATTGCGATGTGTGTATTTGGAGACTCTATTCCCAATGAAACAAGTAAGATCTCTCCCTTCCTTACATTATGTTACATTCACCATCATTGAACATTGTGTGGATTGCCCTCCAATTCACATCTAACTCCTCTACCATGAATCCTAAAAAATTAGCTTTTGGGTGGCTATAATTCTCCATCACCTCGTACAACTTTTACTAGAATAGGACTTGTGCATTTGCATCTTCTTTCTTCATCTTGCATATTTCCATAATCATCAACTTTTGTACACTTCAAAAAACAATCCCAAATAGAGCTTCAAAAAATAATATATTATTTACGTTCATGCTGTGATGAAAAAATGAAACAAAAGGAACTACCATGGGTCATACACCTGCTGCCATGGTGGTCCAATCATTAATACGATGCACATGATTGAAGCATATCCAACTATTGTGTAGGCCTCAAGTACCATTCCTTTGCATGCAATTTGCCAAGTCAACCCTTGATGTTGGCCCTATTGTTGACATTTGAAATATGAAGCGCCTACTATTATCATCAACAACTCACTTAGGAAGTAGGCTATCATGCAAAAATCTTTATGTATAATGTTGTTTAACTTCAGAGGATGAGATTCCATCCCTTACTCTCTAGCATGATGCACGAACCACATGTTTGAATATATATACATGGAATAATTTATATCATTTATTGGGAGCTCCAAATCAAGCATTGAAGTAAGATGTGCCCCGAACCAGTGCTTGAGATAAGTAGGAAGTAAGGGAGGTGAAGAGGCATTCAATCTCCGTTGCAAGTAAGTTTTTTAGTTTTTTGGATTAAGATAAGTAGGTTGGATGAGTGTAACTGGTTGCTTGTGATTTGGATGCATTGCAATATGGAAAAAATAAGGAAGAAAGAATACATATTAGGGTTTCTGTTGTAATAGCAGGCCTAAAATAAGAATACATATTAGAGAAAAGGCAAGTAAAAGACTAAGCAAAGAGGGGTTTAAGAAGCCAAAAGGGTAGGGGGAGAGCTCATTTGTCATTTTTGAGTTGAGAGTGAGAGCTTCACAGAGAGAGAGAGAGAGAGAGAGAGAGAGAGAGAGAGAGAGAGAGAGAGAGAGAGAGAGAGAGAGAGAGAGAGCTACAAGGTTGGAAACCATTTTGTGCTTGGAGATCTTCACCACCATGACACCTTCGAGCCCCACATGTAACCTCTTAGTGTGCCTTTCTGTTGGATAATTGCTTCCAGAATCATAGTTGAGAGATTAATCAAGGTGCATATGAGATTCATCACATGATTCTTTTCATTTTGGAACTTTCGGTCCCGTGCTTGGATGGATTCCATAGTCATTTGAGTCCCGCTATCACTTGAACAATCCGAGTCCTCAATCCCTTTGGACAAAACCATACCAGTCTGAGTCCTAGACTCAAACTTAGACTACCACTCGGGCTTAGACAAGCCACTCAAACTCAGACAAGCCACTCATACTTAGACATGCCAATCGAATGACTCGAACAACCACTTAGATTCGGATAGGCCACTCAAACTCGGACAACCACTCGAACTCAGACACTTAGACATGCCACTCGAGCTTGCCAGGCCACTTGGACATTGTCACTCAAACAAACTATAAAAAATCTAGATTCTAGCAAATTGGACCTACCCTAGGGTAGACAAAGCCTCACCCCAAGCTAGACAACATCCTCACAGGTTGCCAAACATATAGAATGGATCATAAGGCTAGCACACTCATGAATCATTATCTAACGGCTTGAAAAACAATTGTGATCACTGACCATTAGTTACTTATCCCCCTAGAGACCTAGACTAACTGACCAAACATGCTACCCCTCAGACCACACATCTAGAATGCCATAGGAGACTAGAACAAACTAGCTAGAGTGGTTATCACCCACATGAAAGGATCAAGACAATAGTGTGCTGCACTATATTGTTTTCGTTGAATTCGCACACTCTATCAATTAAACATTTGACACACACCAAGAAAGCTGAAAGCCTGATTTCACACAATGCACTTTGTGGAGCATACCTCTAGCATTTGATTGCTCATAACATTGGGGATGTTTTAAACAACAAGGAATTTGTCCAAGATAAGATAAGATGAACAAACCCACTAGTAGGGAGAGACCCCAGATATCAAATAGTGGCCAAGGACCCCAACCACCTAATACTGAGAGAATTGAATTGTTAAGATGCTAGGGAGCAACAACAACATGCACATTTAGAGATGCAACCCTACACAACTTGATCAATCTGATTGATACCCTTGTTGCTCAAGAAACTGGCAACATGTCAGGAGCCAGCACCAACCTAGAAAATTATGAGATCTTGACTTGGGAGAATTCCTAGTCAACATCCAACAAATGATAACCTATTTATGGCCTAGAAACTAAAATGGAGCATCATGGTAGCCCAGCCAAGGACATCATAGAGCTGATCTGAAGAAAGAGAAAAAGTTAGCAAGGAAAGCACTGCAAGGGTCATAGCTTCCTACAACTAAGAGCAACGAGCCCAAAAGCTAAGGCAAGACATAGAAATACGTGAAGTCCAACACATCTTAACGCTCGCCAACCAAAATAGGACAGGACCAAATGCTAAGAGGGAGAGTGCACTAGAGGCTTGAGCAATCTTCTCACAAAAACTAACTCTTAGACAACACGATCGCAGAACAGAGTGGAGCAACCCTAGCAACTTTGTTGCTAGTAGGACTAGGAATCACCCTTAATTCTAAGAGCTAGATCAAGATACTTGTGGTTGCTGAGCAACTCGACAAGTATCATAATGACGCGTATAGCTTTGTGGAGTTCTTTGAGAAATTATGCGTGGCTAAGGGTTTCACCAATCTTACTTAACATGCACAAGATTTTGAACTATGCTTAGAAGACAAAGGATGGACGTGGTACACTAGTCTAGACAATGCTAAACACAATAACTTCAATAATCTCAAGAGTCTCTTCATCAAGAGATTCTATGAGGTAGGATACTTTGACAACCTCATCGTTAGGTTGATGAACATCAGTCAAAAGGACAAGGAGTATATTCGAGATTACATGGTTCATGGAGAGGCAATTGCAATATCAGTGACTATGTGGTAGAAATAAAGCAAATTTCAGAAGACCTTGCATCCATTAATGCACCTGTTGATGATGTTGATTTAGTGTCAGTGACACTAAATGAACTTGGACCAGCTTTTAAATCTTTAGATACCTCTATTTCAGTTAGAGGAGGCTCTATGCTTGAATTCGAGGAGATGATTAGATTGCTAACTACAGAAGAAATCAAGTTGGGCTTGAATGCATCTAGCAGTGGTAAAAATGCAGGTGAAGACAATGTTTTTTATCATTAGAGAGGTCATGGAAGCTCATCTAGAGCTAGAGGCTCTTCACTTGGCCATGGTAATTATGGTTTTTCTCGTGGAAGAGGTAACTTTGGTCGTGGTGACTTGATGCATAGAGGTAGGGGGAGATCTTTCCCTAGAGGTAGAGGATAGTCTAGTCCATCACACAGAGAGATGGCACTTGTCATTATTGTGGGCAGTTTGGAAATTTTGAGAGGGATTGTTATCACAAACAGAATGCCATGTCTAAGGGTTGTGGAAGGACCCAATATGGCCACTATGCAGACACTTATGGTGGTACAGGCTATGGACCTGGAGGTGGATCACCTAGAGGTCACCTATTTGCTATGGAGCATGTTCTTGGGAGCATGACTCACTCTCCTCGTGAGAATGACTGGTTTTTGGATTCACAAGCTACAAACCACATGACTCATCATGATGAGTGGTTTGATAGCAAGGAGCAGATGTAAAATGAGGAATATGTTGCCACTAGTGATGATACTTTACATAAAATTACTCATATCGGTAGTGTGCCACTTGTTACTAAAGATGGGATTGAGAATAAGCTTGGTGATGTATTTTATGTGCCCACAGTAACTAAGAACTTAGCATTGGTTCAGATCAAGGATTGCAGGTGAGATTCAACAAGTTTGGATGTGTCATTGAGGAGTTTCATTAGTCAAATGACAGATCAAGGATTGTAGGTGAGATTCAACAAGTTTGGATATTTCATTGAGGAGTTCCATAATGGAAGAACTGGCAGGGTGATTGTGCATGGTAGAAAGAAAGGGAGATTATTTGCTTTGGATGCAGGTACTCCAGTGATTCAAAAATCTATGTATGTTGAGAAAGGACATGGGCAAGATAAGGATGTGGAATTATGGCATAGAAGGATTGGTCATGTCAATTTCCAAAGATTGAAGCAAATGCAATCAAGATAGATAGTTCATGGTCTATCGCATTTTGGATATGTGAATTTTGATAATGTATGTGAGGCTTGTCAATTTGGCAAGTAGTCAAGAGTGTCATTTCCAAAGAGGGGGAGAATAAGCAGCTATCCTTTGAAAATGGTACGCTCAGATATTTGGGGTCCATGTCAGAATGTTTCCATGAGTGGAAGATGTAGATTCTATATCACCTTCATTGATGATTTTAGCAGAATGACTTGAGTGTACTTTATGTAGCATAAAAGTGAAGAATTTGAAAAGTTTTTGGAGTTTAAATGTATGGTTGAAAAGCAGTTTGGATGCTACATAAAATGTCTAAGGTCAAATAATGGTGGAGAGTACATGTCATATGAGTTTTGTGACTTCTTGAGAGATCATTGAATCAAAAGGCAATTGACATGCAGGTACACACCTAAGCAAAAATGGTGTGGTTGAAAGAATTGAATCATTGCAGAGGTTGCAAGGGAAATGATGAACCAAATGAACATGCCATTATCATATTGGGCAGAAGTAGTGCATACTATAGTTCACATTATGAATAGAATACCTACAATCTTGACTCATAATATGTCACCATATGAGCAAATGTATGGTAGGACACCCATTGTTGCATACTTTAGAGTCTTTGTATGTGTTTGTTATGTTCATGTTTCGGATGATTTGAGAAAGAAGATGGAACCAAAGGCTATAAAATGCATTTTCCTTGGATATCCTGATGAGAAGAAGGGATACAAATGCTATGATCTAGTGAGTAAGGAAGTATACATAAGCAGGGATGTCAGATTCAATGAATGTGAATCATGGTACAAGTCCAAAATTGTAGTGGATGTTGATTCCTATGAGAGGAAAATTTTAGAAAACAACAAGGTTGAAAATCAGCATGTGGAAGATGCTTCAAGACCTCAAGAGAATGTGGAAAGTAGTGGTAGTTATTAGAGTCCATGGAGTGGTAGGTTGAGAAGTGCACAAAGGAGTGCAGAAGTTGCAAAAGGTAAAAGACCTATGGCTGAAAGTTCAGAAGATGAATCTATAGATGATGAGTATGCCATTCTGCATGTTAAAACACCTGGCACTAGAAGTGCAGGAAAGTATATTCCACCACACGCTAGATCAGTTGAGACACATGGTAGTGCACCTCAATTGAGAAGGTCAGAAAGGGTAAGGTATCCAGTTGATAGATTGACTTATAATGAGTTCATGAAGATGCATTATGCACACATGGTTTCTTATGTACAACATGTGGAGCCTACTTGCTTTGAAGAAGTAGTAGAGAGAAAAGAGTGGAGACAAGCAATGGATGAAGAGATGGATGCACTAAGGAAAAACAAGACTTGGGATTTAGTGAAATTACCTCATGGCAAGAAATCCATTGGATGTAAATGGGTCTATAAGGTCAAATGTAAGTCAGATGGTTCCCTTGAGAGATATAAAGCAAGGCTAGTTGCAAAAGGATATGCACAAACTTATGATTTGGACTAGGAAGAAACATTCAGTCCATTAGCTAAAATTATGACAGTGAGATTGATAATTGCATTGGCTTCTATCTATGGTTGAAAGCTTTATCAAATGGATGTGAAAAATGCATTTTTTAATGGCAACTTAGAAGAGGAAATGTGTATGGATTAGCCAGAGGGCTATGTAGATCCAAAATACCAACATTATGTATGCAGGTTGAAGAAGGCTTTATATGGATTGAAGCAAGCACCAAGAGCATGGTGTGATAGAATCAACAAATTCTTATGTAGTATGGGATTTTAGTAGAGCAAAGCTGATTATTCACAAGCATACAAAAGATGGTATGGTTGTTGTTGTCATCTATGTTGATGATCTCATTATTACAGGTACACTTTAGAAGGAGATTGTTGAAGTCAAGCATGGGTTACATAAAGAGTTTAATATAAAGGACCTTGGTTTGTTGAGATACTTCTTGGGTATTGAGGTTATTGACACCCCTCATGGTATATGGCTGATACAAAGGCAATATGCATTGGAGATGTTGGAAAAATATGGCATGACAAGATGCAAACCGATTGATATACCATTGGATCAAAATGTTCATCCATGGTAAGTTGAAGAAGCAGTAAGAAACAACCTACAATTGCTCTATCAAGCACATTGAAGTAGAGTATAAAGGCATTGCATTGGTAGCATGTGAGCAGACATGGCTGAGATTGATCTTATATGACATGGGGATAGAGATTGATGGTGGAGTCATTATGTATTGTGACAATGTTAGGAGCATTATGTTGGTCTACCATGCAAGGACAAAACACATAGAAGTGCACTATCACTTCATTAGAGAAAAAGTCATTGATGGAGAGATTGACTTGGTCCATGTGAAAACAAATGACCAAGTTGCTGATATCTTCACCAAAGCATTAGGTAGAGATAAGTTTGAGTACTTCAAGAGTGCACTTGGAGTCTTATGTGTGGAAGCTCATTCTGAACTTCAAGAGTGCACTTGGAGTCTTATGTGTGGAAGCTCATTCTGAGCTTGAGGGGGAGTGTTGATAAATATGACATATCCTAAGTCATATTCTATGCTTGTATGTATCTAAAGTAGAAGCATATGTAAAGTGTCCTTAAGTTGAGGGTATCTATCACTTTGAGGATACCACTTGGTGTAGACTGAAAGAATGGAAGAATAAAGAGATAGAAGAATATGAACATGAAATATGGTTGAGCCTCCATATCCGATGTCGACCACTCTCTATTCCGCATCTCTTTGCCTCTCTTCTCATAGGTGGTCTAGGTATCCTTGTGGGCTTGATGTCAATCCTAGGGACAATGGGCTATGAGTTTTTGGGTGCTAGGAGCACTAGTGGAGCCCCCCTTCTAAAAGGTTGCAATATAATCCCTAGGTAGTAAGGTTGATTCTATGACTGTGAGTACGGAAATCGCCTCAGTAGTCGACAATGTAGTGCATCATGGCCAAACCTATCACAATTGGCACAAGGTCTAGATCTAGGATCCATACACTCGGCCAAAAGGTGGTTTCCTTCACAATGCAAGCATTGCATGTGAGGTCATGTAGACCTTCTCATTATCTCTTGAAGCTTAGCCAACCCTAGCTTTACATCTGCCAACTCTTGGCTTTGGTCGACCCTCTTTTCATTATCTTGGGTGCTCTTGCCAGATCTTTTAGTAATGGTCATAACTCTTTTTGAGGTTCTAGAGGCAGCGATATCTTGGTTTGTGGGTCTTGAGCTCTTCTCCTTGAGTAGGTCATTAGCTCATATGGGTTCTTCAAAGACCCTAGCTAGCACATTCTCGTGACGCTGCACGTCCACCACTACAAATCTAAGGGTGGAGTTTTTTGCCAAGAATTTGATGACATTAGTTAGCATCATTCGGAATTTATTTTCCGTTGTGTGTGTCTTTTTGTTTGCATGATGTACGAACACATGTAGTTAGGTAAGGCACATTCTTTCAATACATTCATAAGATTTTCCATGAGGATTCACCATTTGATATGAGAAAGCCTTATGCCATGCTATGTTAGATGCAAATGGGAAGTTTAGTTTTAGTTCAATGCCTTGTGGACAGTACATGCTTGTGTCATGTCTTTGCTTGTAAATATGCATTTGTAACAACGATCTTAAGGAGGTTGCAAAGTAGTTTGCTTCATAAGTTTTGAAAGCTTGCATCTTAGAGAGTTTGTCAATCTTCTGATCTTGTGAGAAGGGCTTCCATTAACCATATTGACTATATATGGTGCTATTGGGTCTCTACAACATTCTTCTTGAATATGTATACCCTTAAAATTTGATGACTTGAATTGGATTGATTTGAGAGGCATTAAGATCAGACATAAAAGGTTTCAACAAATGGGATCCTACTTGCACAAGCTACGTGCAAGGGATGCTAAAACTTAAAAGGTTTTCTTGCCTATGAGGCACATCCGATTTCTCGACATACACCCAGGTGCTCGGATTGGAAAGGGGGTGCTTTTTGATCATGCTACTAGTGTGGACATCGGTGAAACTACAATAATTGGGAATAATGTCTCAATCTTGTATCATGTAACTCTTAGTGGGGGCACGAGAAATTGTTGTGGAATTTGTCATCCAAGGATAGAAAATGGGGTGATGATTGGCTCTCGATCATGGCTTGATCATGGGCAATGATCACAAGTAAATAGGGTAGCGTTTAATAATCTATATGAATCAACCAGGAAGGAGAATAGGTAATATGGCACGAATTTGTCAACGGTTTAATTGACAGATGGAAGCTGTGATGAAGATGACCATTACAAGCCAAATTGACAATGTGTAGTCCATACAATGCAGTGACTAATAAAGATTGATGACGAAAGTGACGATGGTGGCCTAGACACGCAGGTTGACAAGAAAAGTGGCTGATGTAAATGTTGATATTGACAATAATATAAGCTTTTCTTAATATTTATATATGAATCACGAGCTTTATGCAAATGGAGAGAAATAAAGTCCCATTAATGAATGATTTTTTAAAGTTTAAAAAGGCCGCTGCAAAAGGGCTGATAAGGATCATCATGGCAAAGGGGAGAATGAAGGAGGAACCACGATGATAATGAAAAAGAAGTTCTAAAGTTCTGAAGATGAAGATGAAGGTTTCAATAAACACAAGCATAAGGATGTAAAGACGAGGATCAAAGAAGAGAGCTGAAGTCGACGATGGTTCTGAAGATGAAGTCGACGACCTCAACAGAAGAGAAGGACAAAAAGTCGAAGACAAAGAAGAGGTAACATTGTAGGATGTCTGGAGCTGTTGAAGGTGAAAAAGGCGATGAGGAGAAGCCAATAACAAAGACAACAACAAAGGAACAACAAGCTTATCCAAAGAATAAGGAGGATGGGAATTTGAAGTTGAGGAAGAAGGTATGTAATTGATTGTTAGCAGAAGTAAGACCATAGTATCATCTTGAAGTGATGCAGAGAAGAAGCAGCGTATCATCCTCATTAGTAAATCGGATCATCATGGCATTGTAAGCCAATCGTCTCAGGGAGACATGAAGACATGGAAGAAATGATACTTCTAGTGCTTGTGCTAGTAGCCTCCATTGCGTTACTAATACTAAGCTAAAAAGGCAACATAGCATCTTGACCCATTTGAGACGCAACGATCATCTATCGTCCTCGCATTGTAGATAATGTTTTCATGCCGCCATCTCTTGGACAACCATGAATGCATAAATTGGCTCGTCATTTTCATCAAGACGGTTCCTGGAGGGACAAACTACACTTGTAACTGGTGGAACCTATGGCACATTCAAACGATCATGAATTCTTCTTTATTCAAACATTAAGGAGCTACCTCTACATGGATTGCAAGGGATATGAGAAGAAACTACTTGATGAATTGATAAAGAATATGACTCTTCATTACCTTATGGTTGTCACCACTACATTAATAGCATCTTGTACCTAGTTGTTTTGATACAACAAAGAAGTTCAAAAGTCATCATCTCCTCTATGAATATTCTTTATGCCAACTTCAAAAATCGACATCCTAATTTTGTCAAGGATGGGTATTCTTTATGCTGCAAATTCAATCATGTCAAAGCATCTTTTTTTGGACAAAGAAGATTTGTATGAATTTTTCGATGTATATGAAGGTTCAAGCTTTATGATTGGAGGAGTGTGCCTTTTCGACAATTTGTGCCTTGAAAGGAACAATATCTATGACGGATTCATCTTCTTATTCAAACAAAGTTATTCCTAGCTCATGAACGCACTTTGAGAATTCTTATTTCATCTAAACTTCTTTTCTCTGTGAATTTGACTTGAGTTAAGTACTCTTCATCATCTTTCCTCCATCTCAAAGTGTCTCTGTGGTGAGCGACATTCACGAATCCCCACATGAATCCCGAGCGACACCTGGTGAACTCGATGTGAAAGTGTCGCTTTTGATTATCGAGATGGAACGATCCACCTTTATTAATCATTGATTACTTCTTCCTTTTTGACCAATGAGATGAAGACTTTATTGCAAACTCTTTTTTCAGCTATTATGATGCAGAATTAGTAGATGCAGTTGCAGCAACATGAGCAGTTACATCAACAACAATTGGATTAACAACGAATGTTGCATCAAGAATAAGAGCATACGCATGGGGCAACCAAAGCGATCGAGATTGTGGTAAGTGAGTGCAAATTATTTGATGGATGGAATGTCTCAACCTATCTTAAAGCTTTTGAAAGCCAAATGTTCTTCTTTGGAGTTCCTACCAACTAGAGCAACTATTTCCTATGGCTTGTCATGCCTACATTGCAGGTTAGAGTGACAAATTTATTTGTGTAAGACTCCAACTGGAAATTTTTCAATAAATCTCTCAAAGAATATTTCCTAGAGGATTATGGTATTGCTACGCGGAAGACATTCAAACAGTGGGTCTATCAGCCCAACAAAGGACTTGTTGCTTCTGAGTTATTGTGCGATTGAAGAATGTTACAACCAATTGGATGCACTTGAGAAAAGAGCCCTAAAATCGGAGAAAGTGGATTTATTCTTGTAGGAAGCTCATCCTATACTTTAGGATGAGTTGGGAGGGCTTCTTGAAGACCGTACATAGTTTCTGGGATTGAAGACTAATTGGCAAGATGTTGTTGATGCGATTTCCACATTGATCAAGAGGCGAAGATGGAAGGCTTGCTTGTAGAATGGCATGCCATCACCTCGAGTGATGTCTTCTCCTACCTCAACTTCTCCTGTTTCACCATCCACTACTTCTCCTATTTCTCATCCTATGACTATACCTACTTCTATGCCTATGCCTATGCCTATTCCTGTTACGGTTGTCAGACCATCTGCCAAACTAACGATAAAAAACATTAAGAAATTTTAAAGAACTTGAAAGCTTTTCAAATTAAGATGACCAGAAGAGAAAATCAACCACTTAACCTAGCTCCAACTTCGGCCCCAACCTCTTCTAATCTTATAAATTCTTCTAGAAATGATCGTGTTTTTTATTGCATGTGGTGAGATAGTCTAGACCGTGAGCGGAAGGACAGTCAAGACTTTGAAGAGGCAAAAAGACTAAAGTTGGTAGTCTGGAAGGATAGGATGATATGTTTCAGAGATACAAAGCAACCTCTTAAAATGAATTTTAGTAAAGGAGGTATGAAGAGATTATTGGAGGAATATCTTTTACGCTCTTCTTATGTAAAGCAAGAGGTAACAAGAGAAGCTGGTGCCTATGGTCTTCAATTGGAGCAGTTTCCAAAGGACAAGTCTCCTTTATGGTCTTATGCACCACTACAAGATATAGACCTTATAGCGACGTTTAAAGCGATGAAAATACAAACAACAAAATTTACCCCGGTCGTTGCAAAAAGTGTCGTTATTGACGACGCCATAGAATCGTCGCTATAACCGTCGCTATATGTGTCGCATTTGCGACGTAAATAGCGACGCATATAGCGACGGTTACAGAGAATTTGCGACACTGATAGCGACGACAATAGCGACGCGTGCAGTAAATTTGCGACACAAATAGCGACGGTAACAAAGATTTTTTTTTTGGTGGCAGGGCAGCAAGCTGCCCTGCCACATATAGCACTGTGTGCTGTATGAGAGCCATACAAAATAGTTTCTGCACTGCTGCATACAAAGCGTTTGCAAACAAAAAGAATGTATACTGAAATCATAAAACTGATGGATGAAATAAATACATGATATCACATAAAATGCGATTGGTACAATCATAAAACAATATCACTAATACATAGAAAATGTCTACATAGATCGGGCGACTAAAAACTAAAGGTATGTGAGCTCTAAGGATCCAAGGGCGAGCTACAAATCGTCGTCCCCCGAAAGCTCTTCCCGCTGTAAAGGAGCATCAAACGGATTCTGCAGAAAAAGAAACAACATATCAATCCACCATACAATAATGCATTCAAATATCTCATGGTAACTACGGACAAGAAAGATGAGTGACTTACTGGGCCGCCGCGTCTATATAATCGGTCGATCAATGATCTGAGACCGTGCCTCTCCGCATATCGAGTCTCAAGGCCTTGCGGATCGCGATTTGTAATGGAGTGCTGCAAAGAAAACAAAATGCTAACTGTTAGAAACATGATTGTCAGTACAAAGAATATCTCAAAAAAACAAATAAGCAAAACAAAAGAGAAACTTACAAAGTCCTCCAAATATGTCCTGTGGCCACCACTCCCAAGATGATGTACCGATCCGGCCTCGATTCATGCCCTCGCCGCCTGCTGACTCCAACGTCCTGGCAAATTTGTAGCCTCCTCCCTCAGTAGGTGCCAGTCGTCTGCATCTAACCACTCGGGCTTTGGAGCCCCACTCTTGATTGCCTTGCGTGCGTCGGATCGTCTATGTGACATGTATGCACGCATGCAATCCATCATCCAGCCCGTAGAGAATCTATCCACTGCGGCTGGCACCGGGAACTCCTCGTGCAAGGATGCTACTATGTACTCCTTGCTCCGCTCCAGTATGTTCCTCCAATGATCCAGGACGTTGTGCCGAAAAACTTGTTGTCACAACTTCCTCATGCGAGCCATCACCCTCCTCCCCTCATCATTCATGATGATGGCTCCTGACCTGCCATCCACTAGGTATCCATAATCCCTAGGAGTGTGCCTTGTATGGGCCCTCTCCCATCTCCGTCCACGCTCTTGGGCATATCCAGGAGACCCCTGAACATCCGGTGTACCGACGGGGGTACCCTCTCCCGGAGTGCCACTCAAAGGGGTGCCATAGAGGGTGTGCCACCAAAAGGAGTGCCACCAGAGGGGGTGCCACCAAAAGGAGTACCACCAAAAGGTGTGACATCTGCCGACGGCTGCGCAAAAGCCGGAGTAACTGGAGTGGACATCCCCACAGGTGTGACAAATCCTGGAGGTGACCGAGCTCCAGCTGAACGACGAGACGGAGACACCGCGTCCGTGTCTCCACAGCAGTACCCCCCTGATCCTCCTGCAGTCGCAGTCCCTCCCTCTGGCCCAAGTCGCGAGCGTCGAGATCGTCTGCTCGAAGCTAAAGCATCTGATCGCGCTGAAGCTGATCTAGTAGAGCGCCCTGACGAAGAACGAGACAGCTCCTGATCTGTTATCTCTCTGAATCTCGCGAGCTGATCTGGAGACATACGTGGCATCATCTCCTGAAACTCCTCATCGCTCATCCCTCGACTCATCCTGAAAATGTCGATACCTGCACAGATAAAAAATAATGTTAGAATAATCAATTTAAACTATACAAAGCACATTAATATAAACCATTTTTGAAAAATCCCTCTTAAAATGCATATCTTATCTACCTTTATGGAAGATCTAAACAACGAATTGAGTAATACAATTCTCCAAGAATGAAGTATTCTATGGTCCCATGTTAATCTCCTGACACAACTCTGCATACACTAGAAGGTCGATAGACATGTCACCACAAAAGAACGAGTCTGCCTCGTTCTCAAAAAATTCTACGACTTCTGTATTTCCATCATTGTTAGCCGATGCGGGCTCCAAGCTTGCGATGGCCTCCACCCCTTGTAATTTCGATCCCTCTATTTGCATATTTTCTTCATCTATGCCTGGAACATCGCTTTGATCGTATACTCTCACACCTCGAGGAGTTGAAGGTATAACATACTACCATCGAGGTTGTCGGGGATTTGGATAGAAGATTACCTGTTCACAAACACTTACAAACCGTCTTCAAACCATTGTGACATAAACCATGTCGTATTACAATTAGCAAGCAAATGCCTAGTTGTACCTGTTCACAATGGGCCGGCAACACAAAGGTGTCGCGCAAATCCATCCATTTTTTTTCGGAATCTATTTCGAGAAATCCAGATGGACCTCGTCGAACTGTTGCGCCAGCTCCTCCAAGTACCACTTTGAACCACTGCACGTCGAATATTATCATGGAGAAGCTATGGTAATCCACCGTAATAATACTTTGCAAATTCCCAAAATACTCCATCTCATCCACAACCGTGTTTGGATCCGTTGCTCGTCACCGGCTCTCTTGCTCAAACCTTGCCATGACACCACAATCCATTGTGGAGCGCATTTTGTCAATACGCTCCACCCGAAAATGCCGTCCACGCGACCACGCTGCACTATATATTTTGTACTACACATTGAAACACTCAAATTAGATGTAGCAAGCAAATTTAGATACGACACATTCTAAACCCCTCATTACCTTTGGACTACATCCCCTCGAGAACTCCCACTCCTCCATTGAGACCTCTGTCCCTTTGCTGGATGCTACGGTCAAGGCTCCATGCAACCATCGTGTTGACATAAACCGCGGCATCTCCTCCATGCCTTCGGGATATCGAATCAGTCGGTGACGCGTACTGCGTCGGAATTCAGCTCGCGCTTCCTCTCGATCTTGCCTTGCAATCTGGTACTTGGCGAGCCACGTCTCCATGGAGGCATGGTGCAACATACAAAAGTGATTCACCTTCTCTTCCATTGAGGCATCCATTCTTTTTTCTACCCCATTTCCAACCACCACATCTCCAGTCAGCCTGTCATTGTCCTTCAGCGTCCATAGCATTTCATTGTCTGGTTCCACTGTTGGCAGCCATTGTGAGATATGCACTAACGCCTCTGACACCAACCAACCTTCTGCCATGCTACCTTCCGGACGAGCTCGTGGTCGCACAAAGCTTTTTGGGGTTTTCATGAAGCGCTCCAGGAAGAACATCCATCGCGTATGGACAGGTCCAGCAATCTCCACTTCATCCACAAGATGCACAAGAAGGTGAACTTGTATCGTGAGCATGCTAGTGGGCAGGTATTTCTCAAAGAGACAGACCGTCTCAACTGCTCCCCGCCTTGCGGATTCAATAGAGGATGTCTTAATCTCTTTCTGTGAGATCCATTGCACCAAAGTCGACAGCTTGTAAATGGCCCCGCGAATTTCTGGAGTTAGGCATCCCGCGATCGCGATCGGTAGGACAAACTGCCACAAATGAGAAAGCATTAAGAATAATGGTCACTTTTCAAATTTCAAAAAGTCCACGCTAATTAAAATCCATTCTATTCACAAACCTGATATATCTTATGCCAATCATGGGATTTTAGCCCAGAAATCTGGTCATCTTTAGAAAATGCGGACCTGAGAGAACGCATCATACCCGTCGGAGTGTGGATAGACTTGATTACTTGCTTCACAATGCGCTCTTCTTTGGTAGACAAAACCCAGGGAGCGCGAGGAAGCTGCACTCCCCCTTCAGCACTCGACTGCGGCCAAAGCGCCTCCATCTTACCTACCTCCTTTAAATCCATTCGTGACCCTATAGTGTCTCTCTTTCCTGTGATGTGGTCCCATAGCAAGCTGCCCACATTTTTGAAAATATACATGGGATCCAACAAGTAGTTGACTTGTAAGTGGGTCCAATATGGCAACTCGTAGAAAACTGAGAATCGTCGCATTCCATTTGGATGTGAATCCGGGTTTACCATTTTCAGCTCGTACCAGCTTGCAGCGTTCATACGTGCTGGAGGTCGTCCAAGAAAACCTTCCCTGAGTTCATGATCCTCCGGCAAGAAAGTGGTGTGTCCTTGATATACCATCTTCTTCATGGTTCGTGACCTTCGGGAGTCTAACTGTGGCCCACACAATGGACATGCATGATAACCTGAGGTAACGAGACCTACAAGGCGATCCACGACCTAGTGAATACTTGATTGAATGAAATAAAATATAGATATTACCAGCGAGAACAAAGGTCTGCTCACCTGAGCACTCTCCCAATCTCGGAAAGGCATGCATCGTCCACATGAGAATGGCTCAAATGTTGGCTGACCGCCGACCATCGTGCCTACTCATATCTTGCACCGTGACCCCCTCCTCCCACAAAATCTTAAGCTCATCGACTAATGGACGAAGATACACATCCATATTTTTTACTTTGTAGCGGCCCGAGACGAGCAAGCTAAGGATGAGATGTCCTTTCTTCGTAGAAAGCCATGGAGGAATGTTGTAGTTGACAAGCACTATAGGCCACACACTGTAAGAAGTCGAGTGCAGACCGAATGGGTTCACACCATCCATGGCGAGACCGAGCCGAAGATTCCTTGGCTCTCGCGCAAAGCCTGGGAAGGTAGATTCAATGTGGCTCCATGCGCGCGAATCTGCTGATATTCGTTGCACTCCATCCGTGGACCTATTCTGCACATGCCACGTTGTCAAGCTTGCCATGGCAGACGTGCGAAACATGTGGTTTATGCGGGGGATGAGCGGAAAGTGTCTGAGGACTTTTTGAGGGATGGTCTACCCTTGCAAGTCCTGTCGATACCTGTGAGCACCACACTTTGGACATGTCTCCATAGTCTCGTATTCATCTCGAAACAATATGCAGTCATTGATACATGCATGGATGTTATTGTAGTCCATGCCAAGCTTTCGTAAAACATGTCATGCATCATCACGAGACTCAGGCATGGTGTTTGCAGGTGGCAATATATGATATTTCAATAACCTGAAAAAATCATAAAACACCTTGAAAAATCCATCCATGTTTGCAATAATATGGTTTAAAAAAAAAAACAATGAAGTCTGTGTGCAAGGTACCTGAATAACTCAGTCACACTCGTATCGCTCCAACCATATTTTGCTTGCACACTTAAGAGTGCAAGCAATGTCTTCAACCGAGATACTCGGCACCCATCATATAATGGTATGGATGCTTCCTCTCTAAGCGGGTCAGATGTCTCAACATCCACGGGAATCAATGCATCGATCATTGCCTCCATCTCAGGCTCCAAGATTGTAGGCAAGTCGGGAAGGTTGTCTGTTTCCTCTGGCATTGACGGTATAGATGGGCCTTGCGAGTGGTCGATTGGCTCCTGCAATCCATCCATCGCACGTCCATGAACTCTTCTAATTGGCCGCAAAGGGTGCACTCCCCCTTGGGTCGAGACATCACCCCCCTGGATACAAAATTTGCCAACAAGACCCAATCTTATTGTGTATGGTTTTCAATTAGCTTGAGAGTACAATGCATGAAAAATGCTAACTTCAAATTACCGTTTGCTGAAAGTTTGCAATTGCCTGATCAATGATCTCAGATTGAAACTCGCCAAATCGTCGTACGTGTTCTATAGACAATCGGCGTTTTCGTCTAATTGCCAACTTGCATTGAGAGCAAGGACATGGGACACGCTGATTAAGATACGACTCGTGGTCTTGAACAATAGGACCTTCTTCGTTTGCCATCTTATCTACATTACAACAAACGAGGCTTAAATGGATAGCTTTATGGAGATGTACGTCAAGTTGCAAGTTGACCATAAACCTTGCATTGTATATAGTAGTCGAGAGATTTTCCGATGTTATATCTCGGCCTTGTATCATGCTCAACGATTTGTTTGTCCCGGTAGATAATTTTTTGTTATATCTCGGCTTTTAGTATAACTAATCCATTTTAAAATTAATGCACGCCATCTATGAAATTTTATAACTATAGTAATAAATTTTATTTCAATCAATTCTACTTATAGTCATAAGACCTGAGAGAAATTATCCTATACTCAATTTAAGGGTTTCTTATTCTATAACAATAATTTTGGGTTCATTTTGATGAAGTACGTGGCCGTATGCAAAGCACATTGCATACCATTATCAATACGTATATTATCTTAAATTTCCTTCCCTTCCCTCTCCCTCTCTTTCTCTCCCTCTCCCTCTCTTCCTCTCTTTCTCTCACCCTCTCCCTCTCCCTCTCGTTCTCTTTCTCTCCCTCTCTCATTTCCTCCCTCCCCCTCCCTCTCCCTCTCCCTCCCTCTTTCTCCCTCTCGCTCTCCCTCTCCCTCGCTCCCTCTCCTTCTTTCCCTCTTTCTCTCCCTCTCTCATTTCCTTCCCCTCCCTCTCCCTCTCCCTCTCCCTCTCCCTCTCTTTTTCTCCCTCTCCCTCTCTATCTCTCTTTCTCTCTCATTTCCTAAACAAGCAAAAAATAAAGTGATTTAAACATCCTCCAAGCAAAAGGGAGAGGGAGAGATACAATGCACTCTCCCTCTCTTTCTCTTTCTATCCCTCTCTCATTTCCTTCCCCTTCCTCTCCCTCTCCCTCTCTTTCTCTCTCATTTCCTCTCCTAAACAAGCAAAAAATAAAGTGATTCAAACATTAAACAAGCAAAAGGGAGAGGGAGGGAGAGAGAGAATGCACTCTCCCTCCTTCTCCCTCTCTTTCTCTTTCTCTCCCTCTCCTATTTCCTCCCCCTCCCTCTCCCTCTCCCTCTATTTCTCTTTCTCTTTCTTTCCCTCTCCCTCTCCCTCTCCCTCTCTTTCTCTCTTACTCTCTCGTTTCCTCTCCTAAACAAGCAAATAAGAAAGTAATTTAAACATTAAACAAGCAAAAGGGAGAGACAGAGAGAGAATGCACTCTCCCTCTCCCTCTCTTTCTCTCCCTCTCTCTCCCTCTCCCTCTCCTTCTCTTTCATTTCCTCTCCTAAACAAACAAAAAAGAACGATTTAAACCTTCAACAAGTAAAAGAAAGAGAGAGGGAGACTCACCAATGAGATATGGCGAGCGTGGGTGGCTTCTCTTTGCAACGAGGGCTCCTCCTCTCCTTCGCGAACAACGATGGTGGCGGTGGCGGCGGCGGCGGCAGCAGCAAGTCCCTTCCTCCTCTTCTCTCACAAAGCCTTGGCTCTCTCCCTCGCTCTCTCCCTCGCTCTCGCTCTCAAAAGGCGAAGAAAAGAAAATGAAAACGGCGCTTTGGTTCCGACCGCACTTTTTTTCCCTGCGGCGTCGCAATTGGCGTCGCTGCAAATAGCGATGCATATAACGTCGCAATTGCCGCAATTGGCGTCGCTATATGCGGCGCTGCAAATAGCGACGCATATAGCGACGCCAATTGCGATGCCAATAGCGACGCCTATAGCGACGCCGATATCCGCCATTACTAATCGGCGTCGCTATTGCCCCATGCCCTTGTAGTGCACTGCATGTAGAAAAGAAAGGTAAAGCTTCCTCATCAAAACTTTCAACCATAGGAGATGCAATCAACCTGATGGAATGATAGCGCAGATGTCTTCTGTATCTATGCTTACATTGCAAAATCTCAAGGATTTGAAGCACTTGTTGAAGAAAAGCCAAAAAGAGATAGTGATAAACCTGAAGGATCAAAGAGGACAACTAGAAGGAGTGAACCAATTCTTCAGCCTTCTTCTTCAGGACCAGAGTAGAGTATGGATGATGTACAGAAGCCAAAAGTACAAGAAGATCATAAGGCCCCAAAGACAAAGGATCCGAAGCCAAAAAAACAACCTGGATGCAAGCTACTATCTGACATCGAGACAACCAAGGACTTGAAAAAGGTACTTGAGGATCAACTTCTTAATTGCAAAATTGAATTTACACTTGGATAAGTCTTGGGGATTTCCAAAAGATAATTTCATGACTTTATTATCGACATCATAAAAAGAAAACGGTAAGTTATTGAAGAGCCAACGCAAGATATGATCCATCGATAGGCTTTAGCTGTTGTCGAGGCTATTCTCTATGGGATGCATATTGAGGAGATTGATTCTGAAGAGGAGACTATTGAGGAGTCTACTGATGGAGCTCTATGTATGCAATCCAAAAAATCTCTTCATCCTTTTCTTCATCCCGTATAGTATGATGAGAGTGAAGATGTGCCTAGAATAGTGCCTCGTAGCCATTTTTCTCAAAGTCACTAGGCTCGTGTGACTACAGAAACTATTGTCAAGCTAGGTGATACTGATACAAAGTCTTTTGGATCCAATTATGACATAAAATAGTTGACAAGAAGGTTAGACCAGTTGCAGGACTGCTACCTTTGGACAGTGATGAGATGATTAGGAGAGTTGCTATGCAACCTCCTTTATGAGATCCTACATGTATCGGACATAAGTTTTCAATTGAGACACTGAAAGAGATGAAGATTGAGACCGAAGATTTTTTGTTTCCTCAAGAGGTAAGATGTTTTGAAGAGACATTATGTAGACATGAATTTTTTTTTACTTTCTTTCCACATGAGATTGGATGCGTTGATCCTAGGGTTGTGATGCCTATGGTTATTTTTACCATTCCACATGTCCCTTGGAATTTATGGCCTATTCCTATGCCGAGGGCTCACTTGCCCAAATTGGTAGAGCTTTTGAATGAGCGGATTAGGATGGGGCTTCTAGATCCATCTTCAGCTCCATATTCCAATAGATGGTTTGTAGTTCCTAAGAAGAGTGGGACACTCAGATTCATATAGGACCTACAGCCCAGTAAATAAGGTCACTATTCAAAATGTTGGTGTAGGACCTATTGTGGATGAGTTTATTGAGGCTTTTGTTGGATGTGTTATCTATTCACTCAGCGATCTCTATTCTCGATATGATCAATTCCAGCTTGCCCTTGAGAACAAAGATATTTTGACTACAATGAAGACACCTCTAGGCCTTGTCCAAATGTGCTTGCTTCCGTAAGGAGCTACTACTTTGGTTGCCCATATGATGAATGGGATGAACAAGGTTCTACGATATTTTATTCGTGAGCTTACTATACCTTTCATTGATGATTTACCAATCAAGGTTTTCTTCAAAGAAGGAAAATATGATTCTTTAGACGACCATGGATGCAGATTCTTTGTGGCTTCACATATTAGAGATGTTGAGAAGATTCTTTACAACTAGAGGAAGTGAATTTGACCTTATTAGGGTTGAAGTCAATTTTTGGAGCGAGAGAAGTTTTGATTGTTGGACATATGTGGGAATATTATGGCAGGAAGCCTTCTCCTACAAAGGTTGATGCCATAGAAAAGATTGCAAAGACTTTCTCTTGTACTTCGGAGGTTCGCACGTTTCTTGGAGCCTATGTGTTTTATCTTATTTGGACTCCTCATTTTTCTCAAATTGCAAATGATCTCTACCAGCTCTTGAGGAAAGGGAAACAATTTTCTTGGGAAATGAGACATACTAAAGCTATGCAAAAACTAAAGAAATTATTGAGAGTTGCTCCGACTCTTTGAAAGGCAGATTATGAGTGTGGGAGACCTATTGTTCTTATTGTTGATACTAGTCCTATCGGTATTGGATGGGCTATTGACCAATACAATGCAAATGGGAATAGGTATGCTATTTGGTTTGGGGAAAAAGTCCTAAACGAGCAACAACGATGGTACTCCAAGTTAAGCGAGAACTCTTGGGAGTTGTCACATCTCTCAAGAATGACAGAGAGTACTTCATTGGAGCTGTTGTGGTGGTCGAGACTGATTGTTTTCCTCTTCTAGATATGATCACGACTTGTTCTACTCCAGATATTTCCATGATTAGGTGAATTGGGTACATAAAATCCATGAATCCTAAGTTTAGGCACATAGCAAGTAAAGACAACCCAATAGCCAGTATGCTTTCACGAGCAAGGTATGATGATATGGATTTTTCTTGCATTGATGAAGCTGATGATGGGGTCAATCTTTTAGCCATGCATGCTGATCATATTTGTCATCATGTGTCTGCTTTGGAAAGCTTTGATGAGACTTTGTATACATGACAATATTTGTAGATTGGTTGTTATTTGAGTACTATGTCTAGACAGGATGGATGTACTAATGCAGACTTCAAGAAGATTAGAAGAAAAGCTTATGGTTTCTTTTTGCAAAGTGGGCTACTTCCAAAGCATCCACGAAAGCGAGGAGTACATCCATTGAGAGTTGTTTGTGATAGATCTTCATAGGTGCAGATCATGAAAGAATTCCATGAAAGTCTTTGGGGGGCTGCTGGGCATCAAGTTGTTTGAGCGACCTATGAGAAGATCAAAGAGCGCTATTGGTGGAGAGGCGTGTATAGAGATATCTCATAGTTTGTTGTGAGACATGCCCTGATTGTCAGATGTTCTCTTTATTGAGGCATAGAGATGAGCTCCATCCTACCTACTCGCTATGTATTCATTACAAGTGGGTTCTTGATTTGATTACTATGCATATAGGTTTATGGCAGATGCGTTACATTATTTTGGCACGATAAGATCTCACAAATCAAGTGGAAGGAAGAGCATTACAAACGAAATCTACTTCAAGGGTTTGTAAGTTTCTGTTGGAGGATACTATTTGTAAGTATGGATGTATTGGAAACGTTACTATAGATAGAGGTGAGTTGGATGTTGATGAGACTAGGGAATTTTTCTCTCGCCTTAGCATTAAAATTTCTTTGACTTCAGCATATAATCCAGAAGGCGATGGGAAGAGTGAAAGAGGCCGTCCACCAATTGTGAAAGCCTTGGCCAAAGCATGGAGTGGACGGGTTCAGGAGTGGCCTAGGTTGTTGCCTTATGCCTTATGGGCTGATTGCACTACTCACAGTGTGACTACAAGTTATATGCCAGTTGAGTTGATGTATGGATAGAAGCCAATCATGCCTATAGAGACTTGCACACTTACTTAGAGCGCTTTACCGTGGCCACAAGAAGAGATGTCTAGAGAAGATATTTTGACTCTTAGTATTCATCAGTTGCCAGAAGATATTGAGAGAGCAATTCGAAGACTTAAAGAGGCTAGGATTTGCAACAACCACTTTGATAGTAGACATAGATTGAGGCCGAAAGAAATTAAGGAAGGAGATTGGATGTTGTTCTATGACAGCAGTCTAGACAACCAGTATAGTGATATCCACAAGGTTTCTAGATGATGGTTTGGGCCCTATTTAGTGTAGCATGTTCATGACAATTCTACATATTCCTCAGCAGAGCTTGATGGTACAGCCTTGCGGATTCCAATTGCAGGGAAGAGAATCAAACTATTCAAGAGAAGAGATAATGTAGCCTATGTAGTCGGGGAGTTGGATGATGGGATTTATGATGGACTTGAGCCAAGAGATGATGAAGATGAAGATGAGGACATTGCATATGCTCTTATAGAAGATGAAGAGATTGCATTGACCATCGATCTTGGCAATGATGAGGATGGGTAGCTATGGTCCATCCAAAGGATGTGCAAGTTTGGAGGGGGCGAATATCATGACGCTACGCGTCCACCACTACAAGTTTGAGGGCGGAGTGTTTCTCCAGGAATTTGATCACATTAGTCAGTGTCATTTGGAATTTATTTTCCGTTGTGTGTGTCTTTTTGTTTGCATGACGCACAAACACATGTAGTTAGACAAGGCACATTCTTTCAATACATTCATAATGTTTGCCATGAGGATTCACCATTTGATGAGAAAGCCTTATGCCATGCTATATATTATATGAAAATGGGAAGTTTAGTTTCAGTTCAATGCCTTGTGGATAGTACATGCTTGTGTCATGTCTTTGCCTGTAAATATGCATTTGTAACAACGATCTTGAGGAGGTTGCAAAGTAGTTTACTTCACAACACTACAATAGAAACGAGGCATAGACGCGCATGTTAGCCGCGCAAAGTCAGGCGCGTCTATCATCACGTCTGTATGTGCGTATCAATGAGCGTGTAAATAGACGTAAATTTTACGTCTATATAGACGCGGATATAGACGTGTTCTCAGACGCGTCACTACAACAAGTAGCAGTTGTAGACGCGTGCATAGACGCGCACTAAAATTTTAAAAAAGTTTGAAAAATATAGACACAATTGCGCTGTCGTAGAGTTCACGCAAGGGCTGCAGAACACAGGGTTCAAGATACAGCAAGAATTGAGGCTAACAAGAAAAACTCAAATATTTGATGCCAAAGTTCACTATATTCCTTGTCAAATGAGCTACAAGAAGTTCATATTCAGAATAATTTGAAGTTTCTCATAAACTGTTCACATTCAGGGTTTTGAAGACAGTTATGACTTTGGTACGTAGACTTGAGGAGACTTGAAGAGTTCTGCTGGACTGGGCAGTAATCCCTATGAACAAATTTTCAGAAATCTTTTCAATGCCAATACAATGAAGTTCTGTGGGCATCCTGATGCTTCCTCCTTATCTCCTCCTCAATATTGACATCTTGCAAAATTATGTCTTCACACTCATCAAGTTCCAACTCTGTCATTTCAGGCTCAGGCCTAGAAGGTAAGATTCCCTCCAATGCACGGAACTCACACACAGTAGGGATAAACACAGTTAGCTTTCCTGTATTCTTGTCTAGTTTATAATGTGTTGCATTTCTTGGGAAAAGCCCCTTTGACAATCCATACTTCACCAATAACTCTGGCAGTGAACAGTGTTGTTGTTGATCATGAGAAGCTTCCAGAAGTCCATATCTTTCAAGGATTGCAGCTGTAGGAACCAAAGCACTGCCTTCCCTTAAAATCTTGTACATCCCTGGAACTGTGAGTTCAACAACTGTTGAACCTGCTCTACTAGCAGGAAGTTCACCAGCATCGAAAATAAATGTGCAATGCTCCCACAGCTTCTCAAATTCTTGAATGGAGATTGAGCTTGCTTGACCACTAGAATTTGCACTTGTAAGAGCCAAAGCCTCACCAAAATCTTGAGCAACTTGACGAATAAAATCACTGTCTGGAACTCTTCAAACCAGGGTTTAAAGACTCATCTAACAGACTGTTGTCATCTCGCTGCAGTACTGCTGTGACAGGCCCTGGAAAGAGCTCAAGATCCTCACTATCCACAAGGGAAAGCAAGGTTCAGGACATGGCGATAATCCAACAACAGGTCAGAAAGAATTCTGCAGCATAAAGAGTGATCGATGAATTCTCGTGTCGAGTGTGTTATTTTCGATACTCAATATCAGAGTCCTCGTCTTCGATACTTCACTTCGTTGTGGAGAGAGAGTCGATAATCAGCAGAGTCGGAGTAGCATCGAGGCAAACAACCCATACTTTGTAGAGGTTACACCGAAAAAAAAACCAATCAGCACACCGATAACTGTAGCAACAATCAGTCTCCTCATCTCTGATAGCTTTCTAGGTACACCAGCAGGGAGTCGGAGTGATGGATAGGGAGGGGAGAGAGATACCAAGATTGTGTGGGAATGTGTGATAAATTTGGTTGACCTTGAGGCTATTGTTCACTTCTGAACATGGCGATGGTTGATCGGATGCAGGCGACCAATTCTCCCCACGCGATCACAGAGACGGAAGGTGTGATTGACAACGCGTCGATGATCGACCGATGAATCCGCAAAAAAAACAAATGAGAGAGAAAAGAAGGGCTCCCCCCCATTCGAATTCTTCCCCCTCCGTATCCTGCACAGGCGGCCTGTTCCTATTTTCGTTGTGTCTGCCTCCCCTTTTTCCCGTTAATTCTGGCCATTTCCAAAATAGCCTATTCTTTTCCCTCCAAAAGCAGTTTAAAACCTGAATATAGGTATTTCCTCTTCCTCCTTTTTCACCTTTAGCTATAACGTTAATCTCCAATTCTGCCCATGTAAAGCATAACCTGTAATAAGGGCATTCCAAGCTATTGCATTCCGGACAAGAAGCTCCAACACTCCCTATGCTTTTCCAAATGCACCACACTTGGCATACATATCCACCACAGCAGTCCCAAGTGCTGTACATACCCAGCAATAAGTGCATTCCAAGAGTCTACATCTCGACAAGGGAACCCGTTCAGCACTCCTTAAGCTTTGCCCATTACACATGATATTCCTGAATTTACACCTTTGTCTTCATAGCTTAAATGTCAGCTTCTATAAACCTTCCTTTGATTCCACGGTATCCTGCACTTTTCTTCGAGTTCATCATTAAAATTATCAGCTGGATAATGTCCTTTGGCATCAGTTTTTAATATTTTTCTAATACACGCACATCATGCATCCAAACAAAATCATATGCATGCACTAAGGGAATAT
This sequence comes from Lygodium microphyllum, assembly GCF_053477565.2. NCBI lineage: Eukaryota > Viridiplantae > Streptophyta > Polypodiopsida > Schizaeales > Lygodiaceae > Lygodium > Lygodium microphyllum. The sequence continues at coordinate 48,017,121 of NC_141164.1, forward strand.
ATACATTGGATGCGGATTATTAAAATGCATCACACAAACAATGAATCACACGCAGAAATTAATACAAATGCACAACAAAAGAAATGGAGGTGTATCGACTCGGATGCGCAGCAACACGACATCCACCCCCTCTAAACCTGCGCATCCTCCGGATGTGCCAACTAACCAGGATCATTCAACTCCACAAACAGGTCGAGTCCATCTTCTGATTCTAGTAGACCTGTTTCTCCATCGGCTTCATCATCTATGTCTTTTGTCTCTTCTACTTGTCTTTCTCCTATCTGCTCTTCTTCTGTCAATGCTTCAAGTGCATATTCTTCATCTTCTCTTCTCTTGAAAATCTTGACTCGTTTTCCAGCAATAGGCACCCTCAATATTGTTCCATCTAATTCAGCCAGCTCATAGGTACCATTGTCAAAAACCTGTTTCACTTCATACGGTCCAAACCATCTTTGAACCATTTTTCTCATGCTACTATGCTGATTTTCTAGACTACTGTCATAGACTAGAACGTCCCAATCTCCTTCTTTTATGGCTCTAGGCCTCAAGCGATGCCTTAAATCAAACCTGTCCTTATTTCTGAGACGGGCTGCCTTCAAACGATTAACAGCTAGCTGCACATCTTCTGTCCTTCTCTCTAGTTGACGAATCTGAAGGGCTAACAACTCTTCCCTTGATAAATTCTCATGCCACGGAAGAACACTCCAAGTGAGAGCACAAATTCCAGTAGGCATGACAGGTTTTTGCCCATACATCAACTCCGCAGGCATGTATCCAGTAGTCACACTATGTATAGAGCGATCAGCCCACAATGCAAAAGGTAGTAATCTCGGCCAATCTCCAATCCTACCTCTACAAGCTTTTGCCAATGCTTTAACTATTGGCGGATGTCCTCTTTCACTTTTGCCATTTCCCTCTGGATTATAGGCAGTAGTAAGAGCCAATTTAATCCCAAGCCGTGAGAAGAATTCTCTAGCTTCATCAGTATCTAGCTCTCCACGATCAGCTGTAATCTTGCCTATACATCCATACCTGCAAAATATTTCTTCCAACAAGAATTTACATACTGTAGTGGTGGTCTTCGTCCGCAACGGTCTACCTTCAACATAGTTTGTAAGATCCTCCCTAGCCAAGACAAGATATCTCATCTGCCAAAGTCCCACTGGCAAAGTAACCAAGTCTACCACCCACTTGTAATGCATACATAGTGGATAAGTCGGATGCAGCTCATCACGATGTCGCACTAAAGAGTAAAGCTGGCAGTCCCTGCAAGTCTCCACAAAGTGAGAAACATCTTTATACATCCCTTTCCACCAGTATCTTTCTTTGATTTTCTCATAGGTAGCCCACACACCTCTATGTCCAGCCCATGAGCTCTCATGAAACTCTCGCATAATCTGTATTTGCATCGCTACATCACAAACTACTCTCAAGGGCAAGCCTCCTCTCTTTCTTGGATGCTTCCAAAGAAAACCATCTTTCAAGAAATACCCATAAGCCTTCCTTCTGATTTTCTTGAATTCATCATCTGTCCAATCAGCTCTTCGAGTCAATGAACTTAGATACTGTCCAATTTGCAGCCACTCATCAACATAAAGTTCTTCAATAAAAGCTTCAACAGTAGATACATGACAATCATGAATAAGGACAGAAGCAGCAAACTTTGTCTCATCATCTTCTGCAAGCATTGACTCCTCATCTTCATATCTCGCTCTAGAAAGCATGTCAGCAACTGGATTATCTTTCCCTGCTATGTGTCGAAATTCTGGATTCAATGATTTGATATAGGCAATCCACCGAAGCATCGCTATATCTGGAGTCGAGCAACTAGTAATCATGCCAAGCAAAGGCAAACAATCTATTTCCACAATAACTGAAGCTCCAATAAAATACCCTTTGTCACACTTCAGTGCAGTGACTACTCCCCACAACTCTCTTTTGATCTGTGGGTATCTCCTTTGTCGCTCATTAAGAACTTTAGCTCCAAAGCGGATAGCATACCTATTTCTATCAGCATCATCCTGTCCCACAGCCCAACCTATGCCAATAGGGCTAGTATCAACTGTCAACATGATCGGCCGTCCACACTGATAATCCGCCTTGCGTAGAGTAGGAGCTGATTGCAACAGCTTCTTGAGCTTACGCATGGCTTTTGAATGCTTCTCATCCCAACGAAATTTCTGCCCCTTTCGAAGCAGCTGATAGAGAACATCTGCACTATGAGAAAAATGAGGAATCCAAATCATGTAAAATACACAAGCTCCCACAAATCTCCGCACCTCTGAGGTAGTCGAGCAATACTCTGCAATCCTGTTTATGGCATCCACCTTTGCAGGAGAAGGCTTTTTGCCATAATATCCAACCATATGCCCAACTATGATGACTTCATTAAGAGCAAAGACAAATTTCAGCCCTGAAAGTGTCAAATTTACCTCCTCTAATCGTGTCAATATTTGCTCACAAGCAATCAAGTGGTCAGCTACAAACTGTCTACATCCACGCAAATCAAGACTTTCATTCTTTTCTTCTTCTACACAACCCTTAATAGGCACATCATCTAGAAAAGGCATGGTATACTGCGGAATATAGTCTCGAAGAACTCTATGCATAGCATTCATCATATGAGCAACTGAGTTTGTAGCACCTTGTGGCAAGGTACACATCCTCACAAGACCAATAGGTGTCCGCATAGTAGTAATATCCCTGCTTTCCAAGGCAAGCTGAAACTGATCATAACCTGAATACAAGTCTCCTAGAGAATAGATGGCTCATCCTGCAAAAGCCTCAGCAAATTCATCCACAATTGGACCTGTTCCCACATTCCTGATTGTCACTTTGTTCACGGGCTGCATATCCTAAATAAATCTCAAAGTACCATTCTTCTTTGGTACAGTAAACCACCTGTTAGAATAAGGTGCAGAAGAGGGTTCCAAAATCCCCATTTTAATCTTCTCATTCAGCAACTCTATCAGCTTTGGCAAGTGTGCTTTAGGCACAGGTATAGGACGTATATTCCATGGTACATGAGGAACAGTAAAGATGACCATAGGTGCAACCAATTCGCGACTAATGCAGCCAATTTCATGTGGAAAGAAAGCAAATGCCTTACCATGACGTCCAAGCATCTCTCTAAAACATTCTTTTTCCACTGGAAGCAAAAAATCATCATTTCCAATCTTCAATTCTGCAAGAGTTTCAGCTGTAAACTTATGTCCAATATTTGCAGGATCCCTCAACATAGGCTGCTTCATAGCTTTTTCAATCTGTTCATCACTATCAGAAGGAAGCGGGCCTGCAACCGGCTTAACCTTCTTATCAACTGTTTTATATTTTGTGTCAACCTTGGCATCATTCAAGCACTCTTTCCTTTGCTGCAATTTCTGCAAATTTTCAGCATCTTTCAACTCTGTTGGCTAAAAAATTTCAGCCTTTAGCTGTATGGACTGCATGGGTGCAGCCTGAAACTCTGTATGTAGAAATTTTTCTGCATTCAACTCTGTTGGCTGAATGAATTCAGCCCTCGGCTCTATGGACTGCATAGATGCATCCTGAAACTCTGTATGCAGAAATTTTTCTGCATTCAACTCTGTTGGCTGAATGGATTCAGCCCTCTGCAATTCTATTAGCTGATCAAGATCAGCCATAAATTCAGTTTGCTGAGTTTTCTCAGCCTCTAACTCTGTTTGCAGCATAAAACCAGAAATTTCTTGAAACATATCCAAGGTTTGCACAGGTATGATCTTTGAACCCTTGCATACATCAGTTTTCAGCATTGCTCTTATCTCAAACAATGTATCTGCATAAGACATCCCTTCATACAATCCATCCACATGCTCTTCTGCTTGCAAAATACCTGCATTCTTCAACTCTTTCTCCTTACGACCAATGTATTACCTGGCAGCTCTAGGCAAATCTGAAATTATCTGATAACTTACTGAACTATCTGAAGTAAACCCAACAAAGTTATTGGAGAAAGACTGGTTGCCAGGAGGCGAGATCTCCTCTTTTCTCCGCTCCGTACCACTGGCGTCTCGCAAGACAGCGGTACCTAATGAAAATCCAACTCCTTCGCAGGTAGTGGTGCCTCACGCAAGGAGTCCCTGTTTCTCGGATGATTTACCCCAACAGTCATAAACTGAACAGCTCGCATACCATCTTTACTGCGTATCCGCGCATAAGCTGACCCATCATCCATCACTTTTGTTTCCATTCTTGCTTCTGTAATGAAAGGCTGTCCAAGAATAATCGGATAAGAGCATGAATCCTGAACAAAGCAATGATAATCCTCTTCAACATTACCAATAGAAATTCTGATACTCGGACAAGCAGCATACATATCACCAGAAGTATTATTGGCGGCTCTCATGCGCCAGCCATGCTCTGCATCCATAGGCCACTTGCCACTCTCATAAACACCTCGAGCAATAAGATTAATCTCAGAACCATGATCAACTAAAGCAATCAAGGGAATTTGTTTCTCTCCAATCCTTACCACTGTCTCAATGGTTGCTCTAGCCCAATGACTTCGTGAAAAATGGCTGTGAGGAATGAGAATAGGGGTCTCATCATCTTCATACTGCATAGGCTGCACTATTTTCTCCAATTGCGGATTAACAGAAGCATTCTCAACCATCACTGCATCATCATGCTCTTCCCCAAGAGCTCCATGCCACAATCCCTGTAAAGCAGGTCCTTCCATCGCATGTCGTTTCCTCCGCAAAAGATCCTGCATCTGATCCTGTATTTCTCTTCTAGCAATCCCAAGAGCCTCTCCAACAGTAAAAGTGACTTCACTATTCAAAATTCTTTCATGAAAAATCTTACTCATATCCGTTTGCATATCAAGGTCTGACAAGAGCTTGAATCCTGGCTCTTTTCTTGGTTGCCTCTTTTCTTTCTACTTGTCTCCCATTGGTTGATCAGAACCTGTTTGAACTGGAGAATTCGCCATAGGTGGAGCTGTAACAGGTGGTGAAACAAAGTCACCCCCTCTAGTCTTTTTGGAGGAGCTAGGACCCTCCTCATCTCTTCTTCTCTTTTCCTCAACCATGGCATCTAAACCCTGCATTTTAGCCATATAAGCAAAAATAGAATACCTGTCAACAGGAGAATCCCATCCTGTTTCTCCTCGGATGCTAGAGCCCACACAAGTCATAGTAGAAGTTTGAACTTTCCCTCTTCTCGCTATCTCCAAGGCAAAAGACCATAAAGCAGAGTCTCCATTAGATTTCTGCTCAAGCTGGACTCCAAAAGCTGAAGCATCTCCTCTAACACTCACATAAGCTGATCGCGCAGCCATATCATCAACAAGCTTCTTCATACCTCCCTTACCGAAGTTCGTGTCAAGAGGAGCACCAGTCTCTGTCAGCCATATCTTCCCATCTTGTCCCCAGAACACTACATTCTTCTTACATGCTTCCTGAAAAGCATCACAATCTCTGCAGTGTTGGTGCTCTGTACTATCACACCAAATACATCGTCGCCCTTTTCTTTGACCAGCTGGAAAAGCAGTCACTGGAGCAGGTGCTACAGCAGGTACTGACATAATTTGCTCCTTTAACTTACCAACTTCAGCTTTGACTGCTTCAATCGTCAAATCCGCCAAGCCTTTAATAACATCATCTACAGATAAGGGCACTGGAGCAGCAGGAACTGATGGATTCACAGCAGGAGGAGTAGGCTTAGGCAAAGAAGTTGCAGCAGGGGTAGAAGAAGAAGTCTCCAAGGATTTTTCAGGAACTGATCCTGTATTTCGATGCAATCTTACTCTCCTGCACTGCTTCTTAACAAGAGCATTCACAGCATCAATGACATGTCTCCACTCAGTCTTTAAACCTCAATCAGTAGCTTGATCTTCCAAAAGATCATCCAACTTTTCCTGTAAATCAGCATCTGCAGCTTGCAAAAATAACTCCACTTTCTGCATCTCCAAAGCTTGCTGTTCAGTCCCATCCAACTGATCATAACGGCTTTCAAACTCTCACAGAAGAGCGGTAACAGAAAGTCCCTTATTAGGCATAGAAACCCATGCTAAAAAATTCCTGCGATTCATAAGACCTGTATCCTCCAGGAAATATTCATCTCTTAATACCTTTTTAAATTCAGCCCAACCTGCATGTGCCTCTTGAATTTCTGCAATTCGACCTTCAAGAGCGCGCACCACGATCCGCAAGAAGTAGCAGCTCCAAACATCTTGAGAAACCCCAAAAAACTTCATCTTTTCTTCATACAAATGCAGGTAAGTTGACACTTGCTGACCATTAAACTGCTTCATCTCCTGTTGGACAGCTTTCAAAGCATCCATAGCATCACTGTCACCTTTTGCATGAGCTTGCTGCTGCATATACATGGTAAATGACTGAAACAGGTTTTTCATGACATTATCATCTATCATCTCTTCTTGCGAGTCTCCCATCTTGCTGATGACGCAGTACTTTCACGTCGGGTTCACCAAAAATGTCGTAGAGTTCACGCAAGGGCTGCAGAACACGGGGTTCAAGATACAGCAAGAATTGAGGCTAACAAGAAAAACTCAAATATTTGATGCCAAAGTTCACTATATTCCTTGTCAAATGAGCTACAAGAAGTTCATATTCAGAATAATTTGAAGTTTCTCATAAACGGTTCACATTCAGGGTTTTGAAGACAATTATGACTTTGGTACGTAGACTTGAGGAGACTTGAAGAGTTCTGCTGGACTGGGCAGTAATCCCTATGAACAAATTTTCAGAAATCTTTTCAATGCCAATACAATGAAGTTCTGTGGGCATCCTGATGCTTCCTCCTTATCTCCTCCTCAATATTGACATCTTGCAAAATTATGTCTTCACACTCATCAAGTTCCAACTCTGTCATTTCAGGCTCAGGCCTAGAAGGTAAGATTCCCTCCAATGCACGGAACTCACACACAGTAGGGATAAACACAGTTAGCTTTCCTGTATTCTTGTCTAGTTCATAATGTGTTGCATTTCTTGGGAAAAGCCCCTTTGACAATCCATACTTCAGCAATAACTCTGGCACTGAACAGTGTTGCTGTTGATCATGAGAAGCTTCCAGAAGTCCATATCTTTCAAGGATTGCAGCTGTAGGAACCAAAGCACTGCCTTCCCTTAAAATCTTGTACATCCCTGGAACTGTGAGTTCAACAACTGTTGAACCTGCTCTACTAGCAGGAAGTTCACCAGCATCGAAAATAAATGTGCAATGCTCCCACAGCTTCTCAAATTCTTGAATGGAGATTGAGCTTGCTTGACCACTAGAATTTGCACTTGTAAGAGCCAAAGCCTCACCAAAATCTTGAGCAACTTGACGAATAAAATCACTGTCTGGAACTCTTCAAACCAGGGTTTAAAGACTCATCTAACAGACTGTTGTCACCTCGCTGCAGTACTGCTGTGATAGGCCCTGGAAAGAGCTCAAGATCCTCACTATCCACAAGGGAAAGCAAGGTTCAGGACATGGCGATAATCCGACAACAGGTCAGAAAGAATTCTGCAGCATAAAGAGTGATCGATGAATTCTCGTGTCGAGTGTGTTATTTTCGATACTCAATATCAGAGTCCTCGTCTTCGATACTTCGCTTTGTTGTGGAGAGAGAGTCGATAATCAGCAGAGTCGGAGTAGCATCGAGGCAAACAATCCATACTTTGTAGAGGTTACACCGAAAAAAAAACCAATCAGCACACCGATAACTGTAGCAACAATCAGTCTCCTCATCTCTGATAGCTTTCTAGGTACACCAGCAGGGAGTCGGAGTGATGGATAGGGAGGGGAGAGAGATACCAAGATTGTGTGGGAATGTGTGATAAATTTGGTTGACCTTGAGGCTATTGTTCACTTCTGAACATGGCGATGGTTGATCGGATGCAGGCGACCAATTCTCCCCACGCGATCACAGAGACGGAAGGTGTGATTGACAACGCGTCGATGATCGACCGATGAATCCGCAAAAAAAACAAATGAGAGAGAAAAGAAGGGCTCCCCCCCATTCGAATTCTTCCCCCTCCGTATCCTGCACAGGCGGCCTGTTCCTATTTTCGTTGTGTCTGCCTCCCCTTTTTCTTGTTAATTCTGGCCATTTCCAAAATAGCCTATTCTTTTCCCTCCAAAAGCAGTTTAAAACCTGAATATAGGTTTTTCCTCTTCCTCCTTTTTCACCTTTAGCTATAACGTTAATCTCCAATTCTGCCCATGTAAAGCATAACCTGTAATAAGGGCATTCCAAGCTATTGCATTCCGGACAAGAAGCTCCAACACTCCCTATGCTTTTCCAAATGCACCACACTTGGCATACATATCCACCACAGCAGTCCCAAGTGCTGTACATACCCAGCAATAAGTGCATTCCAAGAGTCTACATCTCGACAAGGGAACCCGTTCAGCACTCCTTAAGCTTTGCCCATTACACATGATATTCCTGAATTTACACCTTTGTCTTCATAGCTTAAATGTCAGCTTCTATAAAGCTTCCTTTGATTCCACGGTATCCTGCACTTTTCTTCGAGTTCATCATTAAAATTATCAGCTGGATAATGTCCTTTGGCATCAATTTTTAATATTTTTCTAATACACGCACATCATGCATCCAAACAAAATCATACGCATGCACTAAGGGAATATATACATTGGATGCGGATTATTAAAATGCATCACACAAACAATGAATCACACGCAGAAATTAACACAAATGCACAATAAAAGAAATGGAGGTGTATACGACTCGGATGCGCAGCAACACGACAGCGCGTCTATATTTGCGTCTAATTTGCAGGTGAGATCGCATCTATGTGCGCATGTATTTGCACATGTATATGCACATGTATACGCGCGTATATAAGCGCATGTATATGCACATCTATATGTGCATCTATAAGTGCGTTTAAGTGTGCATATATAAGCGCGTCTATAAGCAATTCTTGCTCTATATACACGCTTATAGATGCGCGCACAGACGCGCAATAAAAAATTAATTTTTAAAAAAAAATATTGCTTGTGTATCATTCTTTTCAAAGTAGTCCCGTCGTGCGTTTCTTTTGGGTTTTTTTGACAGGCGCACGTCACAAAGAGAGGAGAAAGGAAAAGGCAAAGAAGAAAGGGTAAAGAGAGGAGGAAGCAAGAGGCAAAGAGAAAGGAGAGGGAGGAGAAGGAGTTTGTAGCCCTGTTGCCACCCATCACAACACGGATTCAAGGTGAGTCCTTCTTCTTGTCTCACTCACTCACTCACTCACTCACTCTCACTCTCTCTCTCCCTCTCCCTCCCTCCCTCCCTCCCTCCCTCCCTCTTTCTCTCTCTATCTTTGCTTTGAGTTGTATTTTGCTACCTTCTTAGCTTTTGGTATGTTTGTTGCGACAAGGAGAACAGCCAAAGAGCAAGGAGATGGAGGAGAAGAAGGAGTTTGTAGTTGTGCCACTGCCCATCACAACAAATATTCAAGGTGAGTCCTTCTTCTCTTCTCTCTCTCTTTCTCTCTTTCTCTCTCTCTCTCTCTCTCTGGTTGCTCTGAGTTGTATTTTGGTTCCTTATTAGCTTTGGGTATGTTAGTTGTTGCTTGCTTTTCCTAGTTTTATTTTGTGCTTCACTGCTAATTCGCGTCTACAAGTGCATCTGATATATAGAGTAGACGCTCTCGTAGAAGCGCAAGCATTGAAGATCCATAAAACCTCCTAGGTTTTTTTTTAGTTTTGTGGACCTGGCATGTGTAAGAGAGCGTCTGATCCACAGAGTAGATGCGCCTGTAGAGGCACTCGCATTAAACAACCACATCTCCTTTGAGGTTTTTTTTTCATACACTATTTCCCGCGTCTATAATCGCATCTATGTGCGCATGTATATGCGCGTGTATATGCGCATGTATGTGCGCATGTATGTGCGCGTGTATATGCGCATCTATAAGTGCGTCTATAGAAGCATCTATCTTCGGGTGTATATGCACGTCTATATGCGCGTGTAGTTTTCACTATAAGGGCGCTTGTAGACGTGAAGTTTTAGACGCGCTAGTAGACGCGGTAATAAACGCGCCCGACATTTTTAAACACAATTGAAATATTGCGTCTACAAGCGCATCTATGGAGCCTTTTTGTTGTAGTGCAAGTTGTGAAAGCTTGCATCTTAGAGAGTTCGTTAATCTTGTGGTCTTATGTAAAGGGCTTACATTAACCATATTGAGTTTATATGGTGGTGTTGGGTCTCTACAACATTCTTCTTGAATATGTATGCCCTTAAAATTTGATGACTTGAATCGGATTGATTTGAGAGGCATTAAGATCAGACATAAAAGGTTTCAACAAATGGGATCCTACTTGCACAAGCTATGTGCATGGGATGCTAAACTTCAAAGGTTTTCTTGCCTGTGAGGCACATTGGATTGCTCGACATATACCCAGGTGCTCAGATTGGCAAGGGGGTGCTTTTTGATCATGCTATTGGTGTGGACATCGATGAAACTGCAGTAATTGGGGATAATGTCTCAATCTTGCATCATGTAACTCTTTAGGGGGGCATGGGAAACTGTTGTGGAATTAACCATCCAAGGATAGAAAATGGGGTGTGGATTGGCTCCCAATCATGGCTTAATCATGGGCAATGATTGCAAGAAAATAAGGCATCGTTTAATAATCTATACGAATCAGCTAAGGAAAATAGGTGATATGGTATGAATTTGTCAACGACTTAATTGACAGATGGAAACTGCGATGAAGATGGCCATTACAAGCCAAGTTGACAATGTGTAGTCCAGATAGCGCAATGACCGATAAAGATCGATGATGAAAGTGATGATGGTGGCCTAGAAATGCAAGTTGACAAGAAAAGTGGCTCATGTAAACGTTGATATTGACAATAATATAAGCTTTTCTTAAGCTTTTTCTATGAATCACGAGCTTTATGCGAATCAAGAGAAAGAAAGCGCCATTAATGAAGGATCTTTTTAAGTTTAAAAAGGTCGCTACAAGAGGTTGATAGGAATCATCATGCCAGGGGGGAGAATGAAGGAGGAATGACGACGATAATGAAGAAGAAGTTCTGAAGTTTTGAAGATGAAGACGAAGGCTTTAGCAAATACAAGCATAAGGACATAAAGATGATGCTCAAAGAAGGGAGCCAAAGTCGATGACTGTATTGAAGACAAAGTTGACAACGACAATAGAAGAGAAGAACGAAAAGACGAAGACAAAGAAGAGGTGACATCAGAGGACGCCTGGAGCTACTAAAGAACGAAGACAGCAACAGAAGAACAACAAGCATATGTGAAGAAGGAGGATGGGAAACTGAAGTTGATGAAGAAGCTATATACTTAAGACCATCGTATCATCTTGAAGCGATGTGGAGAAGAAGCAACGAATCGTCCTCATTAGTAAATCCGATCATCATGGCATTATAAGCCAATTTTCTCAAGGAGACATGAAGACGTGGAAGAAATGAGACTTCTAGTGCTTGCACTGGTAGCCTCCATATTGCGTTACTGATACTAAGCTAAAAATCTAGCATGGCAACTCGGGCTTAGAATAGCCATTTGAGACGCAACGATCAAGTGTTGTCCTTGCGTTGCAAATAACATTTTCGTTCCGCCATCTCTTGGACAACCATGAATGTGTAAGCTGGCTCATCGTTTTTATCAAGATGGTTCTTACATGGACAGGCTGCACTCGTAATTTGTGGAACCCGCGACATATTCAGACGACCTTGAATTCTTATTTATTCAGACATTAAGGACCTACCTCTACATCGATTGCAAGGGATATAAGAAGAAACTACTTGATGAATTGATAAAGAATATGACTCTTCATTACCTTATGGATGTCACCACTACATTAACAACATCTTGTACCTAGTTATGTTGATACAACAAAGAAGTTCAAAAGTCATCATCTCCTCCATGAATATTCTTTATGCCAACTTCAAAAATCGACATCCTGATTTTGTGAAGGGTTTATGTAGCTCGAAAATGGGTATTCTTTATGCTTTGTGAAGGGTTTATGTAGCTCGAAGATGGGTATTCTTTATGCTGCAAATTCAATCATGTCAAAGCACCTTGTTTTGGATCTTCATTCACAGAGCTTCAAAGAAGATTTGTATGTATTTGTCAATGTATATGAAGGTACAAGCTTTATGATTGGAGGAGTGTGTCTTTTTGACAATTTGTGCCTTGAAGGAAACATATATCTATGATGGCCTCATCTTCTTTTTTAAACAAAGTTATTCCTAGCTCATGAAATTACTTTGAGAGTTCTTATTTCATCTAAACTTATTTTCTCTATGAATTTGACTTGAGTTAAGTTGTCTTCATTATCTTTCCTCACATCTCAAAGCGTCCCTGTGGTGGCAAGCAACATTCACGAACCCCAGCATGAATCCCAAGAAATATCCCTTTGGAGGATCGAGTTGCTCACCAAGGATTTATAGATCTCTTCACTCTGAATTCTTCTTATGAACATAATGGAGATTGCTCATTCACTAGGTCGATCTACGATGGCAGGTGGGATTTTCTTAAAGAGACTCTGCAATCACTTTGATATTTGCATCATAATCTTCCATGACTTCAATTTGCATCAAACCATTCATAAAATCTTTTTGATTATGTCAATCCAAACTAATATGATATATAATTGCTATTTTTCAAGTCCTTGGAATAGTTGGTCTTCAATTTCTTATTGTAGTTACCCTTTTTGAGCTTGTTGTAACACTTTTTCTTGTTGTAAGAGTCGCAAAAATGTAGATTACTATTGTAAGAACAATAGGAATGCTTGGTTGCTATTGCGAAAACAACAGGAATGTTGGTTACTAGTGCAAGAATTCCAAGATTCTGGATCGTTGTTTCAAAAATTACAAGAGTGTGGGTTTCTACAAGTCTTTCTGCAAAAATTTGGTCTCCTATAGTTCATCTTGTGATCCTAATATTTTCAATAAATGTGAAAACAACTTAATTTCTGAAATGTCCCTCAAATTTGAAAAGATACTTTGCGAATAAAGTATCTAGAACTTTCTTGATATAGAAAGTGTAATATACTTGTGTAACTAGCATGTAGCTCATTCAAAACCATCATTTTCATGCTCAAAAATTGATTAACATCAATAGCATCAACCATTTCTATCATAATATGAACTACATAAATATCCACTTCAGGACTTGGATACTTCCAGATGCTCCAACTTTTGTGATAGACTGATTAGAGTCCTCAAGAACTTCATAAATACTAGCTTGAATAGAAAGATCAACAAGCTCATCATTTGATGCATAGGAATCCTCAATAATAACATTCTAACTTGGAATATGAGAAAATGCCAACTAAGTATGTAAATCAATAATCTCATTATCCTTTTGCAAAACAACTTCCTCAAGAGCATTAATAATCTCCACATAGTGAGAAACTTGCAAATCCATTACATTTCTCATTTGAGAAAGCTCTTATGCTAGCAAATTTTTCTCTTCTAGAAGCCAATTGATAACACATAAAGCTTCAATAGCTACAATTTCTATTGCATTCCATTCCTTTTCAAGCTTAGAAGAAAACTATTGAATCATCTCAATTATTAGAGATTGATTGATTGAATAGACCTCATGTGTGAAACTTTAGAAAAGACATATAAACTAATTGCATTCTATAATTCTTAACACTAAGCTACTAGCTCCTACAAAGGAAATATAGTGTCAATCATGGTATGCTCAAATTTTAGTTCTGCATCAATTATTGCATGTTGATTAGTCTCCACTAGAACCTCTTAAATTCCATGTTGATTAGTCTCCACTAGAATCTCTTAAATTCCATGTTGATTAGTCTCCACTAGAACCTCTTAAATCTTTCTTCATCAATATCTTGACTTTCTTGAATTGAATTACTGGTTACCTACTCCAAATCACAACTTTTCTGCATAATGTTACCATTTGCTTACATTAGTTTTGCAATTTCTTGCAACGAGTTCGCGGTTTCTTGGTACATGTTTATATTTTCCTGCAGCAAGTTGATAGTTTCCTATAGTGGAATTGCATTTTCTTGTAGCAAAGCATTGACTTGTTGTTCTAATGATTGAGCAATGCAATGACCTAAGATAATATTTTTTATACTAGAAACATATGTATCCTCTCATTTCCTTTACCTCAATCTTCAAAGAAACCATGGATAAAGAGCGCCAATGATCATCCTCATCACTTGAACTTGAATTAGAATCTGAATCTAAAACATCTGCATAGCTTGAGCTTTTCGACTATTGTATGCACATGAAGAGAAGGTGGTGGGAAGCATGCAACTAAAGATCTTCTAAGGGGGAGTGTAGTTTGGGGGGAGGTCTGGACCTAAGGAGTGCAACCAGGGGAATTTGTGAGTTTATAAAAGAGGCTCAACTAGAGTCCCAAAGAGGGGGATGGTTCATGAAGGGGCAGCCCGTTTGCTTCTGTAGCTCTTGGGGGAGGGGGGGGGGGGGGGGGATTCAAGTGAGAAAGGGAGGACCATACTCGGAAGAGGAGCAGGTCTGTGAGCCCTATGAGAGGTCACCTTTGTGAGCCCTATGAGAGGTCACCTTTGAGGACAAGGGACATGAAGTAGTTTATTATGAGGTGAAGATGAATATTGGATGGTCACGATCTCTAGATGAAGGATTATTGTTGACAATAGGTAAATCACATAAGAAGGCAAGAATGTGCTTGAAGTGTGTATAACTTCTCATTTAGAAGGCCTCATAAATAACAAGTTTTTGTTTCTTCTAAATGACATTGGAAACAATAGTTTTATGAGGTACTTTAAAGATCTGCATGGAAAGAAGAGTGATAACAAACTATTCATAGTAGAATGATATTAAGAAAAAGAAAAGAGAGACACAAAATAGTTTGTGTTGTCATGTTGCCAATTCAAGTAGTTAAGGACATATATAACATGTATAACGAGCATTCAAACAAGATTAATCAAGTAAATTGTATTCTTATTGATACCAACTATGATTAGGATCTAGATGGTGGGAGGGATCAAGGGGATCATATATAAAAGAGCAACATGAAAAAAGAAGGGGCTACCTGCAAACAAAAATGAAAAGACAAGAGGATACGAATAATAAAAAGATATATAAAGGTATAAGACAAGCAAGAAAATGAGACAATTTATGCTAAGAATGATTCGGATCCAGCGAGGGGAGTTGAGACGGATCAATATATGAAACAGCGACATGAAAACATTCGAGGTTAAGCTACCAAATAAGCATGAAAAGGCAGGCCTTTACCAATAATTCAAAACATTGACGCTACTTGACTGGTTAGGGGAGACAATTTCAAAGAGAAGGGGGTGGTTATACACAGAGCATGAGGATAGATGGGTAGTGTATATATTTGATCTCAATTAAAGCAATATCAGATCAAACTACAAGGTAGCTAGATCCGAAGCCATGAAGGTTCCTACACAGCGCATGCCGATGGTGGTGGTGATCGGCGTCTTACTACTCTTCACACTGGCCATTATGATGATGATGATGATTGGGGGAGAGGCGGCTGTGATACGCAGAGTCGACACATTAGCGCCATCGTCAATAGGTGCTACAGGTAGTTATACCAATATCATTTACTCCAATTCCCCACGGATTAGAACATAATCGCAGGCAGCACCTAATCCGTTTAACGGGTGCTGCATGCAGGCAGCACTAATTAGGTCATAACTGCAATTGGACTCTAGTGCATGGATTACAATAATTGGGTTATAACTCCGATTCGATTCGGCATGGATTACAATAATATAATTGCAAGTAAATTAATATCATGGATTAACGATCGCCCTGATGGCCTTCTATTAAAGATCGGCGGGATAATTGTAATTATTGCAGGTCCGCCGGCTGATGATATTGGAGGCGGTAGGCACCGGGTGGTCGGTGCCACCCGCGTTTCTGTCTTCTGTGCTACGAAATCGACGACTGTGGCAGATAGACTTAAGAGGGAGTCCTCATCGAATACCAGGGTGTGGGTGTGGGGATACAAAGTGAAGTTTCGAAATCCCTCTCTCTCTCTTACCTCTGATAAGTGGTGGAGCTCCACCCGCGAAAGGTGGGCCACCTGGCGCCAAACGGACCGTTGGGGGCAGTTTTGGCGCCAACGATGCCCTGACGTACGCATGAGGGACATGTGGAGACGGCACGTCTCTCCTCGGCCACGTTCCTAGGAGATAAGATGCTTGGTGCGGGAGAAAGTCCTCATGCCGCTTCAGGCATGCAAGTAGTCTTGTCATCCCTCAAGGGTTACCCCCCTATCCTCCTCAACTCATGAGAGCCCTGCTGCATCATGGACGCAATCCCCCCCGTCTTGAATCAGTTTCGCCCCCTCTCCCAGTCCCAATCGGCATGATCACGATGTCAGATTCGTCGCTCATTACCAAGACAGTGTTTCCCCCCTATCTCTGTAGTGATTTCCATGGCAGTACGTCTAAAACTAACCCGAGGCTTGCTGCTACCATGGTGGAGATATATAGAAACACATGAGGTAGCAGCTCACAAGCCTCTTTGCCACAGACACAATCTTTACAACATGCCGTGGAGGGGGAAGGCATTTCGCAAGAAGTCTCGACTCGTCTTCACTGGTGCAGGCAAGAGTCCCCCAAAATTGTTTCCAAGCCAGAGGAAGTAGACCGCCGCCGCCCTGTGGGAAGCTCTAGCAAGCAGTCTAAGGGCCAATCCGGATCTCCTTCCACGACCCTGGTGGCCGACGCCCCCCCCAAACGTTCCCAAACAAACGTAGAAGATGACTCGTGCCCAGAAGGTACATTCTCGATTTGTATCTCAGACCTTAGTTTCTCTCATTGGATTAATGAATATCAATCCAAGGTGATTTATGGTCTCTGTCGTGGCCCACGCCCCCCCCCCCCCCCCCCCCCAGAAATCCTTAGGGCATGGATGAGGGATCACTGTCCACCCCTTGGCATTAGAGCTCTTCAGGCTAGATACTTATCGAACAACTACATACTTTTCCTTTTCGAGACCCAACAGATGGTTGTTCATGTCATGTCCTTTGGCCAATGGATGCTCAAGAATTCCCCATTGTGCCTATTCAGGTGGGATGAATCATTCGACCCACTGGGGCCTAAACCTACCAAAGTCCCAGTGTGGGTAGAATTCCCCAGCCTCCCTAACCATCTTTATCCTTTTCTTCAGACGATAGCCTCCCCCATAGGAAAAATTCTAGGGCAACGGTCCTATTCGGACATCAACCCAAGATGGCACCCAGGTCCTGATTGAAGTGGACCTTAGTCAGAAACTACACAGCTTCGTTATTATACAAAGGATATTAGGAAGCAAGAAATCACCTATAAGAACTTGCCCAACTCCTGCTTCAAGTGCCACAAACAAGGGCACTTCATCAGGGATATCCCTGAGTGGACAAAAAAAAAGTTCAACAAGATCCTAAAGCTAGAACCTAAAATCGTTCCTGAGTGAGGGGGTAATAAGGATACAATTGACGGCTTCCAGAGAGTGCAAAATAAGAGACCAAAACGCCCCAAAGCTAAGAGCAAAGTTAAGAACTCAGCCGTCTCCAACTCTCATAATAGGTTTTCTCCTCTACTAATGAATCTTGATGATTCGAGAACCACGGGGAACACTAATAGTACAACCAACCCCATGAGCTCTGAAACAATGGATTTTGATAGTGATGATTTCATCGATGGGAGCCACTTCTTCAAAGAGACTATTGATAGTGACCCTGAGGAAAGCCTAGATGTTAATCTCCCTCTTCAGGATGAGCAAATCAAGGATTGTAATGAGGATGAGGAAGAGAGTCTCCCCTCCTCCAACCTTGTGGAAGGAATGCATGCGTCCCTCACCCAAGCCAAGGATAGTCTTGAAGAGATTGAAGAGTTCTCGGGTAGTCAGGGGGGTCCCATTCCGATGAAGACTGCCAATTTTAGTAGTAGTAAATGGAGGCACTAAAAAATAAGAGCCGAGCCAGGTAGCCCTGTCAATATGCAGTCTAACGATAAGGAGAAAAAACCAAACAAATTTGGTAAGAAATGAATAAACTAAATATTATTTCTTACAACTGCAAAGGACTTTGAGAAAAGTCTAGAGCTTCAGTGATCCATAATTAACTTCAGCATAATGCCATAAACCCGAACAATTTATGCTTCCAGGAAGTTAAAACAACTAGAGAAAGATTGAGTCACAACCTCCACACCATAAATAAAGATTATACATGGCACTCATCCACACACAACAGTGGAGCAGGAGGGACTGTTATTGAAGTGGGCCCTAAACTACAACCATTCATACATGACTTTCTCCAGGATCTTGGTGGATGCTGGGTGGGGGTGAGACTCAAGCCTATAGAAGAGTTCACGATCATCTTTGTTTACGCATGGGGAGCTAATAGGGATAAACCAAGAATTTGGGATTCTATTAAACTGATTGATTGCCCAATTATCCTGGTAGGTGACTTCAACTTTGTAGAAACTCTTGAAGATCGCTATGAAAGCAAGGCCTCCATTATATTGGGCAAGGAGAGAGAATCTTGGCTAAACCTGAAAGGGTTGTTCCAGAGCCTTATTGAACCCACTCCAGAAAAGGGATTCACTTGGTCTAATAACCAACGGGGTTCTCTTCTCAGGAAGGCCAGGCTTGATAGGTATTATATTACGATCGGTCTGATTGCCACTTTCATCGATTCAAGAACTAAGATTTGGCACAACATCTCTCTTTTGGACCACAAACCGATGCAACTCTCACTCTCCATGGCGAGTCATACCATCCGCGCAGGCTGATCTCATGCGGACCAATCCCTATTCCGGATGGAGTTTGTCCGTAAGACCTTGGAAACAATTTGGATTTCAAAATTCTCTCTCCCACTGGCTCCAGCTAAGGCCTAGGAGTCAGCAATCAGGGACACACAAATATTCCTAAAGGAAGCTAAACAAGAAGTCGTCAATCTGAGAAGATAGAAAAGGAACCTGATCTACCAAGAAGTAATCATGCTAGAAAAGGTAGTGGACACAGGCTAGGCAGAAGCACAAGAGAACCTACTAGAAGCCAAAAGGTGACTTAGGCAAGAGGAGCTCACTGTGAAGCAGAGTCTGTCCAGGTTTACTTTTGAGGCTGGTGAGCGGGTAAGGTAGATCAACCTACTAAATAACAATTCTAATTACTCAAACTAAAGAGGGAGAGAGACACCATCCCTCTCCTCAAAAAGGAGGATGGATCCATTTCTACCTCAGCAGAAGACAACCTCGTAACTGCCTACTCCTATTTTAAGAATATATCAGTCAACCCTCCCAATATCACCCGGCTAAGACAGCGATGTTAGAGGGGTTTGTAACTGCCTACTCCTATTTTAAGAATATATCAGCCAACCCTCCCAATATCACCTGGCTAAGATAGCGGTGTCAGAGGGGTTTTTATCTAAAGGTCAAATCCACCAGGGATCACAAGTAGAAGGAAGTAGAGATAAGAGATGGAAGATAAGATAGAGAATACCCAAGTGGTAAACACTACAAAGAAAAAGCACAATGAATTGAATCAATATGTATTGAAAGAACCTGGAATCTTTACACTACTCAAAAGCCATCTCCAGGTATTAGATCTCTTGAAGCCTCTTTGTAGAACAAAATGTGCATAAAAATTATAGCTCCTTTATTGCTCAGAACCCAAATCTGATGGCTTCATTGGCTCCGAAAGGGGGGTAAAACTGCAGAATACCTGCTCACGGATCTCCCAGATTACTCCTTCTTTCCATTCAATATGCAGTTTTCAGCCTATTTGCAACAATCGTGACGCGAATGATTTTGTCAATTTGTCCCTCTTGTGAAAATCTTATAATTGGCTTTTTGCATGCCATCCTAGTCTAGAAGCTTTTTCTAACTTTTTCAGAGTTTTACAATAAATAATATAAAAAATAGGCTAAAATTATCCAAAAATCTAGTATTTTTGGATAATCCATGCAACTCACACTAGTACTAATGGCTTAGATCACATTGACTCTCTTGATCAATAAAGAAGTCGGATGATGATGCATTCCATAATTTTTCATATTGTGTCCTCATAACATCACAACATCCACCCCCTCTGAACCTGCACATCCTCCGATATGTGCCAAAATCCTAGTTCTCACCAGATTTTGATTCCTCCTCATTCTCTGCAACCATATCCTTTGCTTATTCATCTTCCATATCTTCCTGGCTAGCCCCTATATCATGACCACTATTTTCTTCCAATTTTGGCAACTCATAGGCAGTGGATTCTTGCCTTTTGAATCATTTGATTCTCTTCCCAGTTACTGAAAGTTTGATGGCTATCCCATCCAACTCATTTAATGCATAAGTAGCATTATCAAACACTTGTCTTATCACATAAGATCCAAACCATCTTTTGGAAACTTTACACATGACACTATGCTGGTTTTCTAAACTACTATCATAAACCAATATCCAATCCCCATCTTGTATGGTTCTTGGTCTTAGTCTATGTCTTTTGCCAAACCGTTTCTTGTTTTGTATCCTTACTGCCCTTAACTTTGCAATTGCTGCCTCTATGTCTTCTAACTTTCTTTCCAACTATCTAATGTGCAAGGCCAATAACTCCTTTCGATTCAACTCCTCCTCCCAAGGTAGCACACTCCATATGACTGTCATCTCTTCTATCGATATGATAGGTTTTTGACCATACATCAATTCTGCAGGCATATATCTTATAACAGCACTATGAGTTGTTATGTTAGCCCACAAAGCATAAGGGAGGAATCGTGGCCACTCTTTTACCTTCTCTCCACATGCTTTTTCCAATGCCTTCACAATAGGTGGATGACCTCTTTCACTTCTACCATTTCCTTCAGGGTTATAGACTGAAGTTAAAGCAAGCTTTATCCCTAACTGTGCAAAGAAATCATGAGCTTCATCTACATCCAACTCACCCCTATCTGCTATAATTTTTCCCACACAGCTATACCAACAAAAGATCTCTTCTAAGAGAAAATTACACACAGTATTTGTTGTCTTAGTACGTAAAGCTTTCTCTTCCACTTGATTAGTCAAGTCTTCATGAGCAAGCACAAGATACCGCAGTGCAGCCCCGCATTACAACAGTGCTTAATGAAAATCCAGGTCTTTGAATTCCCTTGCATTTGGAACCATAGGAGACTCTCGAAGCATATCCCGATTTCTAGGATGATTAACACAAATAGTAAGAAATTGGACTACTTTTCTCCCATCCTTGCTTTTGACTCTTGCATAAGTAGAACCATCATCAAGCACCTTTGTTTCCATACACACACCTGTAATATAGGGCTGTCCCAAAATCATTGAATATGAGGAATTATCTTACACAAAGAAGTGTTGCTCTTCCTGTACATCACCAATTGTCACTTTTACATTAGGACATGTAGCATAGAGCTCCCCTGAAGAATTATTTGCAGCCCTCATTCGCCAACCATGATCAATGTCTATAGGCCATGCACCATTTTCATACAATCCACGCTCAATGACATTTATCTCAGACCCATGGTCAAGTAAAGAAACACAAGGAGTTTCATGCTCCCCTATTTTCACTACCGTTTTAGTGGTAGCTCTAGCCCAATGATTTATTATGTAGTGACTTCGAGGAATAAATCCTAGAGTCTCTTCTCCATATTGTTACATTTGCATTACTCCACCATGCATATTGCTACAAGAAAATGCATTTTTAGCCACTTTCTTCTCTTTTCCACATGCAGTCCACCACTGATTAGTAGCATCCTGCATAGAGAATCTGTTGAGATATCGAGCTCCACTCGTGATATGCCAAGGTGACCGTTGTGCATTTATGTCACCGACTTGTCAGTTGCAGATACGGTTGGTACACCACCCATGAATAATAGCTAGATGATAGCCATCCTTATCTACTCTAGTTCGTGGCTCAGTTAGTATGCCACCTTAGTTAGTTGAGTTTGGTTTGAGACGCATATATAGGGTTCTTCTATTTCTTTGTACTAGAGTTCTTTTGCCTTACACAACTAAGAAGAGGAAAACTGTTTTTAGCCTCCACCCTTGTGTGTATTCCCCCATTGTGCAAGCAAGAAAGCTACAAGTGAGACTCCTTCCTTCTCTCCCACAATCTTGATATGGTATCAGAGCCTTGTTCGTGGTAAGGAGCTCAAGAAAGCAAACCAAGTTCGCGGTGTTCTGGTAAGAGGACCAGTGTTACTTTCATTTTTCTATTTTGGGAGCAAGTCTCTACAGGTAGCACAGCCGGAAAGTGCAAGAGTGTATTGTCTCAGATTGAGAAGCCCTTCGCGGTGTAGCAGGAGGGCAGTATATGATGCAGGACATGGATTTAGCCCTTGGTTACTCTGTTTTTTTTATTTGAGGCCATTTCGGGGCCTGTTTTGGAGGCGGAAGTTTTCTGCACGCACTCAAGAAAAGGCATAGTTTTATGCTGTGCGACCACTGTTCTACGGGTCGGTGAAAAGTTACTGTAGAAATTGCATTGTATGCCTGTGCGGAGAGACATTGGGAGTTACAGAATCATCCTTGTTGCCTGTTGATGCAAAATCGTCACTAGGAAGTGACTATGTGGTCAAATACCACTTCCGTCAGTTTTGCAGATTTACCCTTGTGAGGCTGAAGCTGTGTTTATTGCAGTGACGGAATTTTTTGCAGTGTTCTGTAATGGCGTCTGATTCTCTTTCAGAGATTGTAACTGAAAAGCTTGACAAGAACAACTTCCAAGCATGGAAGTTTAGAATGACGAATTTCCTTATGGAAAAAGGATATTGGGAATTTGTTGCAGGAAATGAAGAAGAACCAGTTTTTCCTGATGTTCCCGATCAACAGCAAAAGCAGGCATTTAAAGCATGGCATGAGAGAGCCAGGAAAGTTATGTACTGGCTGTCTATCAGCATTTCAGACTCTATGATTGTGCATATTCAAGATGCAAGTACGCCAAAGGAGGCATGGGATACTTTGTCAAAAATGTATAGCACAAATATGCAAGCCAGGAAAATGCAGCTCAAGCAAGAGTTGCACGATGTGCAAAGAGAAAATATGAGCATCAATGACTACCACATGAAGGTGAAGAAGATTGTAGATGCACTTGCTTTCATTGGGTCGCCAGTGGAAGATGATGATTTAGTTTCTGTGACCTTGAATGGTCTAGGAAAGGATTATGCACAGTTCTGAACATCCATTTCCGTCCGTGAAAGATTTCCTGGTTTTGAGGAGTTGATTCCTCTTCTAATTTGTGAGGAGCAGAGAAATGGTGGTGCATCTTCTTTAGGAGGAACTTCAAAAGAAGCTCTCTTCTACTCAAATGCTGAAAAAGGTAGAGGCAGAGGTAGACGAGGCCGATCTGGAGGCCGTGGTAGAAATCAGAATATGTAGCAAACTCAAGAAAACCAGTCCTATGGAGGAGGACGTGGTAACTCTAGAGGCAGGGGGAGCCAAAGAGGTCGTGGTGGATGGCAAAGAGGTAAAAATGCAAACAGTAATGTTGAATGCTACTACTGTGGTAAAATGGGTCATATGGCTAAAGACTGCTATAAGAAGCAGAATGACATCATGAATGGAAAATTGCAACAAGGGAATTATGCATCTTCTAGTAGACAGGGTGATGGCAGAAATGAGAATTTGTTTATGGTGCAACACATGAACAATTCTGTGACAAGTGTAGAAGAAAGCAACAATGTATGGTATGTTGACTCAGGTGCATCAAACCACATGACAGGTCATGCAGAATGGATGGAGAATAGAAGGAAAATGGAAAAACCAGGATTTGTGGAGATTGGTGATGATACTGCACATCCTATTGTGCAGATTGGAAAACTTCATTTGTCTATGCAGGATGGGAAAAAGAAATACCTGTCAGATGTATTTCATGTCCCGAATATCACCAAGAATCTGGTTTCTATTGGTCAAATGGTTGAGCAAGGCTTGCAGGTCAGATTTAATCCTCATGGATGCTTTGTTGAGGATATGAAAAATAAAGGTCGCTTGATAGCAAAAGGAAAGGAGAAGGGTAGAATGTTTACGTTGGATGCAAACATGTCTAAGTTGATTGCAGCAATGTTTGCACATGGGACCGGTGTAGTTGCAGATATTGATATCTGGCATAAACGCATTGGTCATGTTAATGTATAGCGACTTAAATCAATGCAGGTTGCAGGCCCAAAATATTGTTGCAGGATTGCCTAAATTCAAGGTTGCAGAAATGCATAAGGTATGTGAAGCCTGTCAATTTGGAAAACAGGCAAGGAAACCATTTCCTAGACATGTTCAAGAGAGTAAGAAGCCATTGGAATTAATCCACTCTGATGTGTGGACTACTAAAGCTGCATCTCTTGGAGACTGTCATTATTTTGTTACTTTTATTGATGACTGTAACAGAAAAGTTTGGGTGTATTTTATGAAAAAGAAAAGTGAAGTTTTGGAGCATTTCAAAACTCTTAAAGCTATGGTTGAAAAAGAAACAGACTTGCAAATAAAATGCCTAAGGTCAGATGGAGGGAGAGAGTACCTCTCAAATGAGTTGGCAAGGTTCTTGCAGGAGCACGGCATAAAGCAGCAATATTCATGTAGTCATACCCCACAACAAAATGGAATTGCAGAAAGAAAAAACAGGCATATTGGAGAGGTATCTTGTGCCATTCTCAATGAAAAAGACCTGCCAGATTTTTACTGGGCTGAGGTTGTTGCTACAGCAGTCTACATAATGAACAGGACTCCCACTATAGCAATACATGGCATGACTCCAGAGGAGAGGTATACTTGTAGGAAACTAGATATTTCTCATTTGAAAATTTTTTGTTGCATTGCCTATGTTCATGTGCCAGATGAGTTTAGATCCAAGTTGGATCGAAAAGCTGAGAAGTGCATCTTTATTGATTATTCTCTACAGCAAAAAGGGTATAGATGCTATAACCCTTCTACTCGTAAGTTTACAATGATCAGAGATGTTGTTTTTGATGAGATGAGTAGCTGGTATAAACCAGTAAATGTGGTTGATAATGTAGATGCACAAAATGGTAATGCTACACAAAATTCGCAGCAGCAGTCACAAGATATTAGTGGACCTGGAGCGTCCTCTAGCAGTGGCTCACATTCTTCGCCATGGATAGGCAGATTGAAATCAGAAGAATCTTCTCAAAGCAATGCAGATAGTGGTATGCAAGTATCATGAAAAGGAAAAGAGAAGGTAGATCAACCCATGTTTAATGTGAATGCAGGTCACTTTTATGTGGATGGTGAATCCAGTGGCTCAGAATAGAGCATTGATGATGAGTTGGGTATTCCTTCTATTGTTACACATGGAGTAAGGAAGACCGGGGATGTTTTGAGAGCACCTAGGAGTGAACCTACTTTGTGTAGGTCTACCAGAGCTAGGTATCCTGTGGATAGGCTGAAATATGATGGATTTACAGCCATTCACAATGCATATATGGTCAAAGTGATACAGGAACCAGAACCCACTTCTTTTGAGCAAGCCATGGGAAAATAAAAATGGGATAAAGCCATGGATGAAGAAATGGATGCCTTGGAAGCAAATGCTACATGGGAATTTGTACCTTTGCCTAAAGGTAAGAATGCAATTGGTTGTAAGTGGATTTATAAGGTGAAGCACAATGCAGATGGTTCTGTGAATAGATATAAGGCAAGATTAGTAGTCAAGGGGTATGCACAAATGTATGGCATTGATTATGAAGAAACATTCAGTCTGGTTGCAAGGATGGCAACCGTAAGAGTAGTCATTGCTATGGCTACATCAAAGGAATGGTCTTTGCATTAGATGGATGTAAAGAATGCCTTCTTCCATGGTGATTTGCAAGAAGAGGTATATATGGAGCAGCCACCAGATTATGTGCATGATATTCATCCTAAGTTTGTTTGTAGGTTGAAGAAAGCCTTGTATGGCTTGAAGCAAGCACCTAGAGCATGGTCTGACAAGATAGGACAGTATCTTGTCACTATTGGCTTTCAGATTTCCAAGGCAGATTTCTCACTTTATGTTAGAAAAACAGAGAAATGTATTATGCTACTTGTCATTTATGTTGATGATTTGATTATGACAGGTGACAGTGATGAAGATATCCTTCATGTGAAAATGCTATTGAAGCAGAATTTTGAGATGAAGGGTTTGGGAGAGCTGCGTTATTTCTTGGGCATTGAGGTGATTAGATCACCAAGCGGTATACGGCTCTTGCAGAGGCAGTATGGATTGGACATGCTGTCCAAATATGGGATGACAAGCTATAAGCCTATTTCAATTCCTTTGGAGCAGAATGTGAAACTGAGCACAGATGCAGGTGAGCTTTTGGAAGACCCTACTATGTATAGACGCATTGTAGGTAGTTTGATTTATATGACTATTACCAGGCCAGATTTAAGCTATGCTGTTGGATTGGTAAGTCACTTTATGCAGGCTCCAAGGAAACCGCATTTGGATGCGGCTAGACGCATACTCAGGTATGTGAGGTCCACATTGCAGTATGGACTATTTTATGAGACTAGGGTTCAGATACAGTTGCATGGATACACTGATGCTGATTGGGCTAGTAGTATTTCTAATAGACAATCTACCAGTAGATATGTGTTCTCTTTTGGGAGTATTGCAGTCACTTGGAGTAGCAAGAAACAGCCTACAATTGCCTTGTCGAGCATAGAGGCTGAGTACAGGGGCGCAGCAATGGCTGCATGTGAGGTAACTTGGTTGCATAAGCTACTTTATGATATGCATCAGCCTACAGATGGACTAGTTGTCATTTATTGTGACAACATGAGTAGTATACACTTGGAAAATAACCCAGTCTATCATGCTAGAACAAAGCACATTTAGGTGCATTATCACTATGTGCGGGAGAGTGTTTTACTAGGTCTTATTGATCTAGTTTATGTCAACACAGAGGATCAGGTAGCTGACATATTTAGGAAGGCGTTGGGCGTAGAGAAGCTATGCAAGTTCAGAGACCTACTTGGTGTGCAGGAATTGGGATTGAGCTCGAGGGGGAGTGTCGAGATATCGAGCTTCACTCATGATATGCCAGGGTGACCGTTGTGCATTTATGTCACCGACTTGTCAGTTTGCAAATGCGGTTAGTACACCGCCCATGAATAATAGCTAGATGACAACTATCCTTATCTACTCTAGTTTGTGGCTCAGTTAGTATGCTACCTTAGTTAGTTGAGTTTGGTTTGAGACCCATATATAGGGTTCTTCTATTTCTTTGTACTAGAGTTCTTTTGGCTTACACAACTAAGAAGAGGAAAACTGTTTTCAACCTCCACCCTTGTGTGTATTCCCCCATTGTGCAAGCAAGAAAGCTACAAGTGAGACTCCTTCCTTCTCTCCCACAATCTTGACACAATTATGTACTTACTTCATGCTCATATTCAGCCCAAATATCCAACAAACTAGTTTCCTCTTCAAATGGCAACAATACACTAGTGGTATCACCAAGAAATTGACACTTGCTTTTAGTTATCTTAATGATCTCATCATGAAATTCTCGCTTGGCAATGCCAAGCACCTCTCCCAAGGTAAATTCCACTCGATTGTTTAAGATCCGTTCTTCAAGAACCTTCTTAAGATCTGTGGCTATCTCAATGTTAGATTGAAACTTATATCCTGACTGCTTGCCCTTCTTTTTGCCCTCTTGTTTGTTATCCTATTTTTGCTCATGACCTCTTTCATAACATGTTCGGAAGGTGGCTGATTTGCACCTTTAGGCTGATCCACACTTCTTCTTGTCATTCTTTTAGATGTCCCTGTAATATCTTCATCTCTTTTTCATTTTTCTTCCACAAGTACATCCGTGTTTTGAACCTTTGCTAAATATGCATACATAGAATCTGCATCTACTGGTGATTCCCAACTAGTTATGCCACGAATGTCTTGCCCTGCATGAGACATTTCACTATCAATGACCTTTCTCTTTTCAGTTGCATGTAAAGCATGTGTCCATATTTCAGCCTTTGGACCAACTATCACTTAGCCATGCATTCGATCCAACTGTAGACCAAAAGTAGAAGCATGTACTGCCACATAAGCATTTCGGACAGCCAAGTCTTCCAACAACTTCTGTATACCTCCCTTTCCAAAATTCAAAGCAAGAGGCAATCCCATTTCTTGTGCATGGATATTTCCATCTTTCCAAAAGATAAGCTGTCATGCCAAGGCCTCTTGATACGCAACACAATCCTTTCTCTCGTGTTGCAAACTATCACACCACATACATCCTTTTCCAGGCTTAGGGGCTACTGCATGTCCCCTTTCCTCTTGTCCTTTTTCATCCAATTTGCAACCTTCAATTGAAGATCCCGCATGCCTTTGACCAATTCATCTAATACATCTTCCCTAACAGTGGGAACAATAGCAGGTATAGCCATAGGGTTAGCCATAGAAGTAGGTGGCTTACTAGATACATCAACTGTCTTGCTCGTAACAATGGGCAAGCTAGAGACATGCAATCTTTCTGTTCTTCTATGCTTCTTCACAAGTGTAGTATAAGCTTCCTTCATATGTCTCCACTTTGTTTTCATACGTGTCTCTGTAGTTTGATCTTCCAGCAAATCATCAATCTTCTCTTGAAGCTTAGGATCAGCTGCTTGTAGAAACAATTCCATTTTTTAACTTACAAGAGCTTGTTGTTTTGCAAGATCCAACTACTCAAATCGACTTTCAAATTCTCTTAACAATTCCATAGCCACATGACCCTTATTGGGTTGTAAAACCCACTCTTGAAAAGTCTTGCGTGTAATCAAACTGGTGCCCTCAATGTAAAATTCTTCCCTGAGTGTCTTCTTGAAGGCTACCCAGTCAACATCCTACAAGTATAATTCAGTAATCCGTGCTTTCAGTTCATGAACAGTAACATGTACAAAATACCAGCTTTATGCAGATTGAGCCACCCCAAAGAATTCCATCTTCTGAGCATAGGTATGTACATATGCAGATACATTCCTGCCATTGAATAACTTCACCTCACACTCAACTGCTTGCAAAGCATTCATCACAACACTTTCTGTTTGAGCTGAAGCTTGTATCACCTATTGTTGTTGTTGTACCTACATAAGCATATTCATATTTTGCACCAACTGTTGCAAAACATCACTAGAGATTGTATTTAAATATTCTTCCATCTTGTCTTTCCTTCTTTTGACGACCTTTCACGTCGGGTTCATCAATGTCGGAGGGGTTTTTGTCGAAAGGTCGAATCCACCGGGGATCAGAAGTAGAAGAAAGTAGAGATAGGAGATGGAAGAGAAGACAGGGAATACCCAAGTGGTAAACACTATAAAGACAAAGCATAATGAATTCAATCAATATATATTGAAAGAACCTAGAATCTTTGCACTACTTAGAAGCAATCTCTAGGCATTAGATCTCCTGGAGCTTCTTTGTAGACAAAGCCTGCATAAAAATTACAGCTCCTTCTCTGCTGCTTGGAACCCAAATCTGATGGCTCCATTGGCTCTGAAAGGGGAGCAAAATCCCAAGACACCTGATCACAGATCTCCCATATCATTCCTTCTTTCCGTTCAATATGTAGTTTTCAACCTGTTTTCACGACGCTGCGATTTCGTCAATCTGTCCCTCTTGTGAAAATCCCATAATTGGCTTAAAAAGAAACTAGCTTTTTGCATGCCATCCTAATCTAGAAGCTTTTTCTATCTTTTTTGGATTTTTATAATAAAAAATATAAAAAATAGGCTAAAATTATCCAAAAATCTACTATTTTCGAATAATCCATGCAACTCATACTAGTACTAATGGCTCAAATCACATTGACTCTCTTGATCAATAAAGAAGTCGAATGATGATGCATTCCATAATTTTTCACATTGTGTCCTCATAACATCACGAGAGCGGTACAGGCTGAAATAGCTAGTGTCGACGCCCAGTAGTTCCAAAGGACACAATTAGTCTACTTGAACTAGTTATTAAGGAGCTAGAACTTTAGCAAAAGGAAAAACTCCATGGCTTGACGACCTCCCCAACGAGTTCTATCAAGAATTTAAGTGTTTCCTTCTCTCTCCGCTCTTAAGGGTGTGGAAGGAATCCATATCCAAGGGTTCCCTCCCAAGCTACATCAACAAAGGGGTCGTCAGACTGATACACAAGAACGATGCCAAGGAGGACTTGTCCAACTAGAGGCCTATTACATGTCTGTCCACAGCATACAAAATCTTCGCCAAAACACTGGCGCATAGGCTTAACTTCCACCTTAACCAATGGATTCGGAGGGAGCAGAAAGGCTTTATCAAAGGGCAATGCAATAATTGGGCTGTGGGAGGGTATGGAGCACGCTTAAAGAACTAACCAAGACATTGTCTTCCTTAAGATAGACTTTGAAAAAGCTTACGATAGGATTGAGGGATTTTATCCTCGAGTCCCTACATGATATGGTTCATCAGGTACGTAAGTGTCCTATTTGGAACCACCTCAGCAAGGATCTCCATTAATAGTACACTTACCAACACCTACATCCTTAGAGGATCCATTAGACAGGGCTGTCCTATTGTGCCTTTACTCTTTGCAATAGCCACCGATGCTCTGGTTTGGTTGCTTGAAAACCAACTCAACCTAGGCAATCTTTTGGGTATACATCTCCCTAACTCAAACAGGCAGATGATCCTCAACCTGTTTGCCAATGACACCAATGCAACCATTAAGAATGACGAGCAATCTATAGCAGCCTTTTGGCAGTGCCTCAGCGAATTTTTATTGGCCTCAGGTTCCAAAATCAATCATGCCAAGATAGGCATTTGAACCAGTCTAGCCCCCCCGCCCCAATGGCTGCTGGATGAAGGATGCCATGTCATCCAAGAAGGAAAAATCTTTAGGCTCTTAGGGATCGCTATGGGGTTTGGTGTTACCATTAAACAAAGATGGCAATGGGTAATTGATAAACTTAGTGTCAAACTAGATAGATGGAAGGGCTTTCAAAGTGGGTTGGCTTCTAGGAAGTTCGTCCTTTAGCACTTTATCTACTCCACCTATATCTACTTCTTGGTGTGTTGGAAACCAAGTAACTCATCTCTTAAACAGCTAAACACCTTGTGTGGGAACTTTTTGTGGGGAGGGAATTTCCACAACTGCAGGGTATTGAAAATAGCTTGGAAGGTATGTACTCAGGATAAAAAGAGGGGGGGGTCTCGAGCTACCTGACCTAACCCTGTTAGCAACTAAGCTAGCATCCAAATGGATAATCAGAAGTCAACTTTCCCTAGAAGAAGACTGGGCCATACTTTTGATGCATAACATATAGAGAAGAGTTAGCTACAAGGGTTCCACATTCCATAATCTACCAATATACAACATACTCTTTAGCTCAACATGCTTCCAAATCAGAAAACCCTCCTTTCGCTCCATGTGGGCTTCTTGGCTACAATACAAGGCTGAGTTCTCCTTCAAAGTTAAAAGGAAAAGAATCAGTGTTTAAGCCCCTAAAGACTCAGTATGGTTTAGCCTAACAATGACCCCAATCATGGAAGATTTAGTCAAAACAGCTAGTAAGCTTCAAAAGAAAGGCATTCAGGTCTAGCACAACCTATGGGATGTCACTAACAAGATGTAGAAAACTCCACATGACATAAAATTGGGATTTCGTCTTAATAACCTACATCTGGAAACAGTCATGAACATAATTAATGTTTGGATTTTTGTTAATGGCGGTTGGTTGTTTAGTAACATGCAGGTTAAGGTGGAAGACATCCACTAGAAAGGAAGACTACGTTTGCTCCCCCTGTGCCCCTTCAACTTTCGGGCACCATCCTAGTTGGTAAGCTTAACAAAAGGTGGAATCTAGAGTGGTCAGAAACCCAATGGCATTACAGGTTTGAGCGGGCCGTCTCCATTCCTCCCAAACATTCCATCCTTCTACGGAATATTCTACACCATGCTGTGTGGTTTAACGAAAAAGCAGCAAGAATAGGTAAAGGGAATGGATTGTGTCTCAAATGTGGTAACGAGATAGAATCCATCCCACACCTTTTTATCTCATGTCTAACAAACCAAGAATGCTTAGAGTTACACACGTTACTCTTTCCCCTTCACCCTTTAATGTTTTCATGGAAAGAAATTCTTATTGGAGAAGCGAATTGTATCCCCCCAGTAATCTTGACTATAATAAGAGCTGCTTACTTATAGGCTATTTGGATCTCTAGGAATGATTGGGTGTTTAAAGTTAAGCACTCCAAACCAAAGACCTTATTCACCTCCTTTGTTTGGTGGTAGGTGGTCGACATGAAGACGGTTATCTGCAAAGACGAAGCAAAGCAGGCAATTCAAAGGAATAGTCCAATGGGGAAAAAGGAGAGGGAGGAGACATTGCGGACCAAAGAACGAGAAGCTGCTGAGATCCTCCTCTATCTGAAAGAAGCCATCCTAAACACCCGTCCAACCCAATTCTTGGGCCCCTAGTTTTTTAGCCCTTCAGTGGCAGCTGTTAATTTTTGAGTTCATACACAGTCACCTTACACCTACTTGACAAGCCAACTAGCCGTCAGCTACTACCCAATCAAGTAATTGATGTACTCCTGTAACAGTTTAAGCTCCTCCCTGTGGGAGTATCTATCGACTATCGCTACACTATCCATCTGTATATTTTCCCATTCATAATACAACTTTTTGTTTTATTAAAAAAATAAAAAATAAAAAACGACGACTGTGGTTGCATTCCCTGCGCATAAACTCAGCTGCCTCACATCTCAATCTAAACGATGCCCAATTAAGAGCACAATTTATAAGCTTTAAGGGGGTCCAATTCACCACCCTTTTGAAGTGCAATTCATAAAAACTTCCTCATTGGCAATTTTCAGGGTTTTCGAGGTTATTTGGTCACATGATCACTAAAATGCCCCTAGATCCTATAAATTATACTAATGGAGCAAGGCTTTGTGATTAAGGGTGGGTGCACTAATGCCTTTGATTAATATGATTCTTTTCCTATGCTCCTCCAATACTCCTCAAACATTGGTGAACCTCTGAAAGCAATCTCTAGGTATTAGATCTCCTAGAGCTCCTTCGTAGACCAAAAACACAATTTAGAAATAACAGCTCATTCTCTACTTCTTGGAGGCCAAATCTAATGGCTCTGTTGCTTCATAAGGGGGTAAAACCCCACGACACCTAGTCAGGGATCTCCTAGATCACTCCTTGTTCTTCTTCTAGTTCAAAGTGTAGTTTTGAGCTTGTCAACAACGATTGTGATGCATGAGATTTCGTCCATCTTTCTTTTGTGAAAAATCCAATAAGTATCTGAAAAATTATTGTGCTTTTTGCATGCCATCCTAATCTAGAAGCATTTCTAACTTTTTAAGACTTTTACAATAAATAATATAAAAAATAAGCTACAATTATAAAAAAATCTAGTGTTTTTGGATAATCCATGCCACAACACTAGCACTAATGACTCAAATGACATTTACTCTCTTGATCAATAAGAAAGTGGGATGATGATGCATTCCATGCTTTTTCACACTATGTCTGCATAGCATTATGACAACGGCGAGGGGAAGAGAATAATGAGACAATTGCATAAGTTGGTAAATGAGATACATGGGATCACCTAGTCATTAGTGCATGAAAAAATCAAGACAAGACAATGAAATATTGTGTCATCAGGACTTTGCATGAGGGATCCTAATAACCTATATACAGTGTGCACTTTCCAAAGGATTACATGAATGAATGAATCAAGGTGCACTGGAGGCATCCTTGCATGCAACTATAGAATGGAAACAGGTCCAATGCATCCAAGTCATTGTTCTTAACCAATGATGAGGTAGCTCAAACGAGAGATAGAGGATTCACTAGATAAGTGGAACCAATCAAAGGAGGCGGCACAAGTGCAAGTGGTGAAGGGATCTATGCAACATTTGGGAAGTAGCAATAATGATTTGGCATCCTTTGAGGCTAAATCTATAAGTTACTTGTATAGTATACATACTATTTTTCTCTTCAATTGTCATGCTCCATAAGTAATTAACAAATGTGCTTTTGTGATCCAATTTTAAGAAGCTTATATAGGTATGGACCCAACTAATTTGAAGACAAAGTATGGGAGGAAACATGGGCTTCTTGTGCTCTCATCAATATCAACTAATCATTTAGATGAGTCTTTGTATTAGAGACTCATGGCTGTGTTTTGTTTTGGATCTTTTATTTTAAATCAACATTGTTCTTTATACTTGCATATTAAACTTGATTTTTATAGTTTTCTTCTATTGGATTGACATGAAATTTAAACAAAAATTTTCTTCAAATACATGCAATATACAAAATCAAAACTCTTTTCAAATCTACCAATGTATTATTTTCATAATTATTTTGAATTGTAATGAACTTTTAACTATTTCATAAATATGTGTGCTTGCACATAACGAAAATTACAGTGATATATCCATGTTGATGGTTGTAGCAATGATCATTCTAATGGAAGGACCCAAAAACTCTAGATTGTATATTTAGCCAATGACAATTATTGATATCCCCTCCATGTATGATACCATGTGTGTTGAATCCATGTGCTATACTTACATATCTATAATATTTAACCCCATATTGAGATTGTTATGGGGTTGGACATCATGAAATATACAAATCAAGGAAAATTATATTAGTCAAGTGAGAAGCATAGACAACATAGTAACACCTCATGTTGATGGCCATCATAAAAAAGATTAGGAAACATATTAATGCTCCATCAAATAATACTAGGAGACATCTTAAGGGGGTTGTCTCTCAACAAGATATGTAGGGATTCTAAAATTTACATAATGTACATCAATAAACTTATAGAAGGGGATTCTTTTAAAGAATCTGATAGAAATTTAAAAAAAATTGAGAAAAAAGGGTGTATTTTATCAATGAAAATCTCATAAACAATGCATTCTATAAATATGCATTCAAGGTAGAATATAATCTATGCATGGTGAAACCCCCTTCACATGAGCTATCCTAGGAAAGGTTGGACAATACTCTAGTCAAGTGAGAAAGATAGATGGAAATATAAAATCACTAGCATATTAGAATAGAGTCATCCATGTAGCTGGATGATTCATAGAATTTATTAGTTGATGGGCAAATCAAGGGGGTGTGCATGGGTGCACTCTAATATGGCAGTTCAAATTCAAAGGTAAGAGCATTTATAAATAAGCCTTGAACATGTGTGTCTAAATAATATACATATAGAGAACCCCTTGAGGTGATTGAATGGCTTCTTTACATTAGAAATTAGTACATGTCTCAATGACTCTAACTTCAAGAGAATTAGAGTGAGAATTTCATCCTTGGCCTCATCATCTACCATGGTCTATAAATTCTACAATCCATTTTCTAGTAATGTGAGCCAAGAGGACTCATGTTTAAAGTGGCTCTATATGTTTTGATAATTTTAGCATATCCCTTTGCTACTTCACCCGCATACAGACTCTGAAAGTTTGAGGTTCAAACACTAAAAGAGATGCATTTTCCATTCAAACAAAACCCCCATCTACATAAGTATTAAATTTAGTTAAGGCTTTGCTTAGATAAAGAAAATAGGGTTGTTTATGTTTTCTTTTCTAATGGAAGTTATTAATATCAGTCGGCATCCTACAAATTAAGTTGATACACTCCTTTAGCATTCTTGAAGAACAAAGCCTTTCTGAAGGAGCCATTTGTGTTGACTGGGCTTGAACTTGCCTAAAGTTAATTGCATGTTATTTACATATAATGTAGATAACATGTCTATTTTATCTTATAACCGCATTTCTTCGTTGTTCATTGAGATCAACACACATGGAAAATTCAAATACATATGCAAGAAACTTTTAATTATTTCTTTTTAATAGGTTTTATAATAGACAATAGTCCCTTGTTTAATGTTGCTTTCGAGTAGTGCCAGACAAAAACTCCTCAAACATTGGTGAACCTGATGTGAAAGGTCATCAAAAGAAGGAAAGACAATATGGAAGAACCTTCAAACACAATATCTAGTGATGTTTTGGAAATAGTTGGTGCAAAATATGAATATTCTTATGCAGGTTCAATAACAACAATAGGTGATGCAAGCTTCTGCTCAAACGGAAAGTGTTGTGATGAATGCTTTGCAAGCAGTTGAGCATGAGGTGAAGTTTTTCAATGACTGGAATGTATCTGCGTATGTACATACCTATGCTCAAAATATGGAATTCTTTGGAGTGGCTCAACTTGCATGGAGTCAGTAATTTGTACGTGTTATTGTACATGAACTAAAAGTGCAGATTACTGAATTATACATGTAGGATGCTGACTCGGTAGCTTTCAAGAAGACACTCAGGGAAGAATTTTACATTGAAGATACCACTTTGATTACGCACAAGAAATTTTAGGAGTGGGTTTCACAACCCAATAAGGGTCTTGTGGCTACAGAATTGTTAGGAGAATTTGAAAGTTGGTTTGAGCAGTTGGATCTTACAGAACAACAAGCTCTTGCAAGTCAAAAAATTGAATTGTTTCTACAGACAACTAATCCTGAGCTTCAAGAGAAGTTTGATGATTTGCTGGAGGATCAAACTACAGATACATGTCTTAAAATAGAGTGGAGACATGCCAAGGAAGCTGTTACTACACTTGTGAAGAAGCATAGAAGAAGAGAAAGATTGCATGTCTCTAGTCTACCCACTGTTATGGGCAAGACATCTGATGTATCCAATAAGCCACCCACTTCTGTGGCTAACCCTATGGTTGTACTTGCTATTGTTTCCTCTATTAGGGAAGATGTCTTAGATGAATTGATCAAAGGAATGCGGGATCTTCAATTGAAGGTTGCAAAATTGGATGAAAAAGGACATTGAGAGGATAGGGGACGGGTAGCAGTCCCTAAGCCAGGAAAAAGATGTATGTGGTGTGATAGTTTTCAGCATGAGAGAAAGGATTGGGCTACCTATCAGGAGGCCTTCGCACGATAGCTCATCTTTTGGAAAGATGGCAAGATCCATGCACAAGAAATGGGATTGCCTATTGCTTTGAATTTTGGGAAAGGGAGGTATGCAAAAGTTGGAAGATTTGGCTAGTCGAAATTCTTATGCGGCGATACATGCTTCTACTTTTGGTCTACAGTTGGATAGAATGCATGGCCAAGTGATGGTTGGTCCAAAGGCTGAAATATGGACAAATGCTT
Organism: Lygodium microphyllum; assembly: GCF_053477565.2. Classification (NCBI taxonomy): domain Eukaryota; kingdom Viridiplantae; phylum Streptophyta; class Polypodiopsida; order Schizaeales; family Lygodiaceae; genus Lygodium; species Lygodium microphyllum. Next base: position 48,054,179 of record NC_141164.1, read on the forward strand.
TACATGCAGCTGAAAAGAAAAAGGTTACTAATTGTGAAATGTCTCATGCAAGGCAAGACATTCGTGACATAAGTGGCTAGGAATCACCGGTAGATGCATATTCAATGTATGCATATTTAGGAAATGTACAAAACACGAATGTACTTATGGAAGAGAAACAAAAGAGAGATGAAGATAATGAAGGGACATCTAAAAGAATGAAAAGAAGAAGTGTGAATCAGCCTAAAGTTACAAATTAGCCACCTCTCAAGCATGTTATGGAAGAGGTCAGTTAGGAGCAAAAACAGGATAGCAAATAAGAGATAAAAAAGAAGGGCAAGTAGTTGGGATATAATTTGTAGTCTCATATTGAGAGAGACACGAATGCCTTGGAAGATCTTGTAATGGAAGATTCAGCCATTGCACCTATAAATTTTCTTAAAGCATCTGAAGAGGTTTGTGAAGATAATGTTTTACTTAGTGCACGAACTCAAACTGAGATTGGCGACTTGTTAGATGTACATGATTTGCAAGATGATAAAGTTATCGTTTCTAAAATAGTTCATGAGCTCGAGAATATGCATTTACAAGATGTTAGATATAATGCTTTACAGCTGGAAGATGTTTTGGATGCTTTGTCAACGGCCTTGATTGACAATTCTAAGATGCTTCAAGATATGGATTGTTTCAATATTTTTGGTAATGGTGAGAATGTGTTGAATGTAAGTGAGGCTCAGTTTACATTGGATGTGGAGAAAAATGGTTATCAGAAGCAACTTCCCATCATGCGATGGACTTTGAAAGAGCAGGCATGTTGCTATGTATTTATTGATGGGTGCATTGATAGCATGTATATGGAGATTCAACAATCTCTAGTGTATGATATGCACCCAAGGCCTTATGACCCTAGAGAGGATACTAGGTATGGCTCAATATTTTCACAAATGCCAAGTATTTTGATCTATGATCCAGGGGGATGCTTTCTTATATACATGATAAGCAACAAGTTGATACTATGAGTGTTTGATCTAGGTGGTGCATCGGTGGCACATACCGGAAGATGTGCAGGTTCAGAAGGGGGTGGATGTCATGATGCTATGCAGACACAATGTGAAAAAGCATGGAATGCATCATCATCTGACTTTCTTATTGATCAAGAGAGTCAATGTCATCAGATTCATTAGTGCTAGTGTCTGTGGCATGGATTATCTAAAAATACTAGATTTTTGCATAATTTTAACCTATTTTTTATATTATTTATTATAAAAGTCTAAAAAGGTTAGAAAAGCTTCTAGATTAGGATGGCATGCAAAAAGCAAGTTACTTTTTCAGCAATTTATTGGATTTTTCACAAAAAAGACAAATGGGCAAAATCGCATGCATCGGATAGCTGTTGATAGGCTGAAAACTGTACTTTGAACTAGAAGAAGGAGTGATCTAGGAGATCCTTGACTAGGTGTCCTAGGGTTTTACCCCCATTTCGAAGTTCGTTTAGAGCCATCATATTTGGGTTCCGAGGAGCATAGAAGGAGCTGTTATTTCTTATCCATATTTTTAGTCTACGAAGAAGCTCTAGGATATCTAATGCTTGGAGATTGCTTCTGAGTAGTGCTAGACAAAAGAATCCCGGTTCTGTGAATACATGTTGATTCAATTCATCATGCTTTGTCATTATTGTGTTCACCTTGTGTATTTTTTATATCCTCTTCCATCTCCTATCTCTACTTCCTTCTACCTCTGATCCCTGGTGGATACGACCTTTCGACAAAAACCCCTCCGACACTATTGATGATTATCATGCTTGTTGACTCATCCACCAAGTAGTAGTAAAAAAGGGTATCAACATGGGATGTGTATGGACTAAGAGAGGGATAGTTTGAGTAGACTTAACAAGGGTGACATGCACAAATCTACATGTGTGGCTTGTGTGGGACTTTACGATATTCAAGCTCATTATTTAATAACATTATGGGTGTACACCCTTTGGGGGAGACATGCATCCATAGGAGCTAGAGCTTGAGTATGGGTAGGAGATGGGACTTCGACATTGCCATGTGCCAATATAATGGTAAATGATAAATATCTCCTTGTTGTGAAACCTACAAACCTCCTCTCACTGAGACTTGGCATGAACTTGCAATACAAGAAAAATGCCCCCAAGAATCAACAATGGGTTGGATGGGGAAATGAAATGGGTAGGAGTTGGGACTTCAAAATTGTCATGCACCAATATCATGGTAAATAATAAATCTTTTCTAGTGAAACCTACCAACCTCCTCTCATTGAGACTTGACATAAACTTGCAGTGCAAGAAAAATGCCCCCAAGAATCGAGAATGGGTTGAATGGGGAAATGGTGGAGGGAATATACCACCCCGATTCCTTGGAAATGGCCCCTTGATTTTTGATATCATGATTGTTGAGATGATTCATTATTTTTAGTCATTTGAGCTAATCACTTTAGCCATACACATGATGTGGAATGGAACATCGATGCATCCATTCATGATGATAAATGCTTCTTTGTAGTGGGATCTAGGCTCTCATGAAAGTCATTGAGATCTACATCAATCATATACCAATGTCAAGAAACGCAAAAGACAATGGTAATAAACACATAGTTCATTTATAAGTCATGATAAGAATAAAAGTGCATAAATGGAGCCACATAGCCCAATGAAAGGTCAGAAGATGAAGCATAATATGATAGATTGAAAGTTAGAATTTGATGTAAATACTGTAAGAAAGAAATAACCAGACACTATGTCACTAAATTGATTGCTTATTACACATTCTTTATTTGATAAACTCATATCAATAAATTAATGACTTACTTTTCTTTAAGTGTTAATGATCTAGCATGGCCATGAGGCCATTTAGAGACCAATATTCCTAGTGCATCACTTAATGGGGTGATCATAGCATTGTGACGGGAATATCTAGTACAGGCAGTATAAGTTATGAAGGGGGAAATAAGTGTCTGCCAAGTGTAAGAGTGTACACAAGAACCAAGGAGTTACACATAAATGAAGATGGATTGAGTCCTAAGAAGAGGAATGTTTTAGTTGTGTGTAATGAGCATTGCATTCATTTGGGGTCATCCTCTCCCCTAGAAGTCAAGGTTTAAGGTCTTTTCTTTCATTAAGAAAGACGAGAGATGTGATCCTCTAGAAGTGAGGAGAGAAGTAATTTTCTCTTTCTAAGGTCTAAAATGACACAAGCTTTTGTGTGGAGTTCAATATTAAGGTTGAGGCCCAAGGCAATCTAATGAACTCTCCTTATCTATGACTTAAGGTGGTTACATGGACCACAAGTTAAGAGCATAGTTTAAAAAGCAGTTTTTTGGAAAATCTATTTTTAAAATATCTCGCAATAGAAAAACGATCTCTAAAAATGGGCCGCTGCAAGAGTTATCGAAAACAACGAGATCTACAACTTTTGTGTTGGACCTTTTTTCAACTAAACAATGCACAAAGAGCTATCTCGAAATTAGTGCTGCAGAGTGAAACAACCACATCTTGCATGAAGATAAACTCAACTCTCTCTCTAAGAAGAGAAGATCTTGAAAGCCTATAAAAGAGGAGGCTCTCCTTGGGTGTAAGGGAGAGGTGAAGGAAAGATCACTTTGCATGTATCCAAGAGGAGAAGAGAAGGTGCAAGTGCTGCGGAAGCCCTATTGAAATCAAGTAGAAGCTCTGCTAAAATCAAGTTCCTAAAGGAGAAGAGATAGTGCAAGTGCTCTGGAAGCTCTGCTGAAATCAAGTTCCAAGAGGAGAAGAGAAGGTGCAAGTATTTCCGAAGCTCTACTGAAATCAAGCGCTAAGAGGAGAGCCCTACACATATTGTGTAGGAGAGAAAGAGACTCAAGAAGGATCAAAAGGTACCAACTTCCAAGTTGTGCAAGTGTTAGCTGGTTGTATTCTATGCAAGGAATTGTGATCTTGTTTCCAAGATCTACAAGTAAGAACTGGCTTATGTGTAATGGAGGAGCTTGCTCCTTGTCAATAATATAGCTTGACAAGGGGGGGACTGGTCCATCTTCCAATCCCTAGTGTGTTGCCAATTTCTCTACCTCTCTCTCTCTCTACATCTTTCTTTTTTCTCATCTATTCTCCCTCTATGCCAACATAATATTCGCCATATATATTTTAAGTATATAAGAAAGTCAAGCGTCTATCTTGGATTCTATAACAGTGGTATCAAAGCAAGTCTCTTTGCTTTTCTCAAATTAAAGGCAATCCTTGCAAGAAGAAGGTAAAGATGGAAACTGATGAAGCACCTACAAGTGAGTAATTACAGGCTCAATTGACAGAGTATCGTAGCTTGTTGGAGATTCCCAAAGTACGTCAATTGATTGACAGTTTAAGAGCAAGGGAATAAGCTACTTATGAAGGACCGAATCCTCCAAAAGATGGTGATACTGGAGAAACACCATTGCACCAATTGATGGTGAAGATGCAAAGCATCCAATTGCTGAGAAGATTCCTAGAAGGAAGAAGGATTCTCGGGTCAAAAAGAGTAAAAAGACCTCACCTCAAGTGAGTTAGATAAGGAGGGAGTCATCTCCCTAAGTAACTAGCTACTCCCCTAATTACTCAAGTTCCTCCTCCTCATCATCTTCTAGTTTCTACTCTCTTGGTTCTAAGTCTTGTGCAATCCGCAAACGGACAAAGAGGGACCATAGAACGAGCAAGCTTAAGAAGACTAAGACTTTCAAGTTTGGGATAAGGATATAAAGTTTGACTCTTACTTCGGTAAGAGAGATCCTGCTAAGGCATTAGACTTTGCCAAGCAATTTGAAGTTGGTTTTTCTTACGGTAATTTCTCAAAAAAGTCCAAGCTAAGGCATGCAGACATGCACTTGAAAGACATCACTCAACAATTGCTAGTGCTGTCTTTCAAGTGCTTGAAAACTCTCATTTGGAGGGAAGGAAACCTATGACTTGAAAAAAGTTCAAGAAGAAGTTTTATGCTCAGTTCTTGCCTCCCAATTTTGAGAATGATGTCAAGGAGTGGGATTGGCTAGGCCAAAAAATATATAAAAAGGTCACTAGTTATGTGGACAAGTTTTGGTTTACTCTTCTCAAGGTTACTCTTTTCATAGAGATCAGTGATGAAGAGAAGAAAATGAAGTTTGAAGCTGGTCTACTCCCTCATTTACACAGAACCATGAAGGTGTATCCACATGAAACCTTATCTTGCATGATGGAGTCTACCATCATAGCTAAAAGTTTGCATACACCTAGTACATCTTGAAAGTTGGAGATGAGTTCTTATAGAGCTAGACAAGAGTAGCTCTATGATCAACCAAGAGACATGACTAATTGAAAAAGACCTACCTCTACCCATGACCAATATTCAAAGCCAGATGGTAACAAGAAGAAGCGCAAGTATCTCTCACCCTTTGAGATACGAAAGTAGAAAGAGGAAGGAAGGTGCTTTCTTTGTGGTGAGTTAGGGCATATGAAGCCTGATTGTCCTCACAAAAGAAAGGAAGCAAATGTGGTTAAAGATCCTCCTCCACCATCCTCCAATTCTGTTCTGGACGTGCAAGCTAACACTCATTCAAATGAGAAGAAAAGGCAACTCTTAAAGGGTTGGGGGACACTCAACAATCAACAAGTTTTGATACTCAGGGTCCACATATAATTTTGTATCAACAGATACTTGGTGCACAGATTGGATGTTGTATGCATACATAGCAAGCGCTCGAAGGTCCCCAAGAACAAAAGAACTCTACTTTTGCACAAAAAACAAGAGAGAAAACTTGCATGACATGAAGCAAAAGACTAATTGGGTACAATGTCCCCCATGCCTTGTGTGAGCACTCCACAAAGCATGTATTTGATATATTATTCATCTCCAAGCTAAAAAATATAGCCCAAATTTACAATTAGCACGCTTTAGCTTTTGTGTTTGCTTTTTTCCAACTAAAGAATAAAGTGGTTGGGTGCCCAAAGAGTCGGACTGTGCCCCCAAATACAATGTCCAATAACAAATATTTAAATCGTGTGCCAATGCGCATACAAAATAATAAATAAATATCAAGGGCTTCAATAAATAAGTGCGTCAAAATAAATATTGGGGCTACTCCTAGCATGTACGACCATCAAAATGATAATTTCTTCTAAATAACTTGAATACACACTATTGCCCTATGCTTCCCAACACCACCGCTGCCTGCTCTATACATCAATTGAAGCATTCACAATTGTTAGAAAATAATAAAATTAAACTGACAAAAGTGAATACCTAGCAGTCTTCAGCTACAAAATAAATAAATTGGTTAGAACTAGATCCTAACCTTAATTTATTACGAGTGCGCACTCTAACTCCTAAACGTCCATTAATTTAAATATGTATTTTTCGGAATCACCACTATGGAATCACCCACTTGCAAATTAATGAGACGTCCAAAAAGGACAGACGTCCCCATCGACGTTTCGCACAAGGAATCCACCTTATGTATGAGCCCCGGTAATAAATATAATTTTACAGAATCCACTACAGGAATCCACCGTGGAATAATCCTCCTGGCATCTGTATGTGGTGTGTTATTGTATGCAAACTGAAGTAAATGTAAATGTGTATCCCATGTTTGTGGTTTTGAAATTCTGTATGCACACAAAAGATCTAAAATTGTACTATTAGTAGCTTTTGTTTGTCCATTTGTTTCAGGATGAAATGCAAATGAAAATTCAATCTTTCTTCCTGAATTAGCAAACAAATTAATCCAAAAATTATTGCAAAATCTAGAATCACGGTCATAAATAATAACTTTTGGCAAACCATGATTAGTGAAAACAGTTTTCAAGAAAAATTGAGCAGCTTAAGATGCAATTAACGTTTTCTTGCATGGAATGAAATATGCTTGTTTGCTAAACCTATCGACAATTGTCCAAATCATATCATGATTAGTTGTATTGTTAGGCAAACTAGTGATAAAATCCATTCAAGTCTGTTCCCATGGTCATTCTGGAATTGGTAAAGGAATTAATAAACCATATTGTTTACCATGGTGTTGTTTAATTTTTTGGCAAATTAAACATTCAGATACAAAGTTAGATACATCAAATTCCATGTGTGGCCAATAAAAATCTTCAATCAGTGTACGCAAAGTAGAAATGATTCCTCTATGGCCTTGGTATGGGGGACAATGAATTTCGTGCAAGACAAATGATCGAAATGGAATAGTTACGTATAATCTTTTTTCATAGAACATAAATCCATCAATGTAAGACAATGAATCAATAGGAATCCAGTTATTTGCAACTAATTTATTCCAAACAGCTTGAAAACTAGGGTCTTGGTCATAGGTATCTTTCATAGGGAGAAGAGAATTAAAAGATATCACAGAGATATTATGAATAGTCGGTCTTCTACTTAAAGCATCAGCAATAACATTCTCTTTTCTGGGTTGATATTGTATGAGTGGATGAAAACTTTGAATAAAAGCAGCCCATTTAATGTGGCAATCAGATATTTGTGGTTGACTAAGGAGATGTTTAATACTTTGTTGGTCAGTTTTGATCATGAATTTAGATCCCATTAAATAGTGTTTGCATTATGTAAAGCTTGTACTACAGCTAGCAATTCCTTATCATAGATAGAATACTTAAGTTCAAAGGGTTTAAGTTTGTAGCTAGAGTAGGCTATGGGATGGGAATCTTACATAAGGACTGCTCCTATTCCAGATCCAGTAGCGTCAGTGACTACTAGGAAGAATGATCTATTGAAGTCACGTAATTGCAATACAAGAGCATGAGTTAAAGCATGTTTCAGTAAATCAAAGGACTTTTGTTGATTGTTAGACCAATGATACACAATGCATTTCTTTAATAATTTTGTCAAAGGTAATGCAAGCAATGAAAAATTTCTCACAAATTTTCTGTAAAAGCTAGCAAGACCTAAGAAAGAACGTAATTCATGCACATTTTTAGGTATCGGCCAATTCAAAATTACTTCTATCTTTTTAGGGTCAACTTTAATACCTTCGAATGAGACAATATGTCCTAGGTATTCAACTTGTGTTTGGAAAAAATCACTCTTTTCAGGATTAGCATATAATTGATTCTCTTTCAATAATTTGAAAACCAAAGATAAATGTTCATAATACTCGTTTTCATTCTTACTAAAAACCAATATGTCATCAAAGAAAACAATGACACAATACTGATGCTTCAAAAATATGCGATTCATAATACGGCTGAATGTGGTTGGTGCATTAGTTAAACCAAAAGGCATAACAAGGAATTCATACTGTCCAAATTGTGTTCTAAATGTAGTTTTGAAAGTATCTGATATGTCCAATCATACTTGATGGTATCCAGATTTAAGGTCTATCTTACTAAATATTGCAGACCCTTGTAGTTTGTCCATAAGATCGTCTACCCTAGGAATTGGATATCTATTCTTAATAGTGATCTTATTTAGGGCACAATAATCAATGCACATTCAATAGGTATTGTTTTTCTTCTTCACTAATAGGACAGGTGCACCAAATGGAGAACTACTAGGTCTAATGAGTCCTCGGGTTAACAATTCTTCAACTTGGACTTGAATTTCTTTTTGTTCAATTTGGTTATGTCTATATGGTTCTTTACATGGTGGTTGTGATCCAAGAATTAGGTCTATTTTGTGATCTTTAGGACATATAGGTGGTAAGCCAGGTGGTAAGTCAGCAGCAAAACAATCTTGAAATTGTGAAAGAAATTGTGCGTGCTTAGAATTCATGTGATTTTCTTTAATTTCAATTTCATTTACCCATATTAAGTAGGATTTGCTACCTTTTTGTAATGCACATTTAGCCTGTGTATGACTAAGCAATCCAAAATTATCAAAAGTGTGTATACTATGCAATGTGATTTGTTTCCCATTAGAATGATTCTTCATTGAATGCGTGGAATAATCTATATCAGGATTATACTGATGACGCCAAGGCATTCGTAAGATAATGTCAATAGATTGCAAAGGCACAACTAAGAAATTTCTACGTTCAACATAATCACCGATTTTAATTTCTAAATCATTCACTTCTTGTGTTCCATTGTATCTAGTGCCTAAGAATGCGGGCTTCATGCGATAATGAGTGAAAATAGTACGTAATTTCAATTCTTTGACCAATTTTACAGAAATAAAGTTGTGTGTGCTCCCATCATAATGTAAAACCATCTTTTCTCTACCATGCACAAGATATTTCATTGTTAATAAAGAATGGGGATTTGGCATACCTTGTGTCAAAGCGTTATCGAAAACAAAGTCGCGACCATAAAGATCATTGAGAAATTCCAAGACGGAAGATCACGCGAAGCAAATAATCAAGATAAATATGATGCCAAGTAACAATTGTATTACTGCCAAGTTATCACTGTGAGCATAGAGACATCATAACAAAACCACATGTGACCTATGCAATTGACCCGTGCCATATTAGAGTCCAAGCTTATGAAAAGCAAGGTTTTAGATGCACACAATTGACAACAGTTTTTGCCTGTTTTGCATCATCTATATATGATTGCAATAGTTGACAAATCTGTGCCACCCTCTCATGAGCAGTATGTTAACTGAGAATAACTCTTCAAATCATGACGATTAGACTCCTGAAAATGATGACTTTGTAAACATAATCAAGCTTCTGATTATAATTGTTGTAGTTGGCCATGCTGCAGAATTGGTTGAAGACAATGAAGGAAACCAAGCGCAACCATCAAAATCTTTACTTTCTTAACAAGCTCAATAGGATCAGGAGCACGAGTAAAGAGGCATGAAGAATTTCCATGTTTCTTGAATACTCGCAGGGCTCACTGGGCACAGTCATAACTTGCAGCAGCTGGTTCCAGAAATACAATAGCCTTGAGTACTTATTATCTACAATGTCTACAAGATGGCTGCCAACAAATCCTGCACCCCCTAACCAGCACTCGCAGAGATTTGCGCTTCAGGCCCAGAGAGATTTTGGCCCAGGACTCACCAACTTTCCTGCATAGAGTCCACCACTACTCTATCTCATGATCGGCTGTATCAATTTGAAGAACTTGCACCCAGCCTAACATCTCCAATGATGGATGCACTTGGAGCTACAAATACATTCTATGCTACATTGGGAGCTTTGTTAAAAAGGTTCATCAGAGTCCGATGCCTTGAAATGTTCTCTTGAAATGCATATGAGCCCTGGAGACAAAATCTAAGGTGATCGATGGCTTGTCTTGTTTCACGTATCAAGAAGCCCAAAGTTACCATCGCAGAGGTTTGAAAGAGCTTTCAGTGCAGTCACACCCACTCAATTTGGTTGGAACAAGCATCCTTATCCATCCTTCCCACTTTTTTGTTGTTGCTCCAATAGTCGTCAACACAATCTTCTGACATGTCATTTTCATCATTTTTTGTTGATCAGAGTTCGTCGTCGACTTCCTTTGTCTTCCACTTGAACTTCTTTGTCTCGTTATGCCTCCGAAATCATAGAGCTCATCGATGCTTCGTCCCGTTAGTTTCTACAGCGTCCTCTGATTGTCGCAGAGTCTTCATCTTTGACTCCAGCTCCTTTGCAACATACTGTGCCTCTTCGTTCCCTGACCTCCCTTCCTGCAGTCGTGATTGCCATTTGTAATCGTCTGACTCTCAAAGAAAACTTCCAAAAAGCCATGAAAACATAGTTGTTCTCCATCATCTTCTGCCTTCGATGTCAGTGTCCCTTCCCAATTATTATTATTAACATGTGCATCTCCAATAGGCCTTAGAGAGTTCACCCCTTAGGACAGCGGCCATGCTTTTTCTTTTTGCATATCACTGTGTGTTTCGCATGGATCGACAAAACTCCAAGATAAATCCAAAACTAATGGCTAGGGAAAAGCCGGAATCTGCGCCATTTCCTTTTATTCTCTGAAAGAAAATTTCTTCCTTTGTTACTAAACTTGAGTTTAATGAGGCTTGCTTCACTTTTGTAAAAGTAGGGAAGCAAATTGTAATAAGTATTGAGCTTTGAAACCTTCTTGGCCATGTTTGGTTGCTTCTAGTTTGCTCTTATCAATCTTGCTGTCAATAACAAACACAAACCAAGGTCGGCTTCTCTCTCCTCATTGGTAGACAGCGCAGACTTCCCCCTTTTGTGGGTAAAAGAAGTAGCCACATTGCAACTTTACACATCCAGTGACTCTATGAGAGAAAGAGAGCCAACAATCTTGCGTATCAATTGAAGATCCAATGTGGTAAAGCCCTGCACCCTGTCTTAGATGGCCACTGTCCTTCCCAAAACACATTCAGCATGCCCCCAAAAAGCAGTGCATTGCGAAAAAGCTTCATTTCTATTCAAACTCTATTAGAAGCTTGTAGAAGCTTCTTCTCCCCAATCATTATTTATCCCCTTTCACACAAAGTATATTTGATTTTGATCAAGCAAGGGCTTTTGCACTTACTAAAGTGCGGGTTTCTCGACCTTGATTGAATACACACACATTCACACACAATCATGCACACATAGGCTAAAGAAAGTATGGGTACTACCCGAACAGGTACAAAGAAAATATAGGGAAAAAACATCACACACATAGGAAAATGCAAACACAATGACTAGGTATGCACAAAGTAACGAATGTTGCACACACAAACTTTTTGGTGGATTCCACACCTCGAATGTGCAGCAGCATGACATCCACCCCCTCTGATCCTGCACATCCTCTGGATGGGCCAACTACCCATGATCATTGTCGTCAAGATCCACGAATAGATCAACCTCTTTGTTGTCTATTTCGGGTATATCAGCAAGGTTATTTGTCATATCATCTGTCTCTTCTACTGGAGTTTCTTCTCGTTGCTCTTCTCTTGCAAATTCTTCCAATGCATAATCCTTCCCATCTCTTTTCTTGAAATCTTGATTCTTTTTCCTGCAATGGGCACTCTAAGCATTGTCCCATCCAATTTTGTCAGCTCATATGCTGCATTATCAAAGACATGTATGACTATGTACGGCCCAAACCATCTTTTCACCATCTTCCGAAGTGCAGTATATTGATTTTCAAGGCTGCTATCAAAGACTAATACCCAGTCTCCCTCTTCTATTTCTCTAGGCCGCAAGAGATGTTTGCTATCAAACCTATCCTTATTTCTAAGTCTAGCAACCTTCAACCTGTCAATAGCTAGTTGAATATCCTTTAGTCTTCTCTCCAACTGCCGAATCTGAAGAGCTAAGAGCTCGTCTCTCATCAAATCCTCCTGCCAAGGTAAAATTGACCAAGTCAAAGCACAAGTCTCTGTCAGCATAACCGGTTTCTAGCTATACATAAACTCTGTGGGCATATATCATGTGGTAACACTGTGAGTCATACGATCAGCCCACAAAGCAAATGGTAGAAGTCTCGACCATTCTCCAATCTGTCCTCTACATGCTTTGGCTAATGCTTTCACTATCAGTGGATGCCCTCTTTCACTCTTTCCATTTCCCTCTAGATTGTATGTTGTGGTTAGAGCCAACTTGATTCCTAGTTGAGAGAAAAACTCCCTAGCATCATATGCATCTAATTCACTGCAATCTGCAATGATCTTACCCACACAGCCATACCTGTAGAAAATTTCTTCCAATAAGAACTTACACATTGCACTAGTAGTCTTCGTTCTCAAAGGTCTGCCTTCAACATGATTGGTAAGATCCTCTCTAGCCAATACAATATGTCTCATCTGCAATAGACCCATCGGCATAGTAACCAAGTCAACTACCCTCTTATAATGAATGCATAGTGGATAGGTCGGGTGAAGCTCATCCCGATGACGCACTACGGAATACATCTGACAGTCTCTACGAGTCTCTACAAAGTGAGAAACATCTCTGTACATGTCTTTCCACCAATATTTTTCCTTTATTTTCTCATAAGTAGCCCAGACTCCTCTATGACCAACCCAAGGACTCTCATGAAACTCTCTCATCACCTATAACTAGGTCTTTTTATCATAGACAACCCGCAAGGGTAATCCACCTCTTTTCTTCGGGTGCTTCCAAAGAAATCTGTCCTTGAGAAAATAACCATAGGATTTTCTTCTGATCTTCTTGAACTCTTCATCTGTCCATTCATCTATTTTTCTTAGTGTACTAAGGTACTTGCCATCAACCAATCTCCAGCATAGAGTTCTTCTATAAAAGCCACAATATCATAGACATGGCAAACATGATAAACCATAGTGGCTGAAATTTCTACATCATCCTCTTCTGCAAGTAGTGTCTCCTCATCATCATATCTGGCTCTAGACAACATATCCGCCACTCGATTATCCTTCCCTGCTATGTGTTTAAATTCTGGATTTAATGACTTTATGTATGCAATCCATCTCAGCATAGCTACGTTCGAAGTAGAGCAACTCGTAATCATACCTATCAATGGCAAGCATTCTGTCTCTACCACAACTGGGGCTCCAATAAAATACTCATTGTCGCATTTGAGAGCCATAACAATCCCCAGTAATTCCCTCTTGATTTGCAGATACCTCCTTTGTCTCTCGTTTAGGACTTTCGTCCCAAACCGAATAGGTTAGACTTGTTTCCATCTACATCATCTTGACCCACAGCCCAACCTATCCCAATTGGACTAGTGATGATTCAACTGTCAATATAATAAGCCTTCCGCAATTATAATCTGCTTTCCTGAGAGTAGGAGTAGTCTGCAATAACTTCTTCAATTTTTGCATGGCTCTAGTGTGGCTCTCATCCCAATAAAATTTCTGCCCCTTTCGAAGCAGCTGATATAAACAATCTGCTATGTGTGCAAAATGGGGTATCCAAATCATGTAAAACACACAGGCTCCAATGAATCTCTGTACCTCTGAAGTGGTAGAACAATACTCCGTGATCTTTTCTATAGCATCCACCTTCGCAGGTGAAGGTGTCCTGCCATAATACCCACACATATATCCAACAATGACGACCTCGTTTACTCCAACAACAGATTTCTGCCGTGATAGTGTTAAGTTCACTTCTTCTAACCTGGCCAAAATCTTTTCACAAGCTGCAATATGATCAGCCACAAAGTATGTTCATCCTTGCTCATTTAGACTCTCATTCTTCTCTTCTTCTGTAAACCCCTTAATGGGCATATCATCCAAGAAAGGCATGGTAAGCTGAGGTATGTACTCACGAAGGACCTTATGCGTGGCATTCATCATATGGACAACATAATTAGTGGCACCTTGAGGCAAGGTACACATCCTCACAAGCCCAATAGGAGTTCTCATAGTGGTTAGGTCCTTGCTTTCCAAGGCCAGCTGAAACTGATCATATCCTGAATACAAGTCACCTAGAGAATAGATGGCACGTCCAACAAATGCTTCTACAAACTCATCCACAACTGGACCTATACTAACATTCATGATAGTAACCCTATTTACTGGATACATGTCCTGTATAAATCAGAGGGTACCATTCTTCTTTGGAACCGTAAACCATGTATTTAAGTATGGTGCAGATGACGGCTCTAGGATTCCCATCTTGATTTTCTCATTCAACAAGTAAACTAGCTTTGGCAGGTGTGCCCTAGGCACTGGAATAGATCAGAGGTTCCATGGAATATGAGGGATAGTAAAGATCACAATAGGGGCAACAATATCTGGATTCACACATCCAATCTCATGCGAGAAGAAAGCAAACCCCCTTCCATGTCGCTCAAGCATATCCTGAAAGCACTGCTTATCTAAGGGTAGCAAGAAATCACCATTTCCAATTTTTAATTCAGCAAGAGTCTTTGCTGAAAATTTATGGCCTATATGCTCTGGGTTCCTCAAAATTGGTTGCTTTGGCAGCCCTCTCTATTTGCTAATCACTGTCAGGTGGAAGCGGTCGAGCTACTGGCTTCACATTCTTATCCACATTCTTGTATTTTGTGTCAACCCTAGCTTCATTATGATCCTCTGCACTACTCAAATCTTTCTGTAAATCATCAATTTTGCCCTTTGGTGGCTGAATATCCTTAGCCCTCTGCTCTATGGACTGCATAGGAACAACCCTAAACTCTAGATGCTGAAATATTTCAGCAGTAAACTCTATTGGCTGAAAGTTTTCAGCCCTCTGTGTCTTTGTAGACTGATCATAATCAGCTGGAAACTCTGTTTGCTAAATTTCTTCAGCACTCAATACTTTTTTATGAGTCACCTCAGCCTCTGACTCTATCTATGACACAAAAGCTAAAATTTCATGAAACATGTCAAGGGACTGCACTGATACATTACTGAGACAACTCTGCATATCAGCTTTCAGCATATTTCCAATCTCTGTCATCGTATGTGAACAAACCATACTATCATACATCCCATCTATATGCTCATCATCCTCTAAAATACCTGCATTTTTCAAATCTTTCTCCTTCCTGCATATGTACTGCCTGGCAGCTCTAGGCAACTCAGAAATCTTCTGATAACTCATCGAACTATTTGCTGAAATTCCAACAAAATTGGAGGAGAAAACACTACTTCCAGGAGGCAATAACTCCGATCTCCTCTACTCTATACCACCGTCGTCTCGTGGAATAGCGGTACCTAATAAAAATCCGAATCCCTTATAATGGGCAAAGGCGCATCTTGAAGAGTATCCCTGTTTCTAGCGTGATTTACACACACTGTCATAAATTGGACTTCTCTCATACCATCTTTACTACGAATCCCTGCATAAGTAGATCTGTCATCCATTACTTTTGTCTACATGTGCATCTCTGTGATGAATGATTGTCCTAGGATTATGGGGTAAGAGCATGAATCATGCACAAAGAAATGGAAATCCTCCTCTACATCTCCAATAGAAATCTTGACACTGGGACATGCAACATACAAATCACCTGCAGTGTTGTTGGCGGCTATCATACGCCACCCATGCTCTGCATCCATAGGCCATCTATTACTTTCATAAACTCCACAAACTATGAGATTAATATCTGAACCATGATCCACCAAAGCAACATAAGGCACCTATTTCTCTTCAATTTTTACCATTGTTTCTATAGTTGCCCTAGCCCAATGACTCCGCGAAAAGTGACTGCACGGTACTAAGATAGGCTCATCAATTTCAGCATAATGCATAGGCTGAACCCTCTTCTCTGTCTGCGAAAAAACAGAAGCATTCTTGACCATAACCTCATGCTCATCCTCATCCAACTCCCCAATCAAAACTCCATGTGTATCAGTAGTAGGCAACGTATGTCTTTTTCTCTTCAGGACTTCTTGGAACTAATCTTGAAACTCTCTTTTTGAGATGCCCAATACCTCAGAAATAGTAAAAGTCACCTCACTGCCAAGTATCTTGTCATTAAAGATTTTCTTCATGTCTATAGATGTCTCAATATCGGACATTAATATAAATCCTAGCTGCTTTCTCTGTCTAGCTTCCTGCCTCTTTTCTTTCTTTTGAGCATCCTCCATTTGTCGTTCTGGCCCTAGTATCGAAGACGGCCCTGCAGTAGGTGGAGTAACAAACTCACCCCCTCTAGTCTTTTTAGCTACATTTGGATTCTCACCATCTCTCTTACGCTTCTCCTCAACAAGTACATCTGCTCCCTGAGATTTAGCCAAGTAGGCATAAATAGTGTACCTGACAATAGGCGAATCCCAACCTGTCTCAGATCTGATGCTAGAACCTGCACTAGTAAAAACAATTTTCTAGATTTTCCCCTTGTTTGTCATCTGGTGCACAGATCGGTCGCCGTATGTGTGCGTAGTGAGCGTCAGAAGGTCCCCAAGAACAAAAGAACTCTACTTTTTACACAAAAACCAATGAAGAAAGCTTGCACGACATCAACAAGATATCAATTGGGTGCAATCTCCCCCCATGCCTTGTGTGAGCGCTCCACAAAGCATGTATTTTTATATATTATTCATCTTTAATCTCAAATAATAGCCCAATTTACAAAATAGCACGCTTTAGCTTTTGTATTTGCTTTTATACTACTAAAGAAGTAAAGCTATTGGGCGCCCAAGAAGTCAGGCGGTACCCAAATACAATGTCCAATACAAATATTTAAATCGTGCGCCCATGTGTATACAAAAATAATAAATAAATATCAAGCACTTTAATAAATAAGCGCGACAAAATATAGGCTCCATGCCTAAGATACGTGCCCATAAAAAATTGATGATAATTTGAATGCATGCTATCCTCCAATGCTTCCCACTACCACCGCTGCTTACTCTACACATCAACTGAAACATTCACAATTGCTAGAAAAATAATACAATTAAACCGACAAAAGTGAATACCTAGCAGTCTTTAGCTACAAAAATAAATTGGTTAGAAATCAATCCTAACCTTAATTTATTACGAGTGCGCACTCTAAACTCATAAACGTTTATTAATTTAAATATGTATTTTGCAGAATCACTCGCTATGGAATCACCCATGTACACATAAAATTAACAAAATGCTCGAAAATGATAGGCGTCCCCATCGACTTCTCACACAAAGAATTCACTTTGTATATGAGCCCTGGTAATAATAAAATTTTACGGAATCCACCGTGGAATATGCCTCCTTGGATCATAACCCCGGGGTGGGATAGCAATTGACCTCAATGTGGAGCTAACAGTGTGGGAAAAGCACTTAGGTCTCTAGCGTGCATCCATTGGGTCTCTTCAACAGGATGATTTTTAAACTTGACCAAATACATCGAATATCTACGGCCAGTTCTAGTGGTCATAAAGTCAGTATCAATAATAGTTTCAGGCTCAAGGATTTCAGTTTCATCATCTAACAAAGGAGGGTTTTCATAGACAGGGTGTATAAGTAATTGGCCTCTAAAAGGTCGTAATAAACTGATATGGAAGGTGTTGTGGATTTTCCAATGTTGTGGTAGTTCTAGTTTAAATGCATTGTCATTGATTTTGTGTATGATCTTGAATGGTCCATAAAATCTAGGTGCTAATTTGACAACGGGGTGTTTATCTACACTTTGTAATCTGCGTTTTTCTATTCGTAACCAAACATAATCATCAACTTTAAAAGTCATAGCCTGTCTTTTCTTGTTTGCTTGTTTTGTATGTATGATTGCTGGGCTTTGGCAATCATATCTTTAACTTCATGAAAAATAGTAGCATGCCTATTAGCAATATCATCAGCAGTTTGAATTTTGTTTGATAATGATGCAATAGGTGTAGGCAATTGATATCCATAAATAACTTCAAATGGTGATTTCTTTGTAGCTGTATGTGGTGTGTTATTATATGCAAACCGAAGTAAATGTCGATATGTATCCCATGTGTGTGGTTTTGAAATGGTGTAAGCACGCAAAAGATCTAAAATAGTACTGTTAGTAGCTTCTGTTTGACCATTTGTTTCAGGATGAAATGCCGATAAAAAATCAATCTTTGTTCCTAAGTTAGCAAACAAATTTATCCAAAAATTATTGCAAAATCTAGAATGACGATAATAAATAATGACTTTTGGTAAACCATGGTTACTAAAAATAGTTTTAAAAAATAATTGAGCAGCTTGAGATGCAGTTAAAGTTTTCTTGCATGGAATAAAATATGCTTGTTTGCTAAACCTTTCTACAATAGTCCAAATCATATCGTGATTAGCTTTAGTGTTAGGTAGACCAGTGATAAAGTCCATTGAAATCTGTTCCCATGGTCGTGATGGAATGGATAATGGCATTAGTAAACCATATTGTTTACCATGGTGTCTCTTAACTCGTTGACAAATTAAGCATTCAGATACAAAGCTAGATACATCAGTGTCCATATGTGGCCAATAAAAATCTTCAATCAATGTATGCAAAGTAGATATAATTCCTCTATGGCCTTGATATGGAGGACAATGAATTTCATTCAAAAAAAATGATCGAAATGGAACAGTCACACATAATTTTTTTTCATAAAACATAAATCCATTAGTGTAAGACAATGAATCAATAGAAATCCAATTATTTACAACTAATTTATTCCAATCAGCTTGAAAAGTAGGATCCTGATGATAAGTATCTTTCATAGGAATAAGGGAATCAAATGATATCACAGAAATATTTTGAATTGTCGGTCTTCTACTCAAAGCATCAGCAGCAACATTCACTTTTCTAGGTTGATATTGTATAAGGGGATGAAAACTTTGAATAAAAGCGGCCATTTAATGTGTCAGTCAGATATTTGTGGTTGACTAAGGAGATGTCTAATGCTTTGTTGGTCAGTTTTGATCATAAATTCAGATCCCGTTAAATAATGTTTCCATTGACGTCAGGCTTGTATTATGGCTAAAAATTCCTTATCATAGGTAGAATATTTAAGTTCAAATGGTTTGAGTTTGCAACTAGAGTAGGCTATGGGATGAGAATCTTGCATAAGGACCGCTCCTATTCCAGATCCACTAGCGTCAGTAACTACTAAGAAGAATTGTCTATTGAAGTTAGGTAATTGTAATACAGGAGCATGAGTTAAAGCATGTTTCAACAAATCAAAGGACTTTTGTTGATTGCCAGACTAGTTATACACAATATCCTTCCTTAAATTTTTTGTCAAAGGTAATGCAAGTAATGAGAAATTCCTCACAAATTTTTTGTAAAAACTAGCAAGACCTAGAAAAGAACGTAATTCATGCACATTTTTGGGTATGGGCCAATTTAAAACAGCTTCTATCTTTTTAAGATCGACTTTAATACCTTTGGATGAAATAATATGTCCTAGATATTCAATTTTTGTTTGGAAGAATTCACTCTTTTCTGGATTAGCATATAATTGATTGTCTTTTAACAACTTAAAAACTAAAGACAAATGTTCATAATGCTTATTCTCATTTTTACTGAATACTAATATGTCATCAAAGAAAACAATGACACAATACTGATGTTTCAGAAATATGCGATTCATCATGCGACTGAATGTGGCTGGTGCATTAGTTAAACTGAAAGGCATAACTAGAAATTCATAGTGTCTAAATTGTGTTCTAAATGCAGTTTTGAATATATCACATTTGTTCAATCTTACTTGATGATATCCAGATTTAAGATTTATCTTATTGAATATGGTAGATCCTTGTAACTTATCCATAAGATCATCTACCCTAGGAATCGGATATCTATACTTAATAGTAATTTTATTTAGGGAACGATAATCAATGCACATGTGATAGGTATTATTTTTATTCTTCACTAATAAGACAGGTGCACCAAATGGAGAACTAGTAGGTTTAATTAATCCTCTGTTAAGCAATTCTTCTATTTGATTTTGAATTTCTTTTTGTTCAATTTGATTATGTCAATATGGTGCTTTACATGGTGGTTGTGTTCCAGGAATTAAATCTATCTTATGATCTTTAGGACGTGAAGGTGGTAATCCAAGTGGTAAATCAACAGCAAAACAATATTGAAATTGGGCAAGAAATTGCGTACGCCTAGGATGCATCTGTTTTTCTTTAGCTTGAATTTCATTCACCCATGTTAAATGGGATTTGCTACTTTTACGTAATGCACGTTTAGCTTGAGTATGAGTAAGCAATGGAAAATTATTAGAAGCGTGCATACCATGTAGTGTGATTTGTTTTCCTTGAAAATAAATTTTAATTGAATGCGTAGAATAATCTATATCAGGATTGTATTGATGACGCAATGGCATTCCTAAGATAATGTCACTAGACTGCAAAGGTACAACTGAGAAATTTCTTCGTTCAGTATAATCACCAATTTTAATTTCTAAATTGTGCACCTCTTGTGTTCCATTATATCTCGTACCTAGGAATGCAGCCTGGATGCGATAATGTGTAGAAACAGTGTGAATTCAATTCTTTGACTAATTTTGGAGAAATAAAGTCATGTGTGCTCCCATCATCATGTAAAATAGTCTTTTCTTTACCATGCAAAAAATATTTCATTGTTAATAAGGAATGGGAGTTGGCATACCTGGCAAAGTATCCGAAGTAGTACCAATGTCATCATCATCTTCCGTAAAGCCATGCATTTCCTCACGTTCTTCATCTTCTATTGCTCCCAGATAATTGATATGGATGAATGGCTTTTTGGATTGACAATTGGCTGCTAGATGTCCAGGTTGATGGCATTTGTAACAAACTATGGGTTTTGCTCTGGATACATTATTGGTAATGGCAGGAAGTTTAGGAATGTTGGGATTTGATTATGGAGATGGCTTAGGGTTTGGATTTGTGTTTGATAGCAAGGCAAGTGGTTGTGTCCAAGATTTATAGAATAAAGATGGAAGAAAATGACTTTGATTGAATCTTCGAAAATTTGAATTGAATTGTTTGGAGCCAAAGTTACCATTAGTTGGAAATTGTTGCGGTTGCTTGTCTCATCCGCGAATTTTGTCTTCAGTGTCATGGGCCAAGGAAATTGCATCTTCAAGTGTTGTTGGATTGAACATATTGACTTCCACATAGAAATGTCCAAGTAGGCCAGACATAAACTTGGGTTTATGAGTTACTTCAAGTGCATCTTCGAGTATACGTAGTTGCAATAGGGCATTCCAGAAACGTTCAGTGTATTGGGAAATAGGTTCGCGATCTCTTTGTTGTAGAAGATCCCATTGCTTGATGGCTTTTTCATGGAATTGGGGAGGAAGGAAATTCTGCAAAAATTTCTTTTGAAAAGTCTTCCAGATAGTGGGACAATCAATGCTTTTGCAGACCGCAGTCCACCATAAAGATGCTCGGTCAACTAAATGGTTAGTCACACATTTAATTTTGTCTTTTTCAGCATATGTTTCTTCACAGAAGTAATCATCAAATTGACTGATAAAAGAAAGTATAGTCTTTCCATCGCATGATCCATTGAAAGTACAAAATTTGAAGTTTCTTTTACTTATCTTTGTTTCTTTGTGAATGGATTGGGCTACACGTGTTGCATTGATGGTATGTCGTATAAGATCTTCGGGTTGCAATCCATCTTGGTCGGTGGTAGATCGTTGCAGATTGGCCAATTGAACTTGCAAAGCTTTTCGGGCTCTTCGTTCCTTTTGTAGCTGCATCATAATCAAATCCAACTTTTGCTCCATTGTTAGTTCGGGTAGATCACCTTTAGCCATAAGATCTTCCATGTTTTAATCAGTCATCCTGCAAAATTCCAAAAGACCTCACACACTCAAAATCTTGTTAGTGGGATGAGCGTAGCTCAAAGGCGGGTTTACAAGGCTTGTGTGTGTGTGTGTGTGTGTGTATATATATATATATATATATATATATAGTTTGGCTTTTGTAGTATCTCTCCTTTATGATTGCGGAATTCGTTGTCACAACCGTCTTCCAAGAAAATAGTGTTGCGTATAGACTGCGTATAGTCTACATGTGAACTTCTGTTTTTGCTGAAACTCGTTCAGCAAGACTGCAAGTGTGAGCAGGGGTTTCCAGAGGATAGTAGACTGATTTGTGTGCTTCAAAGTACGAACTGCCGCTATGGTAATGGTTGAAGATGACTTGTAGAACCTTGATGGCTTGGGCAACTTAGTTAACTTGGAGTTTTAAGCTTTCTGACTAAGCGTGATTTTCATGGATCTCAGGAGCTTTTCGGCCGATTTGACGTCGATCAGTTCATGCCGCTGCCGCCGTTTAACAAATTCGTTCAATAGGGCCAAAAACACTTCCAAAAATGCACTTTTGTCAATCACGGGATTAAGAAATAGGCCAAAGAGAGTTTGCCACATGTGCAAGAATATGGTATTCTTGTCCCCTCTTTTTTAGAGATAGTGGAGTCCATTTCATGATTTTCTCATCTTTTTTAGCCAAAATCCCTAAAGTCTGACATGTTTTGGGGTCCCAAAGATGTTATTTACTCATAAATTTGACAAAATACGTGACAGAGATGTGATGAAATTAATAATGAGTTTTTTGAAAGTCGGGAGATCTTTCAATATTCTTTTTGGCGCCCAATACATACTCATTTGTGTTCTTGGCGCTACTTTTTAGTTCATTCACCCCTCTTTGAGCTTCTTTCTCTGCGCTTTCATTCTTTTCATGGCTTCCTCTAGGCGCCCTTCTCGTTCAATACACTCTTGCATAGTCTATAGCCAGGGAAATTGGGAACCCAAAACCTTTACTATAAACGATTGGGTTACCATGCTGCCATCTTGCAAGGGCTCTCATAAGGTGAAAAGAATAAAACGAGATGATATAAAACATCACTGGAAGGGGCGTATCATTGCCTTCAAAATTATGCCCGAAGGGTGGTTTGTCAAGGTGTTTACATGGCCAAGGATATGCACTTGCCTCCAAACGAACGTGTTCCCCAACAAACACATTGTAAGTTATTAGTTGAATAATGTATGTAATTCTTTTCTATTTAGGCAAGTACTAACAACCAATTCGTCATTGTAGATATCTTTCCATCATCAAGTATTGAATAGCAACCTATGGAAAACTTAAGTGGGACTTTCCATGCCATTCATAAGGTATTGGCAGACATTATTTATGCCGATCAAACTGTGTCTTTTTTTAGTGAATGCAAGGTTTTTATATATTATGCACAGTATGTGGTTCCCTTTAAAGCGGATAGGTAAGGGAATATCGAAGATTTGCCATTGCCAAGCCTTTCATCTCTAAACTGGGAGATTCCTGAAAAGGTAACGGTGTAGAGTTTCAAATTAAAAATATCTCAGGATATTCAAAAGTCCATGACAGTTGGAAGGATCTCAAAAAGAATACGTTTATCATGGTTTGTACCTCTCCATATCTTCATGGCTTGCTTCAAAATAGTAAATTTACAAAGAATGAAGGTATCCTGGCTAAGTAGAAACTTTTCGGAAGAGGATTTGGATAACATTAAAGGGATGCTTTGGAAATCTAGAGAGTGCGACCATAAGGGTGATATCTTGAGGTGCACTGCATTCCTTCAATCCTTGGCTTTGGCTTACAGTATCCCTCACCAAACTCTTGCTTTGGGCTTTGATTACACGGGATACAAACTAAGATTGGGTATTTGGGTATCTTGGATTCCGATACAGATTGCACACCATATAAACTTATAGTGCACGTTTTGCCGCCATGAAGAAGTAAAGAAGATGAATGTTACTTTCAATTGGAGTTTGAAAGATGTGAGGGATACCTTGGAATTGCTAGACAATACATCCCCTAGATATAAGTTCAAAGTGAATGGCGTAACAATCGGTAAAAGAACCGAGCACTCTTTCTTTTGTACGAGTTGTTTGTCTCCCACAATTGTGAGTTTTGAGCCTTGAGAATGAAAACTTTGTAGCAATTTATCTTAATTAACTGTCGTTAAGATATTTCTTAGTGGGAACTCACAAGCTATCATGAAGCAACTTTCCTTTCGAATGGATAGAAATAAATGTACATTACATTCGATTTATAAGTGAAAATTTTCATTACATCATGAGGTACAAAAATATCATATAAATGTACAAAGCCAAAATAATAAGGCTTGTGTATGCTTATGTTTGCTCTTTTCATTCTTTATCTGCTGCCTTCTCCTTTGCTGGCTTTGTGGCTTCTTTATCGATTTCTTCAAAGATGTTTTTTCTCACAGGACCTTTCTTTGATTGTTGAAAGAATTTAACCTTTACAGGTACTCTGTTTTCTTGGGGTTTAAGAGAGGATGGATCAAATTTCAGAGGAGAAAGCATTGGCATTCCGTTTTTTTAGACTCAACAGTAGTGGTCTTTGTGGCTGACTTACCATTACCATTGCCATTGCCATTACCTTTGCCCTTGTCCTTGCCCTTGCCCTTGCCCTTGCCCTTGCCCTTGCCCTTACCATTGCCTTTACCCTTTCGCTTTCCCTTTCCCTTGCTTGTGCCCTTGGCCATTGAAGTTTTGGGAGGAAGAGGGGAGTCAGGATCATATGGTGTGATTGCCTTAGCCAAAATCAGCTCAATGCATCTCTCCCTTATCCACCAAACATAAGAATCAGGATAGTCTCTACACTATAATAATAAATGTTATAAGTTAGTGGAAAGACATCATGATAAGCGTTACACAAAGGGTTACACAAAAATCAAATGAAATTAACTTACATTCACTCCTTCTATTTGTAACAACTTTGAATCCACTGTTCTGCAAATATTTGATATAATTCTCCATCAACAAGAATGCACATCGCTTTGCAATGGAAATTCTTGTAGAAGAAACATATAAGGCTTTTGAGGATCAGCAAGATCCTCGTATGTAATATCCAAAAATGTAGAAACAAGTCTACCAGCACTACAAAAGGAAGCTTTGTAAGTTCAAAATATTTTTTGTAAATATAATCAAAGCAATTAATTTTCTTTCAACATACATTCATGCTTGGCCATGAACACCGCTCAGAGGGCTTGTCCTTGGGAGATATACTAAGGTAATCCTCCTCAGGTTCCGCAGAAACATTCACAACTATTTGCCCATACACTTTACCTATCCTCTCATTGTTGACGAGAGCAAGTGATGCGGCTTTCCTATTGTAAACTTCGTCTTCAGTTTCCAATAACTCCTAAATTTTTTCACTCAAGTTAGGCTCCTACTGGGTGGCACCCCTTGTAGAGTAAAGGTGAGTTACATCTTCAACCTTTAGCTTTTTCCCTTTCCTGGACAATTTCGGGGGAATGTTAAGGATTTCGAGGGCTTTTTGATAGTTGGAAGGCAAGGGCCTCAACATTTTATCGAACCTATACCTGATTCTGTTGATCATGTTGAAATCTTTATTCATAAGGGTAATTCTATGAGTATGCACAGCAGCAATGTGAGCATCGTTCATGAAATCAATAACAAAATCTTCTGTAGCCTCTTGTAGAGCAAGAATTGTTGAGATTTGCCACTTTTTATTTAGACCAGAGATAGTTGCCACTCTAAACAATCTGTCAGAGATCTCTTTAATAACTCTTATGAAAGCAGCCTTTGGAATCACGTGCTCTGTAGCTCTCTGGGCTTTTCTAATCTCATTGAAACACCTCAGCATGTAGAAGAACTGGTACTTCCTCTTTTTCTTTTGTGGCTTGGGAGGCTCATTGGCTTTAGCAGAAGTAGGCGCAGGTGCAATTGGAGGGGATGAATCCTTCACAGGGCAAGTCTCACCCTTTGCTTCTTCAACTTCAGGAGAAGAAACATTCTCTGCACTGAAATGCTTTAACTCCATGGAAGATGCTAGGCCAACACCTAGTGTAGGGGGGATCTCTGTGGGGCAAAATGCTCTCGGGCCTCTAATGGCCTAGCCTCAGCAATATTTGAAGAGGGTTCCTCCTCAGATTCATCAAATTGTAACTTCCTTCTACCCCCACTGTCCTTCCTATCCACATAAACTTTTCTTGTAGTTTGCTTTGTCCTTGCCATACAGAGAAGAAAATAGAAGAGCCAGAAAGAAAAAAATGATATAGGAATTTACTTGAAAATCTGACAAGAACGCAGCAGGCATGATACGGCGCGAGAAGGAACAAACAAACAAGATGGATGGTCACATTCGCGCCTTATCGGAGACGAGGACATCGAGATAGAAAAGCCCGATATGATGCGAGATGGATATTGGGAAGACTACCGAATGCAGCAGGTACGATATGGCGCGAGAAGGAACAAACAAACAAGACGGATGGTCACGTTCGCGCCATATCGGAGACGAGGACAATAAGATAGAAAAGCCCGATATGACGTGAGATGGATATTGGGAAGACCACAGAAGGATGCCCTCGCTGCGTATCGGGCCACCAAGGGAAGACCACCGAAATGAGGAAATCGGGAAAGAGGAAAAATCAAACTTGCTCTGAATCGAGTGACGGGGACCGATACGACCCGAGAGGACAATTATGCAGTAGACGCAACACTGGGATCACTCTGTATCGGGTAAGCAAGGCACGAGAGCTCGAGAAATGTAAAGTGTACACGTAAGCAAAATGATCCCTTATATACGCTTGTCAACCATACCATGTGTCAGACACTGTCTCGCATTGATTGTGCCACGTGTCCGCCTAACGTCCATATGCCATGTGTCGATTAACAATCAGTTGACGTGTTTGCCACGTGTTGGCCAACGGCTAGTGCCACGTGTTGAAGCCCAATGGCTAGTGCCACATGGCATTATTACGCGCCCTACATAAGGGGGTGTCCCTCATCCGTACGGCTTTTTCAGCTTTCTTTGTGGACTTCTCATTCTTCTCCCGATACAGTGCGAGAGCAAGTGTTCCTCTTTTGTGCTTTTGCCTGTTCGCGTCATTTCGGGCTTACCTATTCTTCTCATCCTTTGGCGTGGCGTTCGTTTCCAAACTCCTAACCACATACTGCGCGAGGGCGCGTGATCACGGATTCTGGTTCTGCCTTATCGCGTCGTTTCGGTTGTGGCCCTTTGCTTTGAGTTGTTATGGTTTGCATTACCGATATGGCACAAGTATGAACATCTGTGTCTAGCGTTTGAGTCTCATCGTGCCATATCAAGTAAAAGTTGGAAACATGTCTGAACCTACAGATTTTCTAGGCTCCAAGGTTTTGCCAGAAACTAGGAAAAGGGGAAGGCTTTCAAAAGGCTCAAGGACTTCAACATGTGTTGAGCCTGTGCATTTTGTTTCTTCCCCATGCTCTGTCACCAGTGTCAGAATGCCAAGCACATCTCTAGGGAGGCGAAATTCGGCAATGAGAGGTCTTGGAGTATCAAAGCTTACTGATATCACTCCATCAGGGAGGCTTCTTAACTTTATCATTCAGAATGGCATGGATCTCTCTTTCTGTGGAGTTGTTAAGAATGTCTTTAATCCTGATTGGGATCTCGACAATGTTTTGAAATATTGGTTTAAAAAAAATTGGAGGACTTTTTGGAGTTTGAGAATCTAGCAGGTCCTTCTATTGAAGTTGGTACAAAGGAATATGTCCATGTTTCCATTTGGTAAACAGGAAATGAAAAGTAAATGTTTACTAAGAGGTGTGGTGCATTCCAAGAACTGCAAGATTATGTCAAAGTCTGCTGCTTTTATTGTTTTCACCCTTGTCAAATATCCTATGAAAGCTGATGAGCAATAGTTGGAAGGAGCAAAGTCTGCTAGCTTTTGTATGTTAGATGATCTGGCAGATGAAAAGGAAACAGAGGAGGTTGTAGATGCAAATTTTGAGGCTTCTATTGCTGAGAAGTTGGATGTTTCTCACTTCAAAGCTAAGACCATCATTGAGGAGAGCCAAGGAGATACAAACCCTGCAAAATTGATGAGAGTTCTCACCATACTGTTCCTTCTCTACCATCTAAAACTTTCAAGGACAAGGAGTACATTTTACTGTCAGATATTCAAAAACTTTTCAATCTTAGGGAAGATTATTGTCTAGCCATTATTGCAGAGGCTTCTGATGCTGCAAATGGGATAGTTGACGTAGAGAATGAATCAAAGGAAGAGATACTCAAACTTGATAAAGAAACTGTAGACGATAAGTTTATTGATGCTAGTTTTGAAAAGGCAAAAGAAGCTAAGAAAGAGTTGAGTATTACTGATGAGGAGTTCTATTGCATACAAACCCAACTTGGGATTTCCAATTTTGGAAGAGAGGAGTTTGAATACATTAAAGAATTGATTAACACCAATGAGACATCATCATCAAAAATTTTATGGAATCTAGTTAAATTGGAGTACGATGAAAACCAAGTGGTAAGATAATTTTGAATTTGCTTTTACACATTGGTAGGTTTGAGTTTCACGCTCATTCAGTATGGATTTTATTTGCAGTTGGAGATTGCTGATTCAGATAACTTCTTAGGACGTGGCAAAGGATCAAGAGCTGGTGGTAGTACATTGAAAGTCATTGCACTCGGCCATTACTTGGCTAGGATTGACCCTGATTCCTTTTTTAGTACTTCATAGTAGTTTCTTAGAGGATGCAGCATGGCCCATACTTTGTATTAAAGCTCTTACAAGGCTTCTAGGTTTCTCAGGATTACAATATAATGCCCACAAAGTAATGTTTTTGAAAAAGATTGCAGCAATTAGGATTTTTGGCTACGGTTCAGACTACTTTGCTTCTAGACTAGGATACTTTTTGGCGTTCACATCCTCCGCCTTGGCTGCAAACCGAACTGATGTAAAATCCATAGCTGGCTACAAGAGAAGAAAATTTCTACGTTATAGAGGAAAGATTCCTGAGGAGGAAGAGAATGTGAGAGTTTTGGAAAGCTAGCTTTGTATATATTCTTTCTTATATATAAAAGTGCGACTGCTCATGTGTCATTGCCATCTTTTATGTGCATTCTTTGAAGTTGTCGTCAAAAAAACCAATTGAATAGCTCCTCCAAAGCATTGTTTTTTGTAACTCCTCCCCCATGCCTTGTGCTTCAAAAATAACTTGTACATGCTTGATAGTGGGATTTTCCTATGCCTTGGTTACTATAAGTTGCTAAGGAGCCATGCTCCTTCACAAAGTAAGGCCCATGAATATGAAGAATATGCTGCAATACAAAGTAACACTTATTTTATACCAATTGAAAAACTTGTCAAAATAAACCCATATTAAATAACTGTTACTTTACCTCATAAAAAGTGATATCTTTTTCTCACCATGCCTCTTTTATCACCTGAACAAGATTTGTGATTGATCTTTTGAACTCTTCCACATATGTATATGTTGTCTTATGTTGCCTGAGGAGTTTTAAAAAAACATCAAGGTGTATCCAAACCTGCATTCTAAGAAACGCAAGCCTCGGTGTGCTTGCAACATTTGTTGTGATCTCACATAGCTCTCTCCAACACTCCCAAGCCGCATTCACCTGCTTTCCTGAATGGTTTCCTAAGAATCGTCTAGCTTTTGAGCCTCCCATAGAGACATCGGCCAAGATATCTCTTGTTTTTTTTGAAAGTATTGGATCCTTTCTCAAGTGAACTTGGCCTCTATGAAATCCCATTTTTGATAGTATTGCCTCACATTTATCAATACACTCATCTAATAAAGGTAATGGCTTAATGGAATATGCGTAGTCAAGATGCAACCTGAGAATCTTATCGATTATTCTAATCTCTGCATGCAAAGTACAAATATGAAAATTCCTAAGAGAGATTGAAAGAATGGGATCCCAGATGTCTTCTATGTTTTTAAATTTACTCAAATCTATAGAATCTCTATTTGGGGCTCTTCTTACTGGTCGCAAACTACTCTAATCTTTGGATCCAATACTTTCCATGCAATAAATGCAAGGATATTTTGCATTTGCACCATTACATATTCCAAGCATACATTTGATAGTTTTTAAATTAACACTCATATGTCATTCCACATTAAAATTACCAACCCCATCAACTACCAACATTTCGCCTTCACTTTGAGACTTAATGATATTTGGAATATATGTATGGTTGAGCAATCATTTCAACGTTTGATGATTTTCAATTGGTACGTGGGCTGCACCAATCCACCAAATCTCCATCTCGGATTGGATCTTATGCAATGGAGCTTGGCCCTCACCATTGCTATGGTCCAATGCCATGTTCATGAGGCAAATGCTAATTCTTTCCATCTTCTGTCCCTTTTAAATCTGTGCTTCATCCAACTTCAAGGCAAACTTTAGAACACCATAACTTTCTTCTACTGTGATTTTATACATGTGAACCATTGCAATTTGCACCTTTTTTAGATCAACCCATATATTGTTAAATGCATTGTAATAAAAAATTACATTTTTTTTTGTTTTTCATAGGACATAGACCTTTCGATGTGAATGTAATCTCCAAAAACATGTGGAATCTTGCGATTCATGGAAATTCTTGTAGTCGAAACTGCAAGGGCTCGGGGCAATCCAAATATAGTTACCCTATTGCGTTTAAGATTTTTAAACCATAATCTAGAGATAGCACAATAACCTTTTCGACTTATATCCACAGTATCACACGTCTCTACAATTTCATTTGCTTTCACCGTGCCTTTTAAGTCCACTAACTCTTTGAGAGTTGGACCTCTCAAATCCACATTTTCGGGTGACTTAAGAATCCTCAAAATATCTTTCTTATTCATGGTTTCCTTCAAAAGTTTGATTCTTTCCTCATTCTCTCGGATATTGATGCCTAATATGTTAGAGACATATTTCTTTGTAAGATTTAGTCTCCTTTTCTTTGCTCTCTCACACAAGTTGGTTATATTTTTGAATGGTCTCTTCCTCTCTCTAAATCCTACTAGAGTTTCTCTCAAGCGTGTTAGCTTATCCTACAATGACTTGTTAACATTTTTCAAAACATCAATCTGAATTGTCAACTCTAAAATATTTGTTCGTGTAGTTTCTAGTGCTTTTTTCATTTCATGCATTTGAGCTATATATGTATAAGATGCAGAGTATAACCTCATACAATAGCCAAGCATCTCATTGTAACCTTCTCCAACATATCTTATATAGTCATGAACATTGAAAAAAGGAGGTGGTTTACCTGTAGAAGGATCCTTGGGATAAATATTTCCGTCCACCCACAAATCTATATGCTTCATTCCTTGTGTTCACAACCTGTTGGCTTCGATCTCATCTATCAATACTCGATGATGTATACTTCTCCAAGATGTGTAAATGGAATCTAGTTGAATAGTTAGCTTGTATTTACGTGTGCTTGTGCCTGTGTTATTTGAAGAGATATTGCTAGACATTTTAGCAAATGAACCGAGCAAGAATCTCACAGTGATAGGAAGCAAGTGCAATAAATTAAAAAGAATGGCAAAAGAGAATAGTGTGTAGAAAGAAAACACGGGAGAAAACAAATGCGAATGTCGTACAAAAATCTCGAAAATACAAAATCTCTCGAGTTCCAAGACAAAAATGGCTGAAAAGGTGACCCCTGACCTGTATTAAAAGATGAGGGCAATTAATGGCCGACCTCTTCAATGAACCAAATATTCTCTCATTGATCACATCTGGACAACCAATTTTAGAGGTTTTATTCTTTCTAAACCTCAACTAATTAGCAACTTAATCACTTTCTTACAAGTGCCATTTTTGAAGCGTTTTTTGCCCTAATGTTATAGAAGCTTTTTAATAAACTTCTTGTAAAGCTTAATAAGCTTAACCTTAAAGCTTTGAGAGATATGGATAAAATTTCTTATCTGTATCACGACTTGATAAAGGAGCTTTGCCGCCGATCCTTCACCTATCGAGAGATGTCCTTCACGATCAGAGGGTACAAAAGGGGGTTCTTGACTGCCAAGAACACGCTGGTATCTGTAGAGCTCGATCATTCCAGGAGCTCTGCCTTCGCACAAAATGGTAAGCAATTGGAAGCTCTCGATCTCAACTTTGCTCTGATACCACTTGTGCACAGATCGGTCGCCGTATGCGCGCGTAGTGATCGGCAAAAGGTCCCCAAGAACAAAAGAACTCTACTTTTTATACAAAAACTAATGAAGAAAGCTTGCACTACATCAACAAGAGACCAATTGGGTACAATCTCCCCCCATGCCTTGTGTGAGCACTCCAAAAAGCATGTATTTTTATATATTATTCATCTTCAAGCTTAAATAATAGCCCAATTTACAAAATAGCACGCTTTAGCTTTTGTGTTTGCTTTTGTGTCACTAAAGAAGTAAAGCTATTGGGCGCCCAAGAAGTCAGGAGATACCCAAATACAATGTCCAATACAAATATTTAAATCGTGCGCCCATGTGCATACAAAAATAATAAATAAATATCAAACGCTTTAATAAATAAGTGCGATAAAATATAGGCGCAATGCCTAAGATACGCGCCCATAAAAAATTGATGATAATTTGAATACATGCTATTCTCTAATGCTTCCCACTACCATCGCTGCTTGCTCTACACACATCAACTGAAGCATTCACAATTGTTAGAAAAATAATACAATTAAACCGATAAAAGTGAATACCTAGCAGTCTTTAGCTACAAAAATAATTTGGTTAGAAATCAATTCTAACCTTGATTTATTACGAGTACCCACTCTAAACTCATAAACGTTTATTAATTTAAATATGTATTTTGTGGAATCGCCCACTATGGAATCACCCATGTACACATAAAATAAACAAAATGCCCAAAAAGGATAGGCGTCCCCATCGAATTACCGCACAAAGAATCCACTCTGTGTATGAGCCCCGGTAATAATAAAATTTTACGGAATCCACCGTGGAATATGCCTCCTGGCATCACAATCTCTATAGCATAGGTCCATAATGCTAACTAACTCTCTGAACCTTTCTCAATCTGGACTCCATATGCAGAGGCATCTCCTCTAACTGTCACATAAGAAGTACGTGCGGCCATGTCATCTACTAATTTCTTTATTCCGCCTTTCCCAAAATTGGTAGCAAGCGCAGCTCCTGTTTCAGTCAACTAGATCTTGCCATCTTGTGCCCAAAATACCAAATTCTTCCTCCTTGCATCTTGAAAAGATTCGCAATCCCTACAATGCTGATGGTCCGTACTATCACACCAAATACATCTTCAATCTCTCCTAGGTGCACTAGGAGCACTCCGAGGTACACTAGGAGCACTAGAAGAAATAGTAGGCACGATCGAGGCAAACTGCTCTTTTAATTTTCCCACAATTCTGCTTGAACTGACTCCATTGTCTAATCCGTTATGCCTTTAATTATGTCATCAAGAGAGGAAGGAACCAAAGGAGCGGATGATTTCGAAGCAAAAGGAGCCGGCGTCGGTCTAGGAATAGGAGGAATGGGAGGATTAGAAACAGTAGGCACTGGCATAGGCCAAGTAACTGGATGAGGAAGAGAAGAAATGATAGGGGTTGGTGCGCAGATCGATCGCAGATAGCTCACGTGGTGAATCCCGGAAGGTCCCCAAGAATAAAGTACTCTACCTTTTTGCACAAAAAACCATGTAAAAGCATGCACGACAAGAGGCAAGAGACAAATTGGGTTCAATCTCCCCCATGCCTTGTGTGAGTGCTTCACAAAGCATGTATTTAATGTATATTTCTAATCTTCATGCTCAATAATAGCCCAATTACAAAAATATGACAAGCTTTTTAGCTTTTGAGTTTGCTTTCTACAAAAATAGGAAAATAAAGCTAATGGACGGTGCCCATAGTGTCTGGCACGCCCAATCTCAATGTCCAAATAGAAATAACATATCCGGGTGCATAAGCGCATACAAAATAATAATCGATAATCAATGTCTCAATAGACATAACAAAATATAGGCGTGGCGCCTATCAAAATATAGTCCAAATGTCGAATACCCGCTAGACTCCAATGCTTTCCTCCGCCACTGCTGCTATCTCTACACATCAACTGAAGCATTCACAATCGTTTGTAAAATAATACAATTAAACCAACAAAAGTGAATACCTAGCAGTTTTCAGCTACATAAATAAATCAACTGGTTAGAAATAAATCCTAACCTTAATTTATTACGAGTGCGCACTCTAAACTCATAAACGTTTATTAATTTAATATGCATTTTACGGAATCACCCGCTATGGAATCACCCATGTACACACTAAATTAATGAAACGCCCGAAAAGGACAGGCGTCCCCATCAACTTCTCGCACAAAGAATCCTCTTTGCGTATGAGCCTCAGTCATCTAAGTTTACGGAATCCACCGTAAAACCTCACGGAATCCACCGTGGCACGGAATCCACCGTGGAATATGCCTCCTGGCATCATACCCCTGGAGCTTGGTCCTTCGCGATCTGATAGTGGAAACAGAGGTTCTTGATCGTCAGAAGTTTGCCTGTATCGACGTTTCGCGACGAGATTGACTGTAGAGCCCGTTTGTTCCTGGAGCTCCGTCTTCGCCCGAGATTGGTAGCGATTGGAAGCTCTTGATCTCTGCTCCGCTCTGATACCACTGGTGCGCAGATCGGTCACAGATAGCTCACGTGGTGAATCCCGGAAGGTCCCCAAGAACAAAGTACTCTACCTTTTTGCACAAAAAACCATGTAAAAGCATGCACGACAAGAGGCAAGAGACAAATTGGGTTCAATCTCCCCCATGCCTTGTGTGAGCGCTTCACAAAGCATGTATTTAATGTATATTTCCAATCTTCATGCTCAATAATAGCCCAATTACAAAAATATGACAAGCTTTTTAGCTTTTGAGTTTGCTTTCTACAAAAATAGGAAAATAAAGCTAATGGACGGTGCCCATAGTGTCTGGCACGCCCAATCTCAATGTCCAAATAGAAATAACATATCCGGGCGCATAAGCGCATACAAAATAATAATCGATAATCAATGTCTCAATAGACATAACAAAATATAGGCGTGGTGCCTATCAAAATATAGTCCAAATGTCGAATACCTGCTAGACTCCAATGCTTTCCTCCGCCAGTGCTGCTATCTCTACACATCAACTGAAGCATTCACAATCGTTTGTAAAATAATACAATTAAACCGACAAAAGTGAATACTTAGCAGTCTTCAGCTACATAAATAAATCAACTGGTTAGAAATAAATCCTAACCTTAATTTATTACGAGTGCGCACTCTAAACTCATAAACGTTTATTAATTTAATATGCATTTTGCAGAATCACCCGCTATGGAATCACCCATGTACACACTAAATTAATGAAACGCCCGAAAAGGACAGGCATCCCCATCAACTTCTCGCACAAAGAATCCTCTTTGCGTATGAGCCCCGGTCATCTAAGTTTACGGAATCCACCGTAAAACCTCACGGAATCCACCGTGGCACGGAATCCACCGTGGAATATGCCTCCTGGCATCAGGGGTAGAAGCAAACATAGGAGCAGAAGACAACGTCGGAGTCATAGATCCATTTTGTAGGTGGGTCTTCCATATCCGCCTCTTGGTCAAAGTCAATCTCCCTCTCCCTTTTGCTTATTAAAGGTTTAAATCACTTTCTTTTTTGCTTGTTTAGGAGAGGAAATGAGAGAGAAGGAGAGAAAGAGAGGGAGAGGGAGAGAGAGAGAAAGAGAGGGAGGGGAAGGAAATGAGAGAGGGAGAGAAAGAGAAAGAGAGCGAGAGGGAGAGGGAGAGGGAGGGAGAATGCATTCTCTCTCTCCCTCTCCCTTTTGCTTATTAAAGGTTTAAATCACTTTCTTTTTTGCTTGTTTAGGAGAGGAAATGAGAGAGAAGGAGAGAAAGAGAGGGAGAGGGAGAGGAAGAGAGAGAGAAAGAGAGGGAGAGGGAGAGAAAGAGAAAGAGAGGGAGAGGGAGAGGGAGGGAGAGTGCATTCTCTCTCTCCCTCTCCCTTTTGCTT
This sequence comes from Lygodium microphyllum, assembly GCF_053477565.2. NCBI lineage: Eukaryota > Viridiplantae > Streptophyta > Polypodiopsida > Schizaeales > Lygodiaceae > Lygodium > Lygodium microphyllum. Next base: position 48,090,174 of record NC_141164.1, read on the forward strand.
TTGGAGAGTGTTAAGATATATTGTGAGAGGGAGAGGAAATGCGAGAGAAAGAGAAAGAGAGGGAGGAAGAGGGAGAGAGAGGGAGAGAAAGAGAAATATAACATATATTGGAATGATAGCATATCCATGATTATGGTAATGGTATCCACTTTACTTTTTTTATAGGTACCATTACATTGACTCCTTAAGAGGGCTAAAAATTAGACATACACTTTATAAAGTCTAATTAGGAGATTTAAGATGCACGATAATAGACTTATCGATAATGGTATGTAATGTGCTTTGCCATGGGCCACATACATTGGTGACTCTTTAAGATGGCTTAAAATTAGTCATGTCCTTCATAATGTCCAAGTAGGGGATCTAATTGTGATATGCATAATTCATTGTTTTTGTATTAACTTTATAGGCATAACAAATTAGAAATCATGCCAACTAGTCAACGGAAGGACTAAAAGAAAATGATACCCTAGCTAATGGTCATTACGGTACTTCATCAAAATGAACCCAAAAGTATTGCTATAGAAGAATAATTCTTTAAATTGAGTATATGATATTTTCTCTCAGGTCTTATGACTATGAGTAGAATTGATTGAAACAAATTTTATTACTATAGTTGATAAATTTCATAGATGGCATTAATTTTAATACGCGATCCTAGGACAAAAAAACCATATTTCTAAGATACTTTTTGTTGAGACTGATTTATTATTAGACTAAGAGATCGTCAATGATGCTCATAAATGGATTACTTATACTCAAAGCCCTCTAGTGCAGTTTTTTACAATAACGAATAATTATCTACTGGGACAAACAAATCCTTGAGCATGATATAGGGCCAAGTTATAACATCAATAAATCTCTCAACTACTATGTAAAATGCAAGATTTATGGTCAACTTGCAACTTGACATACATCTCCATGAAGCTATCCATTTGAGCCTCGTTTGCTGTAATGTAGATAAGATGGAAAACGAAGAAGATCTTATTGTTCAAGATCGCGAGGCGTATTTTAATCAGCGTGTCCCATGTCCTTGCTCTCAATGCAAGTTGGCAATTAGATGAAAATGCCGATTGTCTATAGAACACGTACGACGATTTGGCGAGTTTCAATCTAAGATCATTGATCAGGCGATTGCGGATTTTCAGCAAATGGTAATTTGAAGTTAATATTAATCATGCATTGTACTCATAAGCTAATTGAAAATGGGGTACACAATAAGATTGGGTCTTGTTGGCAAATTCTCTATCCAGGGGGGTGATGTCTCGACACAAGGGGGAGTGCACCCTTTGCGGCCAATTAGAAGAGTTTGTGGACATGCGATGGATGGATTGTAGGAGACAATCCACCACTCGCAAGGCCCATCTATACCGTCAATGCCAGAGGAGACAGACAACCTTCTCGACCTACCTACAATCTTGGAGCCTGAGATGGAGGCAATGATGGATGCATTGATTCCCATGGATGTCGAGACATCTGACCCGCTTAGAGAGGAAGCATCCATACCATTATATGATGGGTGCCGAGTATCTCGATTGAAGATATTGCTTGCACTCTTAAGTGTGCAAGCAAAATACGGGTGGAGCGATACGAGTGTGACCGAGTTATTCAGGTACCTTGCACATAGGCTTCATTGATTTTTTTTTTGAAACTATTATTACAAACATTTGTGCTTTTTCAAGGTTTTTTATGATTTTTTTTCAGGTTATTGAAATATCATATATTACCACCTGCAAATACCATGCCTGAGTCTCGTGATGATGCACGACGTGTTTTATGGAATCTTGGCATGGACTACAATAACATCCATGCATGTATCAACGACTGCATACTGTTTCGAGATGAATACGAGACTATGGAGACATGTCCAAACTGTGGTGCTCACAGGTATTGACAGGACTTGCAAGGGCAAACCATCCCTCAAAAAGTTCTTAGACACTTTCCGTTCATCCCCTGCATAAACCACATGTTTCACACGTCCGGCATGGCAAGCTTGACAACGTGGCATGTGCAGAATAGGTCCACAGATGGAGTCCAACGAACATCAGCGGATTTGCATGCATGGAGCCACATTGACTCTACCTTCCCAGGCTTTGTGCGAGAGCCAAGGAATCTTCGGCTCAGTCTCGCAATGGATGGTGTGAACCCATTCGGTCTGCACTCAACTTCTTATAGTGTGTGGCCTATAGTGCTTGTCAACTACAACATCCCTCCATGGCTTTCTACGAAGAAAGGACATCTCATCCTTAGCTTTCTCGTCCCATGCCGCTACAAAGTAAAAAATATGGACGTGTATATTCATCCATTAGTCGATGAGCTTAAGATTTTGTGGGAGGAGGGGGTCACTGTGCAAGATATGCGTAGGCGCGATGGTCGGCGGTCAGCCAACATTCGAGCCATTCTCATGTGGACGATGCATGACTTTTCGGGATTGGGAGAGTGATCAGGTGACCAGATCTCCGTTCTCGCTGGTAATATCTTTATTTTATCTCATTCAATTAAGTATTCACTAGGTCGTGGCTCGTCTTACAGGTCTGGTTACGTCAGGTTATCGTGCATGTCCATTGTGTGGGCCACAATTAGACTCTCGAAGGTCACGAACCATGAAGAAGATGGTATATCAAGGACACGCCGCTTTCTTGCTAGAGGATTATGAACTCAGGGAAGGTTTTTCTTGGACGACCTCGAATATATACGCCGCAAGCTTGTACTAGCTGAAAATGGTAAACCCGAAATCACATCCAAATGGAATGCGACGGTTCTCTGTTTTCTACTAGTTGCCATATTGGACCCACTTACAGGTCAACCACTTGTTGGATCCCATGCATATTTTCAAGAATGTGGGCAGCTTGCTATGGGACCACATCACAGGAAAGAGAGACACTATCGGGTCACGAATGGATTTGAAGGAGGTAGGTAAGATGGAGGCGCTTTGGCCGCAGTCGAGTGCTGATGGTGGAGTGCAGCTTCCTCCTGCTCCTTGGGTTTTGTCTACCAAAGAAGAGCGCATTGTGAAGCAAGTAACCAAGTCTATCCACACTCCGATGGGTATGATGCGTTCTCTCAGGTCCGCATTTTCTAAAGATGACCAATTGTCGGGGCTAAAATCCCATGATTGGCATAAGAACAAAACGGATTGTAATTAGCGTGGGCATTTTGCAATTTGAAAAGTGACCATTATTCATAATGCTTTCTCATTTGTGGCAGTTTGTCCTACCGATCGCGATCGCAGGATGTCTTACTCCAGAAATTCACGGGACCATTTACAAGTTGTCGAATTTGGTACAATGGATCTCACAGAAAGAGATTAAGACGTCCTCTATTGAATCCGTGAGGCGGTGTCGAAGGGTTTAGAAAGCAATGTCGCAACTTCAGAAGTCCTTGATAATTTTAGGCTAGAAGATCAAGCAAGAAAAATGAAGTCAAATCTGTTATAATTTCAGGACACCCTGCATTCTTTTGAGTATTTAAAAGGGACTCCACCCTCTTGTTCAGCTCCATAGTTGCTTCAATAAAGTTTATAAGAAAAAAAGGAGAGTTGCTTTTTCCACAAGTTTTAATTACAGTGGCTCGATGGATCAATCTCTGAATTATCAATGATCTTTCATTCAGATATGCTAAAACTCAATCAATGAAGACAGTTTTGGGTTTCTCTTCAGATTGCTGAACATCATTTTTACGGTCCTCCAAGAGATCATCAAAATCAATGCTTCCACATGTTTCTGATGCATTTAGAACAGCAATGCTTCCACATGTTTCTGATGCATTTAGAACAGCAGTGGTGTGGTGTTGCTTTCAATCTGTTCACTGGTGATCCTAGTCTTGCAACATTCCAAGATCCCTGTAGCAGAAATTGTTCGTAGTCCTCACAAGGAATCGCAGTCCTCAGATGTCTTCTTCAATATAACAACTGTTCGTGATGTTTACGCTTGTTGGGTATAGTCATTGTCATGATTTCTCTGTGTGTGTTCTTGCGTTTTCCCGAGACAGACACCGGCTCTGGAAGCAGGCCACTTGCTAAGGGGAATTTGAAGGTAGACAGATATGGAAGTTTTGACACAGCAGCAAGAGAACGCTATCAGTTTTCAGTTTTTAGTTGTTTTTCATTTCGATTTGAGCCATTGAGAAAGCTCCTAGACATTAGCAGATGGAGAAAATCGATTTCCCTCTCTTCCTTCCGTTTGCATCCTCTTCTAGCGTTCAACTTCTTACCCTGTGTAGCTTTTGTTAAGCTACGTTAGTAACTTCCTTCCTCAGTACTACGTCGTTTGAGAGAACTTCATTGTCTCATCCCGTTCTCCTTCATTTTCAATTTCACCTTCTTCACACATTGTCACAGCAGAGTTTGAGTTGCCATTTCCTTTCACTTTTCGTCCTTTGGATTTACTGCAGGTTCGACTTCTCCTTCAACTTCCTTCGATGTGCTTTGTCTCTGTCGTTGATTCAGCAGGTTCGTCTGCTTCACAGCTTCATCCTTTTCATCTTCAACTCCATCATTCCCTTGAAGTAGGCTAGTTCCTTCTAACGACAAGGCCTTAGTGTTGCTCCTGGTCTTCTTCCTCGAACAGAGATGGGCTTCTGTCTTCTGCTTTTGTCTTCTACTACCGTCTTCTACTTTCGTCTTCTGCTATCGTCCTCCTGCTTTCGACTCGCTATAACTTCTTCTTTGTAGCAACAGGTCTTTGCCTCCTCCTCAGTCAATCCCTCTTCAGTAACAGCATCGGTGTCCTCCACTGTACGAGTCTTTTGAACCCACATATAAATTGGGAAAAAGATAAACTGAGAGTAGCTCTTCACAAGATTCTGAATGAGAATTGGATCAGAGTACTCGAATCCTTCTTCAGGCTTGAGGTATAAAACTATCGAAGTTCCTCGTTGCAGAAGCTTTTCAGGATTCGTTTCTTCTCTTATCACATAGGCACTACTAACAGCTTCTCCCTCCCAAATAAACTGTCTATCAGACTTCGGGCTCTTCGTTGAAACCACCCACTTCCTCTGTTCCTCCTCTCTGATTTTCCCCTCGTATGCTCTGTTCGTCCCCACTTGTTCTCTGTGCCTTTTTTCCCGAATACTTTGTCTTCTTTTTCCTAGATTAGTCTTCACCTCTTTTTCTGTCCCGCCCTCTTTAGCTTTTTTAAAATTCCCCTCTTTTACCTGCGTCATAAACTAGAAAAAACTTATTTAGCCACACTTTCCTCACACAGAAAAGCAACATCTTTTCCTCTTCACGTTGCATGTCCCTTCAACTCTAGGTCTTTTACTTTGCTTCAAGCTTGGTAAAAGTACGAACACAAAGCATTTCACAAGAACATCTGCACTCCCCATTGCAAAGCACCTCCCAGTCGAATCAATGGCAAAACAATAACAACCTGCTGTGTGAGCATCAAGTATGTATAATGTAGAAAGAGATGGATAAACAAGATATCCACCGTTCCATTCTCAGTTGTGAGGAAAAACAGTTCACCTCTTAAGGAAACTTACGCTTGTTTCTTCTGTAAAGTTGAACATGAACCAATTGAAAGAAAAATGTTCAAGCAAAGCAAAGCACAACGTCTACATCAAAATATGTACAAAGTAACAAATCTCATGCACAACTTTTGGGTGGTTTTCACACCTCGAATGCGCAGCAATACGACATCGGGGAGCAGTGGAGACGGTCTATCTCTTGGAGAAATACCTGCCCACTAGCATGCTCACGATACAAGTCCACCTTCTTGTGCATCTTGTGGAGGAAGTGGAGATTGCTGGACCTATCCATATGTGATGGATGTTCTTCTTGGAGCGCTTCATGAAAACCCTGAAAGGCTTTGTGCGACAACGAGCTCGGCCAAAAGGTAGCATGGCCGAAGGTTGGTTGGTGTCAGAGGCGTTAGTGCATATCTCACAATGGCTACCAACGGTGGAACCAGACGATGAAATTCTATGGACGTTGAAGGACGATGATAGACTGGTTGGAGATGTGGTGGTTGGAAATGGGGTAGAAAAAAGAATGGATGCCTCAATGGAAGAGAAGGTGAATCGCTTTTGTACGTTGCACCATGCCTCCATGGAGACGTGGCTCGCCAAGTACCAGATTGCAAGGCAAGATCGAGAGGAAGCGCGAGCTGAATTCTGATGCAGTACGCGTCATCGACCGATTCGATATCCCGAAGGCATGGAGGAGATGCCACGGTTTATGTCAACACAATGGTTGCATGGAGCCTTGACCGTAGCATCCAACGAAGGGATAGAGGTCTCAATGGAGGAGTGGGAATTCTCGAGGGAATGTAGTCCAAAGGTGATGAGGGGTTTAGAATATATCGTATCTAAATTTTATATGTGACATCTAATTTGGGTGTTTCAATATACAGTACAAAATATATAATGCAGCGTGGTCGCGTGGATGACATTTTTGCGTGGAGCCTATTGACAAAATGCGCTCCACAATGGATTGTGGTGTCATGGCAAGGTTTGAGTAAGAGAGCTGGCGACGAGCAACAGATTCGAACACGGTTGTGGATGAGATGGAGTATTTTGGGAACTTGCAAAGTATTATTACGGTGGATTACCATAGCTTCTTCATGATACTATTCGATGTGCAGTGGTTCAAAGTGGTACTTGGAGGAGCTGGAGCAACGTTTCGACGAGGTCCATCTAGATATCTCGAAATAGATTCTGAAAAAAAATGGATGGATTTGTGCGACACCTTTGTGTTGCCGGCCCATTGTGAATAGGTGCATAGAGTCATTTTCTTGCTAATTGTAATACGACATGGTTTATGTCACAATGGTTTGAACTTGCTTTGTACGTGTTTGTGAACAGGTAATCTTCTATCCAAATCCCCAACAACCTCGATGGTGGTATGTTATACCTTCAACTCCTCGAAGTGCGAGAGTATATGATCAAAGCGATGTTTCAGGCATAGATGAAGATAATATGCAAATAGAGGGGTCAATATTACAAGGGGTGGAGGCTGCCGCAAGCTTGGAACCTATATCGGCTAACAATGATGGAAATACATGAGTCCAAGAATTTTTTGAGAACGAGACAGACTCGTTCTTTTGTGGTAACATGTCTATCGACCTTCCAGTGTATGCAGAGTTGTGTCGGGAGATTAACATGGGACCATAGGATACTTCATTCTTGGAGCATCCACTTACTCAATTCGTTGTTTAGATCTCTTATAAAGGTACATAAGATATGCATTTTAAGAGGGATTTTTTAAAAATGATTTATATTACTGTGCTTTGTATAGTTTAAATTGATTATTCTAACACCATTTTTTATTTATGCAGCTGACATTTTCAGGATGAGTTGAGGGATGAGCGATGATGAGTTTCCGGACATGATGGCACGCATGTCTCCAGACCAGCTCAAGTGATTCACAAAGATGGTAGACCAAGAGCTGTCTCGTTCTTCGTCAGGGCACTCTGCTAGATCTGCTTCAGCGCGATCAGATGCTTCAGCTTCGAGCAGATGATCTCGACGCTCATGACTTGGGCCAGAGGGAGGGACTGCATCGGGATCAGGGGGATGCTACTGTGGAGACACGGATATGGTGTCTCCGTCTCATCGTTCAGCTGGAGCTGCGTCATGTCCAGGATTTGTCACATCTGTGGGGACGTATACTCCAGTTACTCCGGCTTTTGCGCAGCCGTCAGTAGGTGGCACCCCTTTGAGTGGCACTCCGAGAGAGGTTACCCCCGTCGGTACACCGATGTAGAGGGGTCTCCTGGATATGCCCAGGAGTGTGAACGGAGATGGGAGAGGACTCATCTTAGGAAAACTCCTAGGGGTTATGGATATCTGGTTGATAGTAGGTCAGGAGCCATCATCATGAATGATGAGGGGAGGAGGGTGATGGCTTGCATGAGAGAGTTGTACCAACAAGTTTTTCGGCACAACATCCTGGATCATTGGAAGAACATACCGGAGGGGAGCAAGGACTACATAGTAGCATCCTTGCACGAGGAGTTTCCGGTGCCAGTCGCAGTAGATAGATTCTTTACGGGTTGGATGATGGATTGCATGTGTGCATACATGTCACATAGACGATCCGACGCACGCAAGGCAATCAAGAGTGGGGCTGCAAAGCCCGAGTGGTTAGATGCAGACGACTGGCGCCGACTGAGGGAGGAGGCTACAGATTCGCTAGGACATTGGAGTCAGCAGTGCGAGGCGGCAAGGGCACGACTCAAAGCCGGAGTGGTCCATCATCTTGGGAGTGGCGGCCACAGGACATATTTGGAGGACTTTGTAAGTTTCTCTTTTGTTTTGCTTGTTTGTTTTTTTGAAATATTCTTTATACTAAAAATCATGTTTCTAACAGTTAGCATTTTGTTTTCTTTGCAGCACTCCATTACAAATCGCGATCCACAAGGCCTTGAGACTCGATATGTAGAGAGGCACGGTCTCAATGCATTGATCGACCGATTGTATAGACACGGCGGCCCTGTAAGTCACTCATCTTTCTTGTCTGTAGTTACCATGAGATATTTGAATGCATTATTGTATGGTGGATTGATGTGTTGTTTCTTTTTCTGCAGAATCCGTTCGATGCTCCTTTGCGGCGGGACGAGCTTTCGGGGGACGAGGATTTGTAGCTCGCCCTTGCATCCTTGGAGCTCACACATCTTTATTTTTTAGTCGCCTGATCTATGTAGACATTTTCTATGTATTAGTGATATCCTGTCATGATTGTACCAATCGCTTTTTATGCAATCATGTATTTATTTCATGTATCAGTTTTATGATTTCAGTATAGATTCTTTTTGTTTGCAAGTGCTTTGTATACAGTAGTGCAGAAACTATTTTGTATGGCTCTCATACAACACACAGTGTTATATATGCTGCCCTACCACAAATTTTTTTTTTCCCTGTTACCGTCGCTATCTGCGTCGCAAATTTACTGCTCACGTCGCTATGGGCATTGCTATGTCCATCGCAAATTTACTGGTTCTGTCGCTATTTGCGTCGCATATAGCGACGCATATAGCGATGCCAATAGTGACATTTCTATGGTGTCGTCAATAATGACGCTTTTTGCGACGACGAGAGCAAATTTTGTTGTTTGTATTTCCATGGCTTTAAACATCGGTATAAGGTCTATATCTTGTAGTGAACTATGCCAGCTGTAAATAGGTGTAACAACCTGAATATAATAAGTAATGAGTCAGTGGAGATGTGAGAGTCATAATGACCACCGACGTGTTAAGTGTAGACGTGTGGACCCATCTAACCAGGTGGTCCATCATCAATGTCCGCATGTGTTGAGCTTGTCATCTCAACACTTCCCCTCAAGCTCAACTGCATCTTTGCAACTCCAAGTAAGCTTCAAAACTTTTGAAGCTTCTCTGTACCCAATGCCTTCGTGAAGATGTCAGCTATCTGATCTTGTGTGCTGACATACACCAAGTCAATCTCACCTGCTAGTACCTCTCTCACAAAGTGGTAGTGTACCTCAATATGTTTTGTCCTGGCATGGAACACAGGGTTCCTAACCAATTGTATACTGCTCATGTTGTCACAATAAATGACAAATGGACCTTCCACCTGCACATCCAAATCAGCCATTAACTTTTGTAGCCATACTACCTCACATGCTGCAATAGTAGCACCTCTATACTCAGCCTCTGTACTCGACAAAGCAATTGTAGATTGTTTTTTGCTGCTCCAAGCAACTGCTACACTACCAAGAGAGAACATGAACCCGCTGGTAGATCTTCTATCAGACATACTACCAGCCCAATCTGCATCTGTGTATCCAAACACTTGTACATCTGTACCTACCTCATAGAAAAGTCCATAATGTAATGTGGACTTCACATATCTCAATATGCGTCTGACTACATCCAAATGTGGCTTTCTAAGTACTTGCATAAACAGACTCACAAGACCAACAGCGTAGCTCAAGTGTGGCCTTGTAATGGTCATGTAGATCAAACTCCCCACTATCCTCCTAAACATAGTAGGGTTTTCTATCTCATCCCCAACATCAGCACTCAACTTTACATTCTACTCCAACGGGACTGAAAGTGGTTTGCATGCTGTCATACCATACTTGGACAACATATCCAAGCCATACTGTCTTTGGGACAACCATATGCCATCATCACATCTGATCACCTCAATGCCAAGGAAGTACCTTAGCTCACCTAAATCCTTCATCTCAAACTTCTTCTTCAAAAAATTCTTGACTTCAGCAATCCCACTATCACTATCACCTGTAATAATCAAGTCATCTACATAGATGACTATGATGACCAAACCTGCATCTCCCTTTCTCACATAAAGTGAGTGATCAGCATTAGAAACATGAAAGCCAATATTGACAAGATACTCTCTGATCTTGTCAGACCATGCTCTAGGTGCTTGCTTGAGCTCATAGAGTGCCTTCTTCAACCTGCACACATACGTGGGATGCTCTAAATCTTCATAACCTGTTGGCTGATCCATATACACTTCTTGCAAATCACCATGCAAGAAGGCATTCTTCACATCCATTTGCTGCAACCTCCAACCTTTGGCTGCTGCCAAAGCAATCACACATCTGACAACTGCCATCCTAGCAATTGGACTGAAGATTTCATCAGAATCTATGCCATATGTCTGGGCATAGCCTTTTGCAACCAGCCTAGCTTTGTACCTACTAATAGACCCATCTGCATTGTGCTTAATCTTATAAACCCACTTACATCCAATAGCTTTATTGCCCTTCGGCAATGATACTAGATCCCAAGTCTTATTGGCCTCTAATGTAGCTATCTCCTCATTCATTGCTGCATCCCAATGAGTATGACCAACAGCATCCTCAAAACAAGTGGGCTTAACATCCTCAACTAGTTTCACCATATAAGCATAATGGTGAGCTGCATAACCTTCAAAACCAAATCTTTTAACAGGATATCTGACCCTGCTAGATCTGCGTACCATCGGATCACTCAATGGAGTCTTTGCATTGAGGCGTGCTCTCTGCACACCTGGAGTCCTCATTGAAGGAATGCTAAGCTCATCATCCAAGCTCTCTAAGCCACTGGAGTCTCCATCAAGAACTACATCAATGCCATCTGAAACTTTATTCTTTCCTTTGTCTTTGCCTGTAGTGCTACTAGATGCACCTGAAGATGTAGACCTACTCTTTAGTCTCCCAGACCAAGGACTATCAAATGATGTCTCTGGTCCACTAAGAGTCCGCGATTCTTTCTTTTTAGCCTGCACATGAGTGTCATGATCATCATCATCATCATCCAATGTATCACCACTAGATGCATACCAATTGCTCATTTCATTAAAGATGACATCCCTGCTCACTCTGAACTTACCTGTGACAGGGTTATAACAACGATACCCTTTCTACTCTAAAGAGTATCCAATAAAGACACACTTTTCAGCCTTTAGATCTAGTTTCTTTCACAACTCATCTGGCACATGAACATACGCAATGCAGCCAAATACTTTCAAGTGTGATACATCAGGCTTCTTGCCAGTAAAGCATTGTTCACGAGTCATACCATGAACTGTAGCTGTGGGAGTTCTGTTCATAATATAAACACCAGTATGAATAGCCTCAGACCAAAAATGCTTAGGCATATTCTTTTCAGCCATCAAGGCACATGCAACTTCTGCAATATGCCTGCTTTTCCTTTCTGTAACCCCATTTTGCTGTGGGGTATACCTGCATGTGAACTGTCTCTTTATCCCATGAGACCTCAAAAAATCACTGAACTCATTCGAGAGATACTCTCCCCCTCCATTTGACCTCAAGCACTTTACTTTCAAGCATGTTTCTCTTTCAACTGCAGCCTTGAAAGTTCTAAAGTGCTCAAACGCTTCACTCTTTTCCTTCATAAAATATACCCACAACTTTCTAGAGCAATCATCAATGAATGTGACAAAGTATAAACTGCCTCCAAGAGATACATTTTGTGTAGGCCCCCAAATGTATGTATGCATAACATCAAGGATATTTCTGCTTACATCTCTGTCATGTGAAAAGGGTTGTCTTGCCTGCTTACCAAACTGACATGCTTCGCATACCTTCTGAAATTCTGCAACTCTAAATGTAGGCAAGCCTGTAACCAACCCTTTGGACTACATTAATTTCAACCTTTGTACATTTGCATGTCCAATGCATTTGTGCTAAATTTCAATATCTGCAACAACACCTTTTCCTTTAGCATACATAGCACCATTCATAGTAGGAATTCCAGCATCCAAAGTAAATATACGTCCAACTCTACTTCCCTTTGCTACCAACCTGCACTTATCATTGAAGTCTTCTACAAAGCAGGCCTTTGCATTAAATCTGACTTGCAGCCCTTGCTCTACCATTTGACTGACTGACACCAAGTTCTTTGTAATAGATGGCACATGTAATACATCTGAAAGACTCTTTGTCTTACCATCATGCAAGGACAATGAAACTTTTCCAACATGTGAAATTGGGTGGCATGAATCATCACCCATCTGCACATAACCTGCATTTTGTAAATCTTGCATCTCTCCAAACCATTCTGCATGGCTGGTCATATGGTTGGATACACCTGAATCAACATACCAAACATCATCATGTGTTCCCTTTCCTGTAACAACATTCAGCATATGCTGCATAACAAACAGACGTTCATTTTTTTCTTCATTCTATCGTGAAGACGATGCATAGTTTCCTTGCTGCAACTTACCACTGTGAATATCATCTTTCTTAGCATAACATTGGGCTGCAATATGACTTGTTTTGCCACAATAGTGACACACAATACCAGAGTTATTAGAACCTCTGTTCTACCATCCACCTCTTTCTCTAAAGCTCCCCCTGCCTTTAAAGTTACCACCACCTCCTGAAACCTGCATATCGCCAAATTGCTGATTCAATCTATTTTGCTGGTTGTCACTACCACGTCCTGTACCACGACCTCTTGAAGAGAACCTACCATGTCCCCTTCCTGAACTAGAGTAGAAATCTTGGACCTATTCACCACTTTTTTCAGATGTCTCACTCTGCATGTTGATCTCTTCAGTGATCATAAGGGAGACCAACTCATCGAAATCTCGAAATGGCTTTCTAACATATACAGAAGTTATAAAAGACTTCCAAGCCTTTTCATTGTTAAGTCCACCCAAGGTAGACGACAGCAAATCATCATCATCGAGCATTGCATCAATCGTTGCCAAGGCATATGCAATGCTCCTTACCTTTAGTGTATACTCATTGATAGACATCTTCACTTTCTTCAATGTATTTAACTCTTGCTTGAGTTGAATCTTTCGTGCCTTTGTATTTATAGAAAACATACTTTCAAGTATGGTCCAAGCTGCATATGAATTCTCTGCATTTCTAATGTGTCCCAGCATATTATTGTCAATTACTGCAGACAACCAATACATGACCTTCTTGTCTTTTGCATTCCATTCCTTCCGTGCCTTTGTCTCTTCTGCAGTTGGAGGATCATTCACCTCCGGCTCCTTTTCTTCACCTGAAACATACTCGTAGAGACCTTTTCCGATAAGGAAGTTCGTGACACCGAACTTCCATGAAGGGTAGTTGTTTTTGTCGAGCTTCTCAATGATGGGGCTTCCACTATTCTCTGCCATTATCACAAAATTAATACCAATAGCAAGCAAATTTTCTGCAATCCTCAACCTGTAGTGCACAGCAATACACGAGACAGCCTTTTTCACTATCTACTCAACAATACATGCAATTTGCAACCAGTTTACAAATAAACCTTATGTTTACCCTTGCTGGTAAACAGATTTGAACTTACAGATCTAAAATCTATAACCTGTGCACCCACTTTCGGTCAATACAGTCGAAGTCATAGTGTACCTTGAAACTATTGTCCGCAACCTTGCGGCTCTAAAACGGGGCCTAAAACGGCCTCAGATGCCCAAAATAACTGCGGAAAATCCCTAAAGTGTTCATTTGCAAAATAGACAGCGCTCTTCGTGCACACCAAATCTCACTGCAATCTGAGATTTTTGCTCGACCCTGCTTCCGGTGCCTCCAGAGGCACTATCCAAGAGAGAGAGTGGAAGAATGGGAGAGCTTCTTACTTGTGGCTTGCTTACTCGGACCTTGCTTCTTCTCCTTTGCTTCAGCCTTCAAAATCAGCCTCTCTCAGTGGCACGGCTCTAATACCATGTCAAGAATCGCATGGTGGGGGGACTTGCTCAAGATGCTGCGCCGAACACACAGAATGCACAAGGAGAAGCTCACTCAAGAGACAAGAAGAGAGATGGAGGCCAAAACGTTTTCTTGCTGATTTTTTCTTCTTCTTCCACACACTTTACAATGTACACAAAGTATAGATAAGATACAACATAAAGGAAAGTGGCCTACTAAGTCAAATAATGCATAACTGACTACACTAGTCGACTGGCACTATAACTATGCCAGTTGTAAATAGGTGTAACAACCTAAATATAATAAATAATGAGTCAGTGGCCATGTGAGAGTCATAATAACCACCGATGTGCTAAGTGTAGACGTGTGGACCCATCTAACCAGGCGGTCCATCATCAATGTCCGCATGTGTTGAGCTTGTTAGCTCAACACTCTCTTCAAATTCTCGTATCAGTTCTAAAGCAGCTATTGGCATGTAGACCCACTCTTGAAATGACCACCGTTTAGCCATCCCAAAGTTCTCAAGAAAATACTCCTCTTTCAGGGCCTTCTTAAAATCTTGCTAATGCAAATTTTGAAGGAAAAGATCAGTCTTTTTTACCCTCAAGGTGGGTGTGACAAGGCGAAGAAAATATTTGCTTATAAGTCCTGTCAGTACTCCAAAAAATCCCATCTTAATCTCATACGTCTTCAAATAAGCCAATACATTATGGCCATCAAATAGCTTATTTTCATTTTCAACTCCTTCAATCGCCTTAGTTGCGCTGATTGCATTCTCTTGCTATGAATATAGTTTCCTTTGCCGAGACAACTGTTGTTGATGTAACTGCTGCTAGTGCTACATATACAATTGTGTCTGCCGATTTTAAAGTTGCATATATATAGACATATTTTGCAAAATCTACTTTAAATCATTTGTAGAAGTACTTGAAGTAGAAGTCGATGACAAAGTCGAAGTAGAGGAAAAAGTAGGAATCGTAGAAGGGGCTAAAGCTGATGCTGAAGTATCTCCCATCCTGAAATTTTTTTAAATGCGACGCTTTCACATTGGGTTCACCAAAGATATCGAAGCGTTATCGAAAACAAAGTCATGACCACAAAGGTCCTTGAGAAATTCCAAGACGGAAGATCAAGCAAAGCAAATAATCAAGATAAATATGATGCCAAGTAACAATTGTATTACCGCCAAGTTATCACTGTGAGCATAGAGAGACATCATAACAAAACCACATGTGACCTATGCAATTGACCCTACCATGTATACAAGATCTTATTAGAGTCCAAGATTATGAAAAGCAAGGTTTCAGATGCACACAATTGACAACAGTTTCTGTCTGTTTTGCATCGTCTATATATGATTGCAACAATTGACAAATCTCTGCCACCCTCTCATGAGAAGTATGATAACTGAGAATAGCTCTTCAAAACATGACGATTAGACTCTTGAAAATGATGATTTTGTAAGCATAATCAAGCTTCTGATTATAATTGTTGTAGCTGGCCATGCTGCAGAACTAGTTGAAGACGATGAAGGAAACCAAGCGCAACCATCGAAATCTTTACTTTCTTAACAAGCTCAATAGGATCAGCAGCACGAGCAAAGAGGCATGAAGATTTGCCATGTTTCTCGAATACTCGCAGGGCTCACTAGGCAGAGTCATAACTTGCAGCAACTGGTTGCACAAATACAGTAGCCTTGATTACTTATTACCCACATTGTCTACAAGATTGGTGCCAACAAATCCTGCACCCCCTAACCAGCACTCGCAGAGATTTGCGCTTTGGGCCTAGAGAGATTTTGGCCCAGGACTCACTAACTTTCCCGCATAGAATCCACCACTACTCTATCTCACAATCGACTGTATCAAATTAAAGAACCTGCACCCAACCTAACATCTCCAATGATGGATGCACTTGGAGCTACAAATACATTCTATGCTACATGGGGAGCTTTGTTAAAAAGGTTCATCAGAGTCTGATGCCTTGAAATGTTCTCTTGAAATACATACGAGCCCTGGAGACGAAATCTGAGGTGATCGATGGCTTGTCCCGTTTCACGTATCAAGAAGCCCTAAGTTACCGTTGCAGAGGTTTGGAAGAGCTTTCAGTGCAGTCACACCCACTCAATTTGGTTGGAACAAGCATCCTTATCCATCCTTCCCGCTTTTTCGTTGTTGCTCCAACACTCCTCAACACAATCTTTTGACATGTCATTTTCATCATTTTCTACTCATCAGAGTTTGTCGTTGACTTCCTTTGTCTTCCACTTGAACTTCTTTGTCTCGTTCTGCCCTCCAAAATCATAGAGCTCATCGATGATTCATCCCGTTAGTTGCTGCAGCGTCCTTTGATTGTCGCAGAGACTGCATCTTTAACTCCAGCTCCTTTGCAACATATTGTGCCTCTTCGTTCCGTGACCACTGTTCCTGCAATCGTGATTGCCATTTATAATCGTCTGACTCTCGAAAAAAACTTCCAAAAAGCCATGATAGCATAGTCGTTCTCCATCATCTTTCACCTTCAATGTCAGTGTCCCTTCTCAATTATTATTTTTAACATGTGCATCTCTGATAGGCCTTCGAGAGTTCACCCCTCAAGACAGCAGCCATGCTTTTTTCTTTTGCATATCAGCCTGTCTTTCTCCTGGATCGATAAAACTCCAAGATAAATCCAAAACTAATGGCTGGGGAAAAGCCGAAATCAACGACATTTCCTTTTCTTCTCTGAAAGCAATTTTCTTCCTTTGTTACTGAACTCGAGTCTAATGAGACTTGCTTCACTTTTGTAAAAGTAGGGAAGCAAATTGTAATAATTATTGAGCTTTGAAACCTTCTTGGCCAGGTTTGGCTGCTTCCAGTTTGCTCTTGTCAATCTTGCTGTCAACAACAAACACAAACCAAGTTCGGCTTCTCTCTCCTCGTTGGTAGACAGCCCAGACTTCCTCCCTTTGTGGGTAAAAGAAGTAGCCACCTTGCAAATTTACACATCCAGTGACTCTATGAGAGAAAGAGAGCCAAGAATCTTGCGTATCAATTGAAGATCCAATGTAGTAAAGCCCTGCACCCTGTCTTAGATGGCCACTTCCCTTCCCAAAACACATTCAACATGCCCCCAAAAAGTAGTGCGTTCCGAAAAAGCTTCCTTTCTATTCAAACTTTATTAGAAGTTTGTAGAAGCTTCTTCTCCCCAATCATTATTTATCCCCTTTTGATGGGACCTAAAATGGGCTGGCACTAGCTGATGCACTAGCCGGACCTCTATCATGCGCTCAACAACCCCACGGCCTCGCGGCCAGGAGCGTGGATGACACATACATCATCTTCCTAAACATCTTGTGTTTGTATCACATCTCTCGTAGTCCAACTCTAACCCAATTAACACTCCTAAGAGGGAGTCCCAACACATTGCCAAATAGCACGGAGTACAAACATAGGAGGTCCTCCCACAATTGACTGCCGCTACCTCACTGCGACTCTCCTACATCTTAGGGATTGGCCCCTCGATGCGTTGCTAAACATATATAACACAATATCGCACACATTTCCACTCAATGTACCAATTGATCGTATCCAGGGATGGACCATTCCTCACTTTCTTTCCCCTTAGGCCCAACGCCTAGCCTACCGCTTGGATAACCTTACTCACTCAACATTGGTCATATTCCTCTAGAAAGCAATTGCCATGCATCCAGGAGATATTGTCTGATACCTTCTAAATTTCTTTATGATTTATGTAGATTGTGAATGTCCACGTGCTCAAACAATTAAGAAAATCAACATTTGTGCACATGTGGAAAACATTTTTTTCAATGATTTCGACTATCGCTCGTATGCGGTGTTGCATGAACCTAGCACCGAGAAACCCTCGTGCTACTAGGTTCTTAATTTTTAATTATCGACCAACCTAAATGGTATGCATAAAAACCACCAAGCTTTTCATCATTCCATTCAGCATTTAAACACTTTTTATACACTCTACCCCCTTATCCGTTTAGGTTGTGCATGGTGCATAGGTTTAGGGTTCATTTTCCACATTTTTATTGTATAAAAAGCCATAAAAACTCACTAGAACATAAAGGTTGGGCTGAACTGAGGCTAAACCTCATACTTCAGACCCCCCATACATCCACAAACATGGTTCTTATTTTTCCTTAATTTTCGGCACTCAAAATCCATTTTTTCTCTATTTTTCCCCATTTTCCCTATTTTTCTTGTATTTTTTTCAATATTAAATGACTAAAAATTCAAAATGAATTGTGGGCTGTGGCCCTTAGGTTCATTTGCAGCAAAAACACAAGTTTAGTTGGTATGTCTTACTATATTTTCCATTAATATCTCAAAAACACCCAATTTTCCCATATTTCGCGTGTTTTATGGGTTTTACACTATTAATTTCATCCACAACACTTATGATTTTCTGATTTTCTGAGCATAAACAGCTGGAAGACATTGCAAACAACATTATTATGCATAATCATCCCATGGGAACAAGTATTCATGACGCAAATTGCATAAAACATCAATTTCCTTTGTAAAAATGAGATTACCATTCTTTGCGGGTTGCGGGTTTTTATTTGTCATATCTCAGGACTGATTTCCAGCCACCATTAATGCTCATGACAATCCACAATCAGCAATCTTCCTTCCTCTTGCACGACGGAGCAATCTGGTCTTCATTGGACAAGCATCCGTCATCCATTCTTCTTCTTCTTCTTCTTCACCACATGAATCTGCCTTTAGAAGAGAGAGAGGGAGGGGAGAGAAAGACTGAAATCAGAATTCTTCATAGAGACCGCCATTGGAGGAGCAAAGCACGGTGATAGAGTCAGCATCCAGGGGGGAATGAGGCCCCATGATCAATTGACATGGTTGTTTGCAGCAGGCATGCTGCCTCCATCAACATAGGAGCACAAATTTTGGCGCATCCTGGCGCCTTCTCTCCAGGATTCTTCTCTTTCATTTGCATGAAAGTTTCATGCCACATTAAAATTTGGGCTCCCAAGGGTCACTTGCCCATATTGGCCAAATTTTGTCCAGCTCTTCGCATCTTGACCAGTTTCTTGGCCATTTCCCCGTCGGGACTCCGAATTGAACCTTGAAAAATCCTGGGCATCTGGCTCGGCATCCCGCATTGGCGAGTAACTCTTGTCAACCCACACGACATTCTGAAAAATTATGAAAAATCAACAAGTGTCACTCGGGCGCCTTTAAAGCACTTTGGCGCTTAAAATCGTCCTAGATCGAGCTGCCGCCTTTAACGTTGAATATTTTTCCCTTGATATTCGTAATTTTTGGCTATTTTTAAGCACTTCTCGGCATCAAAATTCTACTCTCATTGGCAACCACGGGATAGGACGACTCAGCCCATCAAATCCCAAGAACAACCAAAGGAAGCATCAAGTTGATACAAAATAAATACATACTAAACACAACACAATGCTCACCCTTCCCCCTGACAAAACCAAGGCATGACATCCACAAGGAGTAGGCCTAGCATAATCTGATAAAAGGTCTGAAGCAAGTCACTAACCAACTGCTCCAACACAGCCAAACTAAAAAGAATTGTCAAAGAGGTTGCCCTAAGTGGTGGCTTGAACTACCTACCTAACTAAGGACAACACAACTAGGAGCTCCTACTAGGTGAGGACTCCTATAGCCTAATCAAGAAGTGTTTTCTTTTAACACATTTCTTCTGTTAGGGTTTTATTTTATTGACATACTCGGGTATGTAAAAAAGAGGAAGCTGAGCGTAGTGACCCAAGGAGAACAGGGCATCGACCTCAGGACCTATCTCGGTACCCAAGAACCTACCCAGCCCTCGCAAGGCGACACTTAATCCTTTTCTAATGCTCACTTTTATTTTCGCTCCAACCTTCCTCATTTTTTTCTTTCTTTAGCAAGAAGCCACCCCTAGGAAGACAAGGTATCAGTCCCGGGTCTGACTCGTCCCCACGAACCTACCAGGCCTTCGCAAGGCAATGATCAACCGTGTATACATGTTTCTTTCTTTTCTTTTCTTTGATAGGGGTTAGAACCCCTTTTTACACACCTTCGTATTTATTTATTATCTTTCCATATATTCACAGATTTATTTCCCTTTATCATCATTATTTTCTTCGGGCAAGCTTCTCTAACTACCTCACAACTAACTAGAACCCCCAGAACGGCTACCTAGCAGGCTAGCAGAACAAGGTCATTTGGACTCCCTTCTATAGCAGGTCTTTCAATGCTTGACAATGTCGTTACATGAGGCAATGACTACTCAGACCTCCCTCAGACATATTGAACCTAAACCTGGGGCTGCATGCCTTAGACGTCGGTCCCCAACACGAAACGAAAAAACCCCTTAATAAGTACACAAACACATATAGCATAAAACCACAGTACTCATAAATGAAAGATATCACCGGGATAGGGCCACGAGAAGCTTCCACTCAATAAAAGGCTCCTTCCAAGCTCTTCTTCAAACCTGTCTAGCACAGAACTCAAACAAGAAACCATTAATCGTATCTGCACTAAACAGACAACTGGCCCTCTTTGCCTAATGAAATAAAGCACTTCACTACCAAACTGAATCAGCCCTCTTCGCCTAATGAAATAGAGCATTCAAAACCTCGCAACACTGGCCCTCTTGGCCTAACGAGAGCAAACAAAGTAGCACCTACACATCCTTCCCTGGAATAGCACAGGGAGGAAAAACAGGCTCGTAGCCCTAAACTAAATGCATAAGGTTATGACCCATCCCTCCTGCATAAATAGCAAGAGGCCTACGCATAATATGTTGTCTAATCAACCTATGGGTCCCAGATAATAACGGTAAATCGGTCTCGGCTACTCTTTGCATCACCCATATCAACCATCGTCTGCCATATATCGCCTGCTCTGATAACATTCCCCACAAGCGATCGGGTCATGTTTCAACATTGATCACAATAACCAAACTAGGACCACAATTAAAGAAGAGGTCTTCTTCATAAGCAAGATTTGCTAATGAATCCGCAAACTGATTCCAGTAACATAGAATTAGCTGAAAAGACACTCTCAAACTCCTCTAGTAGGGTCATAGCAATCCGATGATACATATAAAGAATGGGATTTCACACTGTGTATGTCCCATCTAGCTGATTCAGGATCAATTGGGAATCCTCTTTTACTAACAATCGATGAATACCACCTTACTTGGCAATGTGCAGTCCCATAATCAAGGCTTTATACTGTGCCATATTGTTAGTGAATCCTACACCGAGATAAGTAGCTAACTTCATCGTCACTCTACGTCGAGGATCTCGGATTACTACTCCAACACTCCCTTTTTTATTAGGGCCCCTGGACGCTCCATCAAAGTATAATGTATACGTCTAGAATGGGTTTACACAGCCGCCCATCACGAACTCCTCTATTCGTAAGTATGGTAATCAAAGTTTAGCATGTTGAGAGGATGAACTGACGGCTCCATCCCACCTTCTTCATTGAACTCAACAGGGATACTCGTCAACAGCTGTAAGCAGTGATGGGTGGCAGAAGACTTTGATCTCCTACACAAAAGTTCATTCTTCTTGCTCAATCACTTTATACCCTTTGCTCCACCAGATGAGTTTCCCTTGATGGTATCTTTGCTCCAGATATGGGTGCTCCAAATAAGGGATTAACCGACCCATCAACTGTCTTTTAAGCTCTTCCGTAGGTCTCAGATCACTCCTAGCATGGACCTGCAATGCATTTTCGTTGTATTAGCATACTTAGAAGTAATAAGGTTTAATATTATTAAGATTAACCTTATTCTTAAACTCTACTCCCTCTAGATCAACTAATAGGGCTGTAGAACTGTTCTTCCCTGACTTGATGATTTTGTAGGGCCCATCCCATTTAGGTTCCAATTTCCTTGGGAACAGCTCCCTATGCACATCGTAATAGAGGACTAATTGGCCTTTTTTAAAGCTATATTTCTTCGCTCTAGGGTCATGCAACTGCTTCATGCGACGTTTAGCCACCTTTTGGTGTAATAGACTTTGCAGCTTAATTTCATCAAGGTGCGCTAAAGTCGTGAAACGTTCTAATAGGGCGTCCTCATTACCCAAAGAATGGTTTATTGCGAATCTAATGGTTGGTAACTCAATTTCTAAGGGTAAAACGCACTCCTCACCATAAACCAGTATGACAGCATGTGGCCAGTGGCTCGCTTGAATGTGGTATTATATACCCATACTGCCACATATAGCTTCTTATCCCAGTCGCGTTTCTTTTCAGATACGACTTTCGATAGGATACCCACAAGCTGCTTGTCGGTACTTTCAAACTGCCCATTTGCCTATGGATTATAAGGAGTCATTTTATTGTGCTTAATTTTCCAAGCCTTAGTCAAGCTTTTGATCACCTTATTCAAGAAATGGGTTCCACGGTCCGACACTAATTCTTTCGCGGGACCAAAACGGCATATTATCTGCTCTAAAAGGAAACTAGCAGTTTCTTTAGCATCATCTTTCCTTGTTGCACGTGCTTCTGACCACTTTGTGAAGTAGTCAGTTGCTACAATAATATACCTCTTTTGCGCAGTAGACGAGGAGTAATAGGACCCACAAAGTCTATTCCCCACTTCTCAAATGGAAGTATCGCCATAATAGGGGTGAGTGGTCTTTTCCTATTCTCTCGACTATCATGTCGTTGACAAATATCGCATCTCTTAACATACGCGAACGCATCCTGGAAAATGGCAGGCCACCAGTAACCTGCTCTTAAAGCCTTTTGTGCTGTAAGCCATCCAGCAAAATGGCCTCCGCAAGCGGAATCATGGCACTCTTCCAGAATGAATGGCACCTCGTCAGGCATCACACATCGGTGATAGATGTCATCAACCCCTTGCTGATATAATGTACCTGCGATCAAAGCAAACTTTAATGCATGCTGCCTAATTTTCCTTCTCTCAGCTTTAGATAGTTTGGATCCAGCCTCTCCTATCGATAAATAATGCGTTATTGCAGCATACCAAGAGGGAATAGACGCCGTATCTATCTTAAATAACAACTCCATTTCACTACCTTTAGCCATAGATTCTTTTGGCTCCCCAAAGTCCATAAGACATTCCACAATACCCTCTAACCTTGGTGGCTTACTCCTGATCTCATAATCAAACTCATGCAAAGTGATTAACCACTTCGCTAGATCAGGCGGCTGCAACTTATTCATCAATAATCGAAGCCCCTCTGCCTTCGTATAAAGCAAAACTTTCTCATAGAGAATATAATGCCTGAATTTCTTAGTCCCAAAGACCATCGCAAGATGCAACTTCTCCATGTAGGTATAATTGATCTCTGAAATGCCCAATTTTTTCCTAGCAAAGGCTATCGGATGATACCACTTTTCCTCCCAAATTTGGGCTAAACAGCAGCTCATACTATGCATGGTGGGTGTTGAAAATATATAGAACACCTCGCCTCTTTTAGGTGCTTTTAAAATGGGAGCTTTTACTAGCTCCTGTTTCACATCCTCGAAAGCTACCTTACAAGGGTCGCTCCATACAAACAAACAGCTAAAGGACAATAGATTTGAAGCGGCAACGTTCTTTCTGCCAAGGCGTTTATGAATCTACGGTAATAACCAACCGAAGACAGAAAGCTATGAACTTCTTTCGGAGTGTGTGGTGAACCCATGGCAACTATGACTTTGACCTTCTCGGGATTTGTCGCAATACCTACTAAATTGACCACATGGCCCAGCAATAGCCCACAAGGTACACTGAAAACACACTTCCGTGGGTTTAGAGTGATACAAAATTTTCTGCAGCGCTCAAAGCATTTTCTTAAAATGATCAACTGCCTTTCTCTCACGGTGGCGGCCCCTAAGTAATCAATAAACACCTTCAACTCGTCAGGGGATATGTCACCGAATGTCTTATCTGCTGTTCGTTGCCACGAACCAGGCGGATTGCATAAATCAAAGGCCATCACATGGTATGCAAAAGTACCAAAGATAGTAATAAAAGTTGTTTTCAACTTGTCCTCTTCTGCAATCGCCATCTGGTTATATCCTACAAAGCAATCCATAAATAAATATATCTCCCTACCCACTAATTGATCCAAAATCTGGTCAATAAATGGCAATGGATAGTAATCCTTAACCGTGTGCTTCTTCAGCTCTCTAAAATATACACATAATTGGATTTGATTATTTTTCTTCTTTCTAATCACAATGGGTGAACACCATTCTGTGTGTTGTACAGGGAAGATTAATCGAGCTTTCCTTAACTTCTACAACTCTTCAAACAGCCCGTCCCTCAGTTGGAAAGGCATACGCCTTACTTTCTGATGCACAGGACGATTGTCCTCTTTTATAGGAATAGTATAAACAGCCAGGCTGGGAGGAATGCCTCTCAGCTCATCATAACTCCACACAAAAATGTCACGGAATTCTTGAATCAAGGACACATAGTCCTCCCTTTCTGCTGAGCTGAGCATAGAACCTAATTTAATTGGCCGCGAATCATTTGGTGTCCCAAGGTCTAGCTCGATAACATCTGCATCTCTTATACGATCTTGGGCCTCTATCAGCTCGTTCAAAGTGATCTGATAGATGTCTTCCGTGGTGGATCCCTCTTTGGACTCATCACTCGATGATGTCTCACTGGCGGATAAATTCTCTAATGTCTCCAATTCTGTGGAAGATAGAGGAGCTCTCTAACTCTGCGGGAACTCAGGATAGGCATCAATCACCACGTGCTGAGCACCTCTGCCGAATATCAGCCGATCGGCGAGTATATCCACTTGACAGTCCACTTGCAAGATCCAAGGTCATCCAAGTAATACTTGGTAACTTGGACGCCCTGCAAAACGAATCACCCTAAAGTCCAACAGGCATTCTACATTTGCAACAATGACATGGACCTTAGTAATGCAGCCTTCCGGCTGTCTCAAACTATCATCCGCCATTCTGAGAATTGTGGAGGTATCTTTGTAGATCGCAAGACCCAACCTTTCCATCAATTCAGAGCTCATAATGTTAACAGATGATCCCGTGTCGACAATGGCATAATCTACTAATATCCCATCGACATAGGCTGCAACCCTTGGGCAATGCTTCTCAGCATGCTCGAACCAGTCATCACCAACTCGTGTAATACCCAAAGGTTCTACGATATACCCGGTATGTAGGATCTTTCTAAATTCCTTGCATACTCTGGAGCCCCGAGAGGAACACCAAGGAAAAGGGAATTCTCTTGCAAGAAAATCTATCTTGTAACATCAACAAGCTTTTTTTTCATATTTCATATGATCACAATGAAGAAAAGAACACTAGGCACAACAAATCTTCATGCAGCATCATGTAAATCTCCCACGGTTTTTAATAGAATCAACCATATTCTTCAACATCTTCACAAAATCCATCAATAGAACAAAGAAAGCAAAGAAATACACCATCTTTGAATGGAAATACATCACATAGTATTCATCTTCAATATCTTCATAGTCTTCTCTCTCAATCTCTCATATACAATCACTCTGTTTTAGTAGAATTAGCTATCTCTGACTCTCTCTCTTTCACTCTATCAATAATACATCATGTCCTCACTACAATCTCTCAAAAATCACTCTCAAAAATCACTCTTAGGTCGTGGATACCCCTCCCAAGAGGTATGTCTGATATGAAGAGTCACCAGAGCCACAACAGTGTCCTTTCATAGCTCACTACTGTCACTTCACTCTAGCCTTCACTTGAGTCTTCAGCAGCTACTTCTTTCACTTCTTTCAGCTCTTTTGCACTTGTATTCACCTCTTTCTAAGGCTAGAAAACTTTCCCCAAAGTCACACATACATTCCATAGAACACTTACAGAAGCATACAAAACAGTCTACAGAACAGTACCAGAACAGAGACAGAACAGAAACAGAACAGAAGCAGAACAGAAGCAGAAGCTCTACAGAAGACCTACAGAAGGTCATCAAAACTTCATAACTCATTCTCAAATCATTCCAAACTCTCACAAACCATTCAATAAACTTTCACAATATCTCATTCTTCATCAATCAATACTTCATCCCTCCTTACAGAAGATAATCAGAACAAAACAGACCAAAACAGAAGGTATACAGAACCTATCAGAACATCACAGAACCACCAACAAACATCATGAACTTCCAAAACACAATCAATATCATCCAAAACATTCTCAAACCACTTTTAAATCAATCAATCATCTCATAAAATCAACCATTCAGCTCTCAAAAACAACAAAAATCAGCCAAAAAACAAGTCATTTCAACACTCAACATATCCCCACACTTTATAAGGAAGCGTCCTCGCGACCCAGGAAAAAGGGAATAAAAGTTCATAGAAAAGCTCAACTTTGATCTTCAATATGTTTTCAAAAAGAATCCATCCACCACGACCCCAACTTATAACCTGTTTCTGATATAAAAATACAAAGAAAGGAAAACTCTTTTGAAATTAACACCTCTTATTAAACTAAAAATCACAACAAATTTGTAAAGGATATAAGAGTTTGCTTCTTCTTCATCAGCATCAGCTTCAATTCTCCATCCACAACCCCATCTCTACAAATCTCCAAAACATAGCTCGTACACAAAATCCAATAGGAAACCACCACGTTCGTTTGACATACATGAACTCACAACACAAACACTAATACACAACACAACCATCTGAATGACTTCTTCAAAAAGAAGAGTTTGGCATTAAAAAGCTTCCACCATACATTGGAAAGGTATCAATGAAGATGATCCCTCTTAAAAGATTGATGTTGTCGGAATCGATCCATAGATAAGGATTCATCTACAAAGTTTTTAGGAGGATTTTGGAAAAATTGGAGACAGCACATCC
Source organism: Lygodium microphyllum (assembly GCF_053477565.2). Classification (NCBI taxonomy): domain Eukaryota; kingdom Viridiplantae; phylum Streptophyta; class Polypodiopsida; order Schizaeales; family Lygodiaceae; genus Lygodium; species Lygodium microphyllum. The sequence goes on from NC_141164.1 coordinate 48,117,104, forward strand.
TTTCCAACAGGACCAAGTATCTGCTAGGCAAACAGAGGGCATGAAAATACAGTATCTCCAACTGTTGGGAATCAATGCTAACATTGACATTCATGCACAGCTTTGGAATAGGCTTTGAATCAGTATGAGAGTGCCTATGCATATACGCCAGGTACCAAGCAAAGTGAGTAGTGAATCTCACTGAGGGATCTGCAGACTGTGAATATTGTTGGGCAAAATGAACATAGTTTTGATAAGCTTGACTGGAAGCTGTCCATTCCCCTGGAATTACTGGCCAATTAATCTGTGGTCCTGTAAGGCAATCATCCGAACTCCATCCCCTTCTTCTGGAAATCTGAGTATCAAAACCGTCACAGTCACTAACAAACTGAGGTGGTTGAGATATGGAAGTGTTAGGAGAGGGTAGTGGAATAAGGGAAAGTGGATGTAGGGAAGGATAGGAAAAATCATAAAAGGAAGAAAAGGTTAAAGAAGGAGTGGCAGAAATTTGTAAGGAATCACTAAGGAAAGGTGTTAACTGATAAATAGGAAATGTAGAGGGAACATTTATGAGGGGTGAAGGACAGGGTGGAGAAGGGGAAAATACCCTATCCTCAATAAAGGAACAGTAAGTGAAAATAGGAATTTGAGGGAAATTTGAAGGTTGGAAAAGAAGGGGTAAAATAATTGTGGAATTAGATTGACAAAGGGAAATATATATAGCATAGTGGTGAGTCAATTGTTGGTAATAGAGGAGGGTAGGAACAGAAGGTCCTAAGAGAGATCGTCTATGATAGGCATAAAAAAAGGTAGCATCAAATGGATTATGTTTGGAAAGATAGGTTAAGAGATCCATCCTCAGTTGGTTAGTACTCTGGGTAAAGGTAGAAGCAGTGTTTTGTCTTTGATTGAGGACCACCGAATCAATCATGGGATGCCACGAATTATCCTGACAATCAGCTACTTTGGAGGAATAACTTTAAAACATATCAGCTATGCGCAGCTCCAAATGATTGACATATAGAACAGCCTGTAAGACCACATCCCCCACATACCATGCCATATCTACCTCATCTGGGATTAACAAATCTCCTCGGAGATACATGTATGACATCAACATGGTGTCTGGCGTGACAGAATCTTCAAAGACCATTCTGACTACCTCTGTCAACAACTCAGCAAACCAAGCCCCACTCCAGCCATCCTCTGGAAAAGGTAAATCCATCGTGGAAAGCTTCATATAGAAGACCAACTTCTGTAAGTGGTAGTGGACAAAGAAAAAATGGTCTGGTAAGACATATTCCTGAAACTGCTCAAAGGTAGACCATAACAAGTCCATTCTGGACTGCAATCTTTCCACTTTGTCTTGGAATAGAGGGCACAAAGTAGCCTGTCTCTGTAAAGCAGCCAAATCCTGCTGTGAAAGAGAAGGAATCAATGGAACAAGAGGGCTTGGAGGAACAGAGCGGGACTTTGCAAGCTGATCTTGCAACTGCTGGATTTGGGAGGCTTGGTTGGCCACTGTGTCATTAGCCATCTGTAAAGCTGAAAGCTTGTCATCTAAAATAGCTTGGAATTCTTTCGCTTCGCTGGACATCCTCTCCTTCTCTGCTAAAAGGCTAGTAACCTGTGACTGAGCCTCTAGTAACTGGGTCTTCAATGAAGAAATCTCATCGCTTTGAGTGGCAACCAGTTGGGTTTGCTGTTCCATTTGCTTAAATAGATCTGCTAGGGTATCCTTAGCAGAAGCTAACTCAGATGTTGCCTTATGCAACTGGTCTTTGGACTGCATGAGCTCTTCATAGAAAGATGCGTACAGCTGTTGAACACAGGCTGTCACTCACAACTCAATGGAACTTTGAATATCCTTGCAGAGGAAAGGAATGGCATCTCCTGAGACGAGACTGTTCAGGGAAGGAACTGAGATCTCCAAGGATCCTTCTCTATGTGCTCGGAACAGATTATTGCAAGTGAGATACCCAGGGAGTTCACTGCCAGAAGTAGCAGGGATAGGCACTGAGGGAAGTACAGCAGGGGCTTTGTCCACTACCCTCTTCAAGCGTTTGCGTTGTATGACCAGGGGAGGTGGAGAATCATCATCCTCTATGTCAATGGGTTCTGAGTCTTCTGAAGGTGGAGGAGGAGGTACTGGATCTGATGGAGGAGGTGGAGGCACAGTCTTCTGTAAACGTGAATAGGTCAAGAAGGCATACAAATATGATCCATAGGTAACATTGGTAACATTACCCCTCGTGACTTTAACAAAATGCTGATCCATTTTAGTAAGGAGTTATGTGCTCCAATCAATAGCAACTCCTTTTAGCACCATCCTGGAAGCTGTGAAAAGCTCTTTGGACAAATAGTGGGATGGCGTTTTGGCAGGCATGAACCTGTCCTGAAGGAACTGACACATCGTCTTCCATACGAGATCAGTGATCATAGAAAACGAAACTCGTGAAGAGTTTATCACTTTCTTAACATCAAGGACTTCCCTTGTCTGCTTCTGCAACAGCTTGAGAATCTCTTCATTAGAGAAGAGCTGACGAGTGGTCACAAAAGGTTCTCCTTTGAAGGGTAAAGACAAAGCCTTCCCTAAGCCTCGAGACGTCAATGTCATAGACATTCCTTGGACTACGCCTGTCTTCTTGCTGTAAGAGGCCAGGAACTCATCACATACGGATGGATCCTCTAGAAGTAATGGAAAAGGAGTGGCCACAAAAGCAGCAAGTCCCGCCTTCGTGAGAGGCTCAAAAGTAAGTAGGGACGAGTAATCCCTACTAACTAATGGGACGTACTGGATAGGGGGAGGAGCATGAGAAGGAGCCATTCAGATGGTTACACACACACCACAAACACAGACAATCAAGGAGAATGCCTGCAAAGCAACAGACAAAACCAAGTATAAGAGAATTACCAATCAAACGTGACACGACCTACTAACCCCAAGCAAACCACATCCTAGAAAAAATTTGACATGACCTTGAGACAAATGCGACCGAAAGCTTCATGCGATGCATCAGACAAACACCCTGAACCCCGTATCAGGCAATAAAAGAAAAAAAAACTGCATACCGTACCCTTAACCGTAACTAAGACATGAAACCAAAACCATACCATATCCGACACAAATCAAAACTAAATCTGTGATAAACCAAGACTGGACCATGGAAAATAACACTAATGACTGCGTATACCCATCCCACGAAACGCTTCATTAAAAAGGGGAATTAAGTGCAGTGAGGGGGGAATTAATTTAATGAAGGGTTGATTTTAATCAATTATTAAAAATGGGTGAATTTTTATTAGGTGATAAACCTTAGCAAGAAAACGGCGGTTCCTTATTATAAATTTATTTACCAATTATTAGGTTAAGCGGTGCAGTTATTCGATTCTCGGACTTCGATTCCCGACTGGGTCTCTAAATGCAATTTATTGATTATAAATTAAGGTGATGTGGAGCGCTTTTTTGCCAGCGCGTGCTCATGTGACGGCTGGTTTATTTTAATTTTTTTTTTAAAATGTGTGTTTAGCGCGAATGCGCGTGCCATGGTGGTAGTTAGATTTGATTTAGGTTAAATATTGGTTTGTTGGTTTGTGTGTTTATTTCTGGTGGTTTTGTTTTTCTTTAGTTTTATATTAATTGTGGGTTTTGGGAGAGCTTGTGTGTATATTTTATTTTGTTTTTTTTTTTAACGAATAAAAAGGGAAATACCTGGTAGTGGGTGTATAAAAATGCAAAGAATGCGCGTCTCCGCTATCCAAAAATATCTGGATGTTTGCTCTAGACGGTTAGTTGGTGTGTTGAAGGAAAAAGGTTTGACTGATTATGGTATTGTATTTTTAAGGAATTTAGGGGGGAAATTAAATATTATGATAGCTAAGAAAAAGATACCAAAAATAAATAAAAATGTGAAGGGAAGTGTTAGGAATTTTTTAGAAATTAATTTGAAATTTTTTTAACATTTTAAATGAATTTTTAGCATATGTTTGGGTATTTTGAAAGATTTTGGAATTTTAAAATAGGAAAAAATATTTTTTACTGAAATTTAAAGGTTGAGAAAAAGAGGGCCATGGATTGCAAAAATAAAAGGAAAGGTTTCTAGATTTTCTGTAAATTTTCAGAATATAAAGTGGTTTTTTAATGATTTATTTATATTTTTCAATGTTTTTGTGTGTTTTTTATTTGTTATTTAAATGGAAAAAAAGGATTTACGGGTGTGTTAATTAAAAATGTGGGAAAAATACCCAGCAACAAGCTGCGTGGCAGCTACGTGGTCAGCAACCAACGATCAAAATCTCGCACTCGCGTACGAACAACCGCACGATCAACCAGAAGCGCGTACACACCCGCACGCGTGTCGACAGCTCAAGGGTGGTTGCAGGTGGGACTGGGGTTCATGGAGGGGGTGTGGTGAGCTGCTGCGGGTCTGCAGGGTAGGACGGGGGGCTTGGGTAGGGTAGTGTGTGTTAGGGTGCACGTGGGTAATGGGGGGGAATGAGGGTGGAAAAGGGGGAAAGGGAGTGGGTGGTGGGAATGGGGGGTTAGATGGGGGTGGGTTTAGTGGGTTAGTGGGTGGAATGGGGGCTAGGTAGGGGAGTGTGTGGTTGGGTGCGTATTCTTGGGTAGGCAAGGGGAGGGTTCGGTGGGGAATGGGGGAAAGGGGGCCTGCAGAGGGTAATAGGAGGGGGGTTAGGTGTGTAATGGGGGTTGGGAGGTGTGTGTATAGGGGTGGGAAGGAAGGGGTGGGAGGTGGGAAAGGGGATTAGTGGGGGGTTAATGGGGGGTGGGGTTAGGAGGGGTGGGAAGGGGGGTTAGTGGGGGGGTTGGTTTTGATGGGTGCAGGGCCACGTGGCAGGGAAGTCAACGGACGGCGGCGGATCGCGTGCAGGGCGAAGACAGGGTGGCGGTCAGCACGCGACGTGGAGGGGGGAAAAACCAGAGCGGGGCGGCGGACTGGCGACGGTTGGCGGTGGGGCAGGAGGCGACAGGAGGGGACGGGCGCCAGGGCAGGAGGCGGCAGGAGGGCCCGAGGAGGGGGCGCGACAGGAGGGCCCGGGGCGAGGGCGCAAGGCCTCACGGTGGGAGACAATGGCGAGGGCGGCCACAGGAGATGTCGGGAGGGCCACAGCAAAAGAGGGACTCATCACGCAGGGCGCGGAAAAGGCGTGAGGGAGGAGAGAAGGAGGAGGGTAGGAGAGGGGAAGGAGAAGTTGGAGGAGAGGGAGGACGACGCAGGGAGAGGGAAGAGGAAGAGAAAGAGGCGGTTAGGGTGGGGAAGGGTCAGGGTAGGGTGGGATAGGTAAGGGGGTGGGGGGATAAGGGCACCCACGGGGGGTGCCCAAGAGGGGTGGGATAGGGTCCCAAAATGGACGTATACCCCCGTCTCGCGCACGTGCGCGGGGCGGGGTAAAAAAATTTGCCGTGACGGGATTGAATGGCGCCGGGATGACGGTACGGATCATGCGGACACGACCGGGGCGCGTGGAGACGCATACAATCGAAAAAGGACGCGTGCACGTGTAAGACGGAGCACGTGAAAACACGTAAAAATAAAGAAAAATTAATAACTCCCAATCCGGACATCAAACCGAAATATCGTAAAAACAAAAAGTGGACAGGACGGCAGGTGGAAGACAAGAAAAATATACGATAGAGATTCCGGGAGGGGTAAAGGGCGGTCACATGCAAAAAACACAAAAAATGAACCACAAAATGCAATTAAAAATTAATATCAGAAAATCCGTACATCGGAATGAGGTGCGGAAAAAAAGAAAACTGTGCAGAAAGACGTGCCCGACAATCCTATCACATCAAAACATAATTCCGACTGAGATAAGACGCGTTCACATGGGAAAAACCCAAAAAAAAAACCCGAAAATGGAATCAAAAATTAATATCGGACGAACCTTTCGCTGGAATAACATGTAGTAAGAAGGAAAAATGTCCGCAGGAAGGAATGGCACAGGATGGTCATGTGAAACTGCAGTTCCGGTGGAAGTAGGAGGGGTTCACATGCAAAAAACTCCAAAAATACTCTCAAAAATTGATTTAAAAATTAATACGTAAAAATTCGAAAGTCGAAAAAGGGTGGAGGAAAAAGGAAAAAGGTGGGGGAAGGCACAGGGGACACGGCTGTCAAATCAAATTGGAATTCCGATGCAAACAGGGCAGGTTCACATGGAGAAATTTCAAAAATACGCACGAAAAAGGTGTCAAAAACTCAGAAAATTAATAATGGACAAACCGTATATCGGAATGACACGGAATAAAAGGAAAAAATGTCAAGGGAAAAGTGATTATCAGGGCTAGGACGCCAGATCATAGTTCCGAAACAAGAAAAGCACATTCACATGGAAAACCAGCGAATTTGCGCAAAATGTGTCAAAAATTGATAACTCAAAAACCGTGCACCGAAATAGGGGTAGGTAAAAAGGAAAAATGGACAGTTCAGAGGGAAAAATAGGTCTATAAGGTTGGATTTGGACTTCGGTAAACGTAGGGTGCATTCACAAGATAGGACCTTAAAATCAGGGAATGAAGGAAAACTGTAAGGGAACAGCCCAAGGGTGGGTGGAACATAACCGGGTGGATGGGAAGGGATCCCATGAGGGGAAAAGCAAGTCATGGCATAGAAGCATTAGCAGGTTGAGGCATATGCAGAGGGGTATGCAATATAGACGCGCAGGGACGCGTCCCCACACTTAAGACCTTAATGGAGAGGGTTAACCGAGCAACAGGGACCTAGGACCACGCCACAGACCATCCACTAACTTCCCCACACTTAAAACATGACCGGCACGAAGAAACCAAAGTGTAGGGTTAGAAAAACTTGGCCCGTTTCGTCCAGAATCAAGGTTGAGTGTCGATGGCACGTCCAGTGTGGTTGTCGGCGCTGGAGGGACCAAGGCATCTTTACAGCGCACACGTCTGTCATGGCAGGGACCACGCAGCAACACCCAGGGAGGTAGCTGATGGAAGGAATCGCAGGAAATTCGTCGATGATGAGGGATATTGCACTCAACTCACAGTCACTCAATTGGAATGAAAGATCAATCACTCGCCCCATGAATAATATCACTTGAGGAAGAATGATTAAAACCCATAACTCATACCCGGTTGAGGAATCAACAAGGGGGAAATAGTGCAAAAAGAGTATGCCAGGGTGCACAGTTGATGGTGCATTAGTGCGTCCGACCCGTCTGGCATAGGTGCAAGGAGGAAGGCAAGGGAGCCTTACAGTGCAGTGTACAGAACAGGGTAATGTGTCTTGTGATGATGGCAAAAACCCATCCCGTGGGTGCATAGGGAAAGTGGAACATACCTGACTCCAAGTGTCGTAACGTCCCTCAATCTCACCTCTCGGTAATTGATTGAAGAAACTCCAGTCACACTCAGCCCACCCTCTGTCTCACTCTCTATTGATAGATACAGAAGGGCAGCCTTTTCCTAAAACCCATTGATGTAATCCTCACGGTCGCTTGTGCAAAGGTTGTATGCCTTGTGCGCATTTGATGGTGCAACTGTGCATCCCGCCCTGTGCCGGCATATGGTGCAAGAAGGAAGGCAAGGGAGCCTTATGGTGCAGTGCACAGGGACAAATTGTGCTTTGTGCTTTGAGAGGCCCATCCCGTGCGTGCAACACTTCATTCACACTTCTCATCTCGCATTTGATTTGAAGGGAAAAAACTGGTCTCTCGCCCCACCCTCTGTCTCACTCTCTGTTGATAGATACAGAGGGCAACCGTACTCACTTCCCCATCCTGTTAGGATGAAAACTCACATCACTCTATTGTTTGTCGATGAAGATCGCGTCATCAATTGTTGAAGAGGTGTACCCAGGGAGGTAGCCATCAAATCGAACGTTGTATTGGACAGGAACATAGCGTCTGCTAGAGGACAGGTAGTCACTTTGCAGAAAGACCCAGGACACAGCGTACCAAGGGAGGCAGCGTCGGAATTGGATCCTAGGGATATCAATTAATGAATCCACTTTCTGGACTGCTAGGTGTTACCACCTTTTCCACAGCCAGCTTCTCGCCCAAGGGTGTTTACCACCTTTTCTTGGAACGAGGCCCGCTATGACAGGGAATTGCTTCCTTTTCTCTCATAACAGATTTGTTTATTTGTTTTTTTTTCTTTCTTCTTTTTTCTTTTTCTTATTTTCCCCTATTCCCGAGGGTGTTTCCACCTTTTCTCGAAGAATAGGTCGGCATGACAGGGACCTAAGTCCTTTTCTCCCATGACCGATATGTTTTTTTTTCTTTTCAATATTGAGCAAGGGAATGGTAGAAAGACCATTTGTCAGAACCCACCTCGCCACTGTCGCTGGTGGAAAATAGAGGATAAGAGATCAAGGCTAGAAGGGGGTTTTGAGGGGACAGAGGGTTGCGTCCAGTTCATCAGGAGTGATTGAAGAACGGCTAACAGAAGTAGCATCATAAGAAGTACAGTGCTGCACCAACGAGGGAAAGGATCAAGTGTCCATAATTGTCAAGATCCCCAAGGAGGGAAGTACTTCTTCAGGCGATATCCATTGATCAGAAAGGGATCATCAGAGGCATCAACGGTCGGCACCTGGACAGAGCCATTAGGGTTGACTGCAAGTACCTTATAGGGGCCCATCCACCACTGTTGGAGCTTGCCAAGAAACTTGCCAAAGCGTGAATCATAAGCTAGGACCAAATCACCTTCTTTGAACTCTTTGTGCTTGATGAAACTGTCATGGTAAGCCTTGCGTCGAGCTTGCGTGGCTTCCATGTACTGTAGAGCCATCCGACGAATTTCGTCCAAACATTCCAAGTGCAGGAGATGGCATTGCAGTGAATCATCATCCCCCAAACGCTCTTTGATAGCCACTCTCAAAGAGGGTAGTTCCAGTTCAACAGGAAAAACAGCTTCTGTTCCATACACCAGCTGGAAGGGTGTCTGTCCTGTTGCTGCTTTATGGGAGGTTCTGTACGCCCAGAGGGCCTCTGTAAGTCGATCGTCCCAATCACGACGATGTGCAGCAATTGTTCTTGTCAGAATCGAGCAGAGGATGCGATTGGTGACTTCGACTTGGCCGTTGGCTCTAGGGTAATAAGGAGTGGACTTGCGATGGCGGATCTTATGCAACTCTGTCAACTCTTCCATGACTTTGTTAAGGAAATGCGTGCCTCTATCACTTACCAGCTCTAAGGGACTGCCAAAACGGGTGATGATATTCTCGTACATGAACAGGGCCACGCTGTTACCATCGTCTCGCTTTAGGCCTTTAGCTTCACACCACTTTGTAACATAATCCGTACATACGAGGATGTATCGGTTCTGTTTCCTTTTGGTAGGAGGATCGATCAGACCTACGAAGTCAATGCCCCACTTCTCAAACGGCTTCAAAGGAAGGATAGGTTGCAATGGCATGGCACTTGTCTTGGTGGGTTTCCCCATTCTTTGACAAGCATCACATCTTTTACAGTAATCATAGGCATCCTTATGAATTGTAGGCCACCAATAACCTGCTAGCAGAGCCTTCCTGGCCGTAGCTTCTCCTGCAAAGTGACCTCCACATGGCTCGTCATGGCAAGCCTTCAGAACAATCCCAATCTCATCTCCTGCCACACATCTTCTGAGTACTTCATCTTTGCCTTTCTTGTACAGTGCACCGCCTAGCAGGGTGTATGGGGCTGATTCTAGCATGAGCTTCTTCCTTTCCCGACTAGAGATACCAGGAGGGTACTGTTGGGTTGCCAACAGATTGGCGATGTCCGCATACCAGGGAGTGACAGTTTCTACCAAGAATAAGGAAGCATCAGGGAGGTCTGGATCATCCTGCTCCTCGTCTGCAGTTTGCGGGATACGCGACAGATGATCAGCTAGAACATGGGAACGACCAGGCTTAGTAATCACCTCAAAGTCGAACTCCTGGAATAAAAGGAGCCATCTCATCAATCGTCCTTTCACATCTGCTTTGTTCATCAAGAAGGACAGGGCCTCATGATCCACATAAAATTTAAAGTGGGTGGATAGGAGGTAATGGCGAAACTTTTCCAAGGCAAACACCATTGCCAAGCACTCCAGCTCGGTCACTGTATAGTTCCGTTCCCTATCAGTGACTTTTCGGCTTGCATAATAGATCGGTTGATCCAACTTTGAGGAGCCCTTTTGGCAGAGGACAGCACCTAAGCCTTCAATTGATGCATCAGTGTGTACATGAAACTCTTTCGTCCAATCAGGAGGTTGCAGAATGGGTGCTTCTATCAAACACTGCTTCAGAGTGTGAAAGGCTTTGTCACATTCGTCCGTCCAAGTAAACTCTGCATCTTTCCTCAAAAGCTTGTGCAAGGAAGTTGCCTTTGTTGCAAAATGAGCTATGAACCTTCTGTAGTAACCCACATGGCCTAGGAATCCCCTCAACTGTTTGAGGTTGGTGGATGCTGCCAGAGCTGCGATCTTTTCGATCTTTGCAGGGTTTGTTGATATCCCTTGTGCTGAGACAATGTGGCCCAACAGAACTCCGGAAGAAACCCCAAATATGCATTTGTCAGGGTTGAGGGAAATCCCATACTCCCGGCATCGGTCAAAGCATTGCTCCAAATGTCCCCAGTGTTCACTAATCAAACTATAAACACAAAATTCATCCAAATATACCTCAATAAAGTCATGCAGATGATTCTGAAATGCAGCCATCATGACTCGTTGGAAAGTAGCAGGGGCATTGCAGAGCCCAAATGGCATCACTCGGTAAGCGTAGGTCCCCCATTCTGTGGTGAAGGTTATTTTGGATTGGTCTTCTTCTGCGATTTGGACTTGGTTGTATCCGCTGAATCCATCCAGAAGAGAATAAAGTTCATGTCCTGCCACTGTGTCCAACAGTTGGTCTGTGAAAGGGATAGGAAAGTGATCCTTCTTTGTCTTGGAATTAGGTTTTCGGAAATCCACACATATTCGCAATTTGCCATTCTTCTTGGGTACAACCATGATGGGTGAAACCCATTCACTATTTGCCACTGGATAAATGAACTCGGCGTCTAGAAGCTTCAGCAGCTCCGCTTTCACCAATGTGGAATAATTCAGGTTCATTCGCCTCTATCGTTGCTGTATTGGCTTGGCATCAGGCTCCAAGTCAATATGATGTTGACATATTGTGGGATCAATCCCCTTTAGGTCTTTGTAAGACCATGCAAACACGTCCAAATTTTCTTTCAACAAGTTGTACAAGGTTAACAACTCCTCTTCTGGGAGACTGCTACCCACCTTCAAGTGGTGTTCAGTGCCTTCTGAATCCACAAAGGTTAACTGCCTTTCACCTTCTACTTCACGGATGAAGGTCCCGCGGACTGCTTCTGGGTAGAGATCCGACTCCTTCAAGGGAGTGGTATCCTCTTCGGATGTCCCACTAGAACCAACTTCTTCTTTTGGTGGAGACTTAGGTTGCTCCTTAAGACATTGGAATGGGATAAGCGCCGTTTCGGGTTTGGTTTCAAAATTAATTACGTCTTGGCTTGAAGACTCATCTTCTGATGATACATCTAGAAACGTCACATAACAGGGACCTTCTGATGCCTGTTGGATTGGTGGGACTGGTGCTTGTTGGCACGGTGCATCATCATCTTCTTTCTTTGGCAAAGATGGGTTAGGACGGCATGAGCCACACTTAAAAGATGGCTTGCTCTTCTTAATCCATTTCTTATAAAGGTTTTGCATATGAGAAGATCCATTTACCAGACCAAATGGTACCATCGCCATTCTGTCCCATAGCATGAGGTCATCGGCTTCTGATGCTTCTGGAACTTCTTCCTCAAATGTATCCTCTTCAGGTGGGATAGACTCTTCTGGCTCACTTTCATCACCTTCTTCGTCCATATCATATTCATCCTCTTCTGTCTCTGTCTCTGTCTCTGCGTCTGCTTCTATCTCTGCTTCTGCTTCTGCTTCTGCTTCTGTAGGAGCTCTGTAACAGAAGAACATATTCTCTGGTTCCTCTCATGTCTCTGTCTCTGCTTCTGCTTCTACTTCTGCTGTGGCCATGTAACAGGGAGAGCAGTACATCCATGCTTCTATCTCACTGTCAGAAGTGATTTCCGAAGTCATTTCTGGTTCAGGCATGAAGTATTCACCCATTGATAATGGCTTTGCATATTTTGGAAGTCGGCTTACAGTATCCACTGTTAAGGAATGTGCCACTGTTTTCTTGGGAACACTACAAGGGATCGGGCTCATACCCGCGCTCCTAGCCGCACAAAATGACTTGGGAAAAAAAGTGTCGGGCCCGTGTAATAGCGCGTGTATCATCGCGGCCAGAGACATGCGTGTAAAAGCGCGTGTACAGTCACAGCCAGTCGCGCGAATACACGACCCCATACACGCGTTCTGCGCAGTTTTGCTACAAATTTACACGCGAATCTAACAAACTATCCGCGCAAATATACGCGATTTTGACAGATGCCACGCGCTTATACACGCGATTACAGAGGGAAAAAAAAAATCCAGAGAGTGCTTTTGGGTGCCTGGATGCTTCCAGCCACCCAAAGGCACTCTCTGGATTTTTTTTTTGGTGCATTGCACCATAAAAAAAGAGCGATTTAGATTTCAAGACACGAATCAAGACTCACTCTCTATGAATACACGATTCAATATTACTATCTAAAACTTAATACACGACTCAAGACTCACGATTCAATACATTGTCAATACATGATACATTTGTGTACAAGGGAGTCCATATGTCAAAATAGCCCATGGCTTTAATTAGGAACAAATATATACAAAGTCAAATAGGGAGCTAGGTGCAAAAAAGCCCATGGCTTCAGTTACAAAATTTTTTTGTACAACCACATCCTACAGTATTCTGAAAGCTAATCAGAGGATGATGAGGACCCTGTGCTCTCTCCATGATCAGAGGAGCTCGCATCGGTATATTCCGATGAGTGGTGCTCGCCTCCACTAGGAGCAGTGGCACGAACATCAGCAGTGGCGGCTGGATCATCAGGGGCAGGAGCATCAGCAGCTTGTGCCTGTTCAAGAAATATACCGTATGTAAGTATACATATATATGCAATTAAATAAACCGAAATCATTCATTTAGAGTTTTCAAGTACCTGTCGACCGTATGGTCTCATGGCCGCGTCAAACTGCGCATCCGTAATACGTCCCTCGTTTCTGAAGATGGCCCACGTGTCACGTCTGCTATTGCGGCGAGCATACCCAGTCTCGTGGGCTGTGGGCCTCCTCCCCATAACCCGTCGCTGTAACATAATCAAGATAGTTTGTAAGATCAAAACAATCATAGAATCAATGAATTTGGCAAACAATCAAATAAAGAGGCAAGTTACTTACGAACTCTGCCTCCCACGACTCGACGCCGCCAGATCCGAAATGCGACGATCCAATGGTCTCCATCTGGATCCGTCGTGCCTCCACATGCTGCCTGCTCTTCACGCCTCCCTCTACGCGCTTCTTTGCCTCCTTCCACTCGCGTTTGTGGGCAGTGGCAGGTTTCTCACAAGGATAGCCACCCGCAGCTACATTCACCCCATCATCGTACGCGAGTTTCTTAAGGTGAGATCTTTTATTACTTAAGATCTCCCTTATTCGCGTCCTTCCCCATACATCCGAGAATGTCGCTCGTGGGGGATTGGGGTACCGACTATGTACACTATCTAGGACCTCCCTAACTAACCGGCTATCCTGATCTTTAAATTTTACAAAACAGTTTCTATACATGTTTGAAACTACCCCCCGCATATACTCCATCACCTCTTTCCCTCTCGCATCCATGACTACCCCGCCCCTATCCGTAACATCGTAGAAAATCTCTCCCTCCACCTCTCTTGCCTCCTCCGACTTCTCACTGTCTCCTCGTACATGCCTCCCTCCATGCCCTCTCTCACCGCGTGCCCTACTACCCCCCCCACCAAAGCACCCGCCGCATAATCCTCCACTCCCGCTCTCCCTACTGCGGCGTCGGCTCTCATCTGTACTGCGGGAGTAGCCATGACTAGGGGTGGCTGCACGTGACTGTGTACGTGACTGTGGCTGTGAGGGAGCATGTGATGGTGGCCATGAGCCCTCACGTGACGGTACAGAGGAGGGTGTGCGTGAGTGTGTCCGTGCAGGGGTGTGTCTCCTCGGTGAGCGTGTATGCGCAGGGGTACGTCTCGCCGGACTCGCAGGCGTAGACGGTAGTGGAGAGGCTTGTGTACTTGGGGGCGCGGTGTGACCTGGGAGTCTAGGAGGAGGATGGGCATACATATACTCTGTCAGCTCCACTGGATTAGGATGGCGCCCAAAATGGTTTATCATCTCCATCATCCAAGTGGCGTATGCCAACGGATCGGAGGAAGAGCCTGGATCCATGAAGAATCTGCAAAGCGTCGAAATTCCGCCTCAATGAACCAAGCAAAACATGCATATAAAAAATAAACATATCTCCTACAATATATCTCCTCAATATATCTCCTACAATATATAACCTACAACATATATCTACCATTCTAGAAAATAAACATATCTCTTACAATACCAAACATCGAATTAGTAGAAGATCATAAGCCAAAAGAAGAAGTTCATTTCGAATTAGTGACGAAATTCATGAAAAACAAAAACTCTTTCCTCTATCTTGACGGACATTGTCCATCAAGGGAGAAATGACTAAACACATACACAAGGGTTCCTTCTTCTCTCTTTCCTCTATCTTGACGGATGTCGTTTGTCAAGAAATAAATAGTTAAGCACATATACAATGTGTGTGAATTCTATCCTCTGTCGCTTTCAAGTACACATAGCACGGGTGGAAAGAAAGAAAGCGACAGATTTGCCAAAACAAACAAACGACAACCAACCTCTTTGAAAAGTCTTTGAAAAGTGAGTTCGTTGATTCTTGCTTCTCTCTCCCTTTCTGTGTTGTCTGCACCCTTTGCTTCTTTTGGGTAGTCCAAGAGGGAGAAGGCTGGTTGGAAGAGGCAGGTTCGGGGGTTTGGAAGAGCTGGAGGCAGAGGTACTGTAGCGACAAAGAAAGAAGAAGAAGAAGTGTTTTGAAAGAGGGCTTTTGAAAGAAAGAAAGCGACGCGCGCGGTAGGTAAACGCGAAAAGCACGCGTGTAAAAGCGCGTGTAAAAGCGCAGCAGAATACATTGTAGACGCGCCTGTACACGCGACACAGAGACTGTTTATACTTTTTTTAAAAACTGATTGTTCTTGTGTATCCATTGTTTTGTGCATAGGATGTGTATGATTTCACTAAAAAATGATCCTACTTCTGTATTGGTTATTTTGGACATAGCATGTCATCATCCTCTTCAAGCAGTTCTGGTGAGGATGAGACAATGCGTCATCGTGATCGCGACATGTGGCTGGCACAAAGGATCAAGTGTACGTGTAATCGATGTCAAGGGTGCATTGTACGAGCGCGTCGAATTACATTGAATCACATCTCGATGTATGGAGAATGGATTCAAACAGGTTTAGAGGTGAGAAGATGTGAATTGAAAGTATTAAAATAACTCATGGTGTGCAAATTAATGGAGCGCGTTGTAATATATATACTGTGATTGAAGCAGGATGCAGTACCACACCCTAACATGGTGCCATACGCACGGCGAGAGCATGCAAAGCATCGACGAGATGATGCTGGAGCTTCGGGATCTGTTGTCGGAGATGAGTGGGAAAGGGATGACAATAGCCCTGCACCCCACGAAGTTGTGGAAGAGGAAGTGTTTGATGACATGGTGTGGAATCTTTTTAGGGATGATCGCAAAGGTGTGGACGACAATGATATGGAACAAGAGCATCTCTACAACGCTTCATCAACACTGGTTTTTGAAGGGTGCACATTCTCTATTTTACGTGCTTCACTTGAACTGCTCAATATACAAACAGTTTATGGATGGAGCAATGCAAGTCTTGACACATTATTGAAGTAAGCATTGTAACTTGCAAATTTGAGTTAGTGGTTTTTGGTTTACAGTATAGGGTTTAGGGTTATGGGCTAATTGATGATATTGGATGCAGGCTATTATCAAACATGCTTCCAAAGGGGAATAGACTACCCACCTCAAGAGACAAAGCGAGGCGCTATGTGACATCTCTTGGAGGATTGGATTATGATCGCATACATGCATGCGTCAATGATTGCATTCTCTTTCGTGGGACGCATAAGGAGGCTCGACAGTGTCCCACTTGTGGTGAAGCAAGGTATAGAACAGATGTGAAGAGTTTTGATGTACCTCGTAAAGTCTTGCGACACTTTCCTATAATTCCTCGCATCAAACACATGTTCAAGTGCAAATCCATAGCAGAGCTCATGTCATGGCATTCCTCGCATCGATCGGATGATGGCATGTGGAGAATTCCTGCAGACACTCCTGCTTGGAAGCATATTGAAGATGAGTGGCCCAGCTTTAAAACAGAGCCCAGAAACTTGAGACTTGGCCTAGGTATGGATGGAGTGAATCCGTTTGGTTTCAAGAGCACCGCATACAGCGTGTGGCCGGTTGTGTTGGTGAATTACAACCTTCCACCATCAATGGCGATCAAGAAGGGACATCTTATGTTATCCCTTCTGATTCCAGGGAAACATAAAGTCAAGCATATGGATGTTTATCTTGAACCGTTGATTGATGAGTTGGAGGAACTATGGAGAGGTGTTGCGGTAGTGGACATTAGTAGGCCTCCCTCCTCTCGACACTTCGACTTAAAAGCAGTGTTGATGTGGACAATGCATGACTTTCCAGGATACAGCGATTGTTCTGGTAAGAATTCTAACTACCTCCCGACTCTAATACTACTAGCTATATCAATTATAACTATTGACTTTATTATTCTAACTTTTTTTTTATTTTAACAGGTTTGAGGACATCGGGTAAACATGCATGTCCTATATGTGGCCCTTCATTGGTACATGTGTATGCTGATGGTTTGTGTAAGACCATATTCGATAATCATCATCGATTTCTCCCATCAGATCACCCTAAATATGCTCCTAGTAAGAGGAACATTCATCCACAGACACTTCGTGCAAAAGATTGGAAGCGTATTTGGGAGTCTTCAAATGTTCTTCCTCCAGATGGCATGAACAGGTACATCTCCATTGTTTTCAATCTTGTTTTGTGTAGTCTCTAAAGTTGGAATAAAGATGACAGTCTGCAATCCCTTGTGTAGGTACTCCATTTTTTTCCGGCTACCATATCGGACCCATCTCAAGATCAACCATCTTCTTGATCCCATGCACATCTTCAAGAATGTGGGATCTAGTATTTGGGAACATGTTATTGGTAAAAGAGACAATGTTAGCGTACGGGAGGACTTGCAGGTCGCAGGACGTATGTGTCAAGCTTGGCCACGAGAGGAGGGTGGGCACGTTCGTCTTCCGCCTGCTCCCTGGATTATATCAAAGAAGGAGGAGAAGCAGGTAAAGCAAGCCATCACCACTTTGCGTACTCCCACTGGATGCATGAGATCGTTGAAGGGAGCGTTTACAACCACTAAGAAAAGAGGGGTTGAGCAACTACATGGGTTGAAGTCCCACGATTGGCACAAGATGCTCCAAGTAAGTGTTTTCCAATTATTGTAGGTTGAAATTAAATTTTGTAATGCCCTAACCCAAATATACATGTGCTCTTATGTGCGCAGTTCATACTACCTACTAGCATCGACCATTGTGCAGACAGGAGTTTGAAAAGATGTATTTATAAGATGGGCGAGCTTGTGAGGTATGTAAATCCCATGTAAGATCACCCTTCATTATACCTTGCAAAATGAATGTGCATGAGGTATAACGTACTGTGCATTTATTTTTCAGATATGTTAGTTCCAAAGCAATTGATCCAGCCACATTGGATGATGTGCGTGTTATGGCAGTGGAGGTGGTTTGTATGGTAGAGGAGACTTTTCCGCGAACCATTCTCACAAGTCAACTACATCTCATTGTGCATTTAGTGGATGAAATTACTTTATGTGGCACTGTGCATGCCCGTTGGATGTTCTTCCTAGAGCGCTTCATGAAGACCTTAAAAGACTTTGTGAGGCAAAGTGCAAGGCCCGAAGGAAGCATGGCTGAGGGTTGGTTGATACAAGAGTCTCTTGTATATATATCAGAATTTCTTGATCAGGTGGATAGCTCTTTGCCGCGACTATGGAGCAATGAAGAGGACTTGAGGATGACGTCTATTGTGCCTCAAGGAAAAGGACAGAGCAAAGTAATTGAGAGAACATTGATTGATGATCTTAATTTCACTTGCATCCTTAATAGTGATGTGATGAGCAGATGGGTTACAAGATACGAGGATGCAAAGACAAAAAGGCAAGCAGACAGAGCTCTCTTTCGGAGGCAACATGGCTCTCGTAAGGCGTACCCTAAGCATCTAGCAACACTTCCGAATGATATTCATGTTGATTGGTTGCATGAGGAAATGGAGAGAGTAGAGAGAGATGAGGGGCTGCATATCACGGCGGAAGAATGGGAGTATGCACGAGGATGCATGTTAAAGGTACATAGAACAAATGTAAATTTGCATTCTTTGTAAGTGATTGGCTTTTCATATTTATTCACATTAATTGCTTACATAGATATTGCTTATATTTTGGTCCAGTGCACTATGTTCAATGCTATATGGTGTGAAGGCAAGCATTTTTGAACACAAAGAATAGATGAAAAGAGGAATACACAAGATTGCGGTGTCATTAGTAGCTTTGAGGGAGCCAATGGAAAAATTGATGATTATTGTGGCACAATCCAAGACATATACAGACTTGACTTTCGCCGCTTCTTTGTGTATGTTTTGGATGTCAAATGGCAAATGAACGTGGTGGAAAAAGGGCCTAACGCAACGATAAAACGCCATGCAAGTGGCTATGTAACTATTGACTCTACAAAGTTTTGGCAAACAAAGAAAGATAGGCTCGTATTGCCACAACAATGTGAGCAGGTATGCATTTTTTTACAAATGTGTTTCATGTACATATATATCTAAGCTCGCGCACCCCTTGACTTTTGATATGCTAATTAATTAATGAATTATGTGTATTTGAGCAGGTTATCTATCTGCCAATGGTGCATGACAGTAAATGGTGGTATGTCATCCCTATTGCACCACGTTCCAAAGTAATGTATAATACATTCACTGATATGGAGCATATGGAGGATGTGGCAAGCCGCAAAGAAGATGATGTCGAGCATGCCAATGTAGATGATCATGATAATGAGGATGAGCGTGCCATTTCTCATGATCATGAGGATGACCCTTCCATTGAGGATGATGGTGATGATGATGAGAATGATCAAGGCATCGGTACCATTATCAATGGGCAAAATAGCGATAGTAGAATAAATTTAATCGTAGCCTTACAAATTGATCAAATGGATATTGATGTTGATCATTTGGCAAGGATGGATCTTATTGAAGATGAGATCGAACCCTAACCAATCCATCACTGTATTGTTCCAAATTCATGACATTTCTATTGTATACTTTGTCTTTCAATAACCATATGAAGATATATTTTTCAATATATTACGTTGTTGTAAGTGCATGTAGTGGGATTTTGTAATGGTTTGTAAACACTGCAATGCACAATGACATTTTTAAAACTTAATGGTTTTCTGTTTTGAAAAGAAATGGATTTCTGTAGTTAGGCTCTGTGTCGCGTGTAACAGAGCGTGTATTATGACAGACTTAACGCGCAAATACACGCGCCCTCACATGCAATTATACACGCGCTGTTACATGCATGTATACACGCGCCCGATATTGCTGTAAGTATAAACGACCATACACGCGCCCGTAACTTTTCGCGTGTAATGGACGCGTGTATGGCGGCATTGTGTTGTAGTGGAAGGATCTGTTTGACAGCATCTTCGTCTGCTGATGTTCCATCTGTAGCCTCATTAGGGGAATCAGAAGATAATTCCAAGGAGGTGGATCCATGTCCTTTTTGAGAACCATACAGTTTCAGCACCACTTTGTTGGGTCCTCTACCCAAGGTCAAAGTTCCTTTGAACCAATCCGTCCTTGCTCGGGCTTCAAAAAGCCATGGTCTGCCCAGTAACAGAGGATAGGATGTACCATAAGAGTTTGGCTTCACCACCAAATAGGTTAGCCAATAATCTTTTCCAGCCACAGTAGTCTTCACATATGGAAGAATGCCCAAAGGCTTGATTCTACTCTGATCCGCCAGTCTGATGAGCCATTGGGTGGGTTGCACACCTTGTAGGCCTAGATCCTTCATTGTCACATCCGTCATAATGTTTACTGATGAACCACCATCAATCAGTGCGTTTGCAATGAAGCAGCCTTCTATCCACGCGCCAGTCTCTGGAGTAACCGGATCTAGGAAAGCATTAGCCACATCCACTTCTTTTACAGGCCCTAGAGCCTTGTTGGACTTTGTCACTGTTGAGGGAGCAATCCTTAAACCACGTCTTTTTGTCAGTATACTTTTGAATCTTTTTCGGCAACTGGGAGACAACATCAATAATTGTCGGAATGTGAGGTTTGGTTTAAAGGTATCTAGATCTCTGACCAGATCGTATTCCTTAATAGGATCCACTGGCTTCTCTAACCGATTAGGGAATGGGGCAACACCCATTTTCATTTTCCCTCTTTCTTCCATCAGAGGAATTACAGGAACTTCTTCTGCCACTTGTGGCACTTCCTCCTCTTCTGTCTCCTGGACCTCTGGTCCTGTCTCTGTAACTGTCTCTATGACTCTCTGTGGCACTGTAGGGCTCTGTACAGCACTCTTAGGCTCTGTTCTGTTCTGTTCTTCTGGTGGAAGCTTGAACTTCACTGTTTTGGCAGGGGGGTTATTTTCTTTCTGGATAGGTGGTTCCTTCTGCTTTGCACGTGTGATGGCAGCAACTTCCAATTCTACCAAATTGGAGGTAGGCTCTTGGGCCTTGACCGGACTATCAGTAGCACTGTTTTTCACTGGGGCTGGGCTTGGACAGTCTTTTGCAGTGTGGCCTTCTCCTTTGCATCGACTGCATAAGGGCTTGTAATCCACTGACCTTCGAGGATTTGGACAATTTGGTGAGATGTGTCCCTTTTCTCCGCATCTGTAACACTCCACTTCTGATCTCTGACCACCGCCAGACTGTCTTCCTCTGTAACTTTGAGAGGGAAATCTTCTAGGTCCGAAATTAGGACCAAACTCTCTAGGCTTGGGTCCAATATCTTGTGTTGTCATTTTGGATTCCAGCAAGTTGAATCTTGCGTCTTCGTCCTTCCTTCTCCTATCATGCATCTCTTTTAGAGAGCAAATGTCCTCTGTATGATTCTTCCGCAAACAGTAGGAACAGAAGGCTCCAGGGATGGTTGGTTTTCGTGTACATTCAGTGGCTAAATGGCCTGCTTGATGACACTTACCACACCAAGTATTTGATCGCATCACATCTCTTCCTGCTCCCGCAACATTGGATATGCTTGCGGTATTCACTTTCAACGTCTGTAGTTGTTCTGTAATCACATCCATCAACTCCTTTTTAATGTTTGCAACTGAGTTGGATAAATAATCCTTCAAGCTTTCTCCTTCGGACGTACTGGCAGGAGGGTTTTGAGGAGTCTCTGTAATTACTGCATAAACGGGTTGGGCTGGTACAGAGGGGTCTCTGTTCTGGTTCTGATTCAGTGCTCCTGTTTGAACTGTTGGCTGTTGACTCCAGTTGGTAGGGTTCCACTGTTGCTGCTGATTTTGCATTGAGGAAATTGGTTGGGACCATTGTTGTTGTGGTTGAGCCATCATTTGAGGCATGGATTGTGGCCACTGTGGATTTGGTGCACTGTACTGTGAGACCGGGGGCATCTGTTGGTAGGGGTAGGGAACAGTCCCTGGGACTGCATTTGGTGGGTACATCATTCCTGGCACCAGAGGAGGTAGGACTCCTCTTCCTGTATTCATTGCTAGTCTAGCTTCCACTTCATCGTACAGTCTTGCACCTTCTGTTGCAGCTTGCAGGGTGGCTGGTCTTTGTAGCTCCACAAACTTACGGACTTCTGGTTGTAATCCTCTAAGAAACACCCCCTTTTGAATGCCATCGTCTAGATTATGGTTAGTCCATCTCTTCAGGATGGATTCCATTCTTGAGACATAAGCTTCCACTCTTTCTCCAGAGGACTGACTTAGGTTCATAAATTCCTCTCTCATCCGCTCTTCAAAACCTTTACGCCTGAATTTAGTGAGGAAGGCCAACTTCAGGTCGTCCCATGTGCCAAAAGTTCCTACTGCTTGTCTCTCATACCACTGAAACGCCGCGCCCTTGAAAGTGGCGGGGAATATTGCTAACCAATGCTCAGGGGTTCTGGCATTGTTAACCACACATGCTATCATAAACTCTGCTACATGAAGATCGAGGTCTTCATTGTACTCTCCCTTAAAAACTGGCAATGGGACTACATTCACTGGTCTATCATCAATATTTCCAGGACGGATCTGGCTTGGAAGTGGACCTCGAGCAGGAGGAGGAAGGGCTTGATGTGCCATTGGGACTTCTGTAAAGAGTTCCGCAAGGGCGTCAAAGGCGGCTTCTGCTGCGAGCTCGTTCTCAGCCTTGATTTTTGCTTTCTCTCTTCTCACGTACCTCTGGACTCGTTTCAACGCTTGCCTTTTTATTGCATCATTCATCAGGGGGTTGACTCCACTATGTTGTTAGTGCTCCACAGAGGGTTAACAAAAGGCTTCAGTCTCTGGAGGACTCTCTTGCCAACATTTCTTCTACTTCTTTCTTTTCAACGTCCCTAAATTCTGCTTTCATGCCACTGCACAGAAGAAGGTATTCGGTTCTGAAGGTGTCAAAATGCATACGTCTGAGCATTGTGGTGGTGCCATCATCATAGTAATGCCAGCTTTTGATGGTTTCAACAGTGTATGTTGTGAAAAACACTCTGTCTACCAACTTCCAGTGGGTTGCTAATTGAACAAACAGAAGATTATCAGTACACCAAGCATCCCATGTATCTTGCTGTTGAGCATCCACGAACAAATTCCAACTCTTTTCCTTCTTGTCTTTGTGAACCTCTACAGACCAAGACTCCTGAAGCTTCTTCACAATCTCCCACTTGATGTTGTCTGGAAACTTCTCAATGAATGCCAAATCTTCCATGGATGTTCATTCTCTCTGTTTCTGCTCTTCAGTTTGTTCCCAAACAGTTTGCCACCAAGATGCAAGTTTCTGCTGCTTCAAGAGGAAGAGGAAACTATCCACCACATAGAGCACGCATCATGATGGTGATGTGTTTCCGCCATTGTGGGATGAACTTCTTGTGGAAAGTGGCTTTGATTATGAGAAATTCCAACTCTTCAGTGGAAGAAGGAACTTTACAAACATCCATTGAATTCTTCTCTTCTTGGCAATACCAATTCCTTCATTTTCAGCCTCTTCTGGTGCTTGTTGATGGCAAGCTTCCCCGGCTGCGCACCAAAAACATGGAGCCCCGAGAGGAACACCAAGGAAAAGGGAATTATCTTGCAAGAAAATCTATCTTGTAACATCAACAAGCTTGTTTTTCATATTTCATATGATCACAATGAAGAAAAGAACACTAGGCACAACAAATCTTCATGCAGCATCATGTAAATCTCCCACGGTTTTTAATAGAATCAACCATATTCTTCAACATCTTCACAAAATCCATCAATAGAACAAAGAAAGCAAAGAAATACACCATCTTTGAATGGAAATACATCACATAGTATTCATCTTCAATATCTTCATAGTCTTCTCTCTCAATCTCTCATATACAATCACTCTGTTTTAGTAGAATTGGCTATCTCTGACTCTCTCTCTTTCACTCTATCAATAATACATCATGTCCTCACTACAATCTCTCAAAAATCACTCTCAATAATCACTCTTAGGTCGTGGATACCCCTCCCAAGAGGTATGTCTGATATGAAGAGTCACCAGAGCCACAACAGTGTCCTTTCATAGCTCACTACTGTCACTTCACTCTAGTCTTCACTTGAGTCTTCAGCAGCTACTTCTTTCACTTCTTTCAGCTCTTTTGCACTTGTATTCACCTCTTTCTAAGGCTAGAAAACTTTCCCCAAAGTCACACATACATTCCACAGAACACTTACAGAAGCATACAAAACAGTCTACAGAACAGTACCAGAACAGAGACAGAACAGAAACAGAATAGAAGCAGAACAGAAGCAAAAGCTCTACAGAAGACCTACAGAAGGTTACAGAAGGTCATCAAAACTTCATAACTCATTCTCAAATCATTCCAAACTCTCACAAACCATTCAATAAACTTTCATAATATCTCATTCTTCATCAATCAATACTTCATCCCTCCTTACAGAAGATAATCAGAACAAAACAGACCAAAACAGAGCAAAACAGAAGGTATACAGAACCTATCAGAACATCACAGAACCACCAACAAACATCATGAACTTCCAAAACACAATCAATATCATCCAAAACATTCTCAAACCACTTTTAAATCAATCAATCATCTCATAAAATCAACCATTCAGCTCTCAAAAACAACAAAAATCAGCCAAAAAACAAGTCATTTCAACACTCAACATACTCCTGGAGAAAGCTTAATAAGTTGTAAAAGGTTCATAGATGGCTTGACTTCACAAAGAGAGCTCGCCAAGTTGAATTCATGATAGTTCGATAGAGTTCACTTTTCACGCCAAACCATCCGCTCTTTAGGTCATTGAACCGGCTTTATTGCTTCTTTTTTAACTTTCACCTTCTTCCTCGGTGGTTCCTTATCCTTCTTAACATCGGCTTTACTCTCCACGGGCTTCAGAGGTCCCCCTTCCATGGCAGGATCCAAAACTTGCGTTCCTTTGTCGCCTTGTTTAGGGTTTCCGTCGACAGGCTTATCCTTTGTCGGCTTCTCTACCCTTTTGACCTCTTGTAAGAACAGCTCGTAGATTAGAGGTTTCAACGTCATTAACGCACACAGCCTCAATCAAACTAACCCCACTACCACTAGGCAGCTCCTCCACTGTAGTCTTTGGTCATTGGAGTATTTGTTTAGGTCCGTCTTCTCGTTGGGAATCATTTCCTTGTGCAATGATTAATAGGCCCTGGTTGCCGACTACCTTGCTGGAGGGAACTAATCTTACTTTAGCAAGTGGCTGCTAAATGGCTGGATTTTCCACAGATGTCGCACTTGACATTTGGGCAATTTCGTGGATAATGTTGCCCACCACACCATTTGCAGCTACACCTCGAAGGTGCACCCTCATCTGGGTATCCACTTCCTATCAATTTTTTTTGTTTTTTAAGAAAGTTGACATCAACGGCTATTTGTTGATACTGCTCCGTAATCATGTCAGTATAATGCTTCATCATGTCCTTAAGCTCGCCAAGAACATTGGAAGCACTCGACTCGTAGCCTTGATCATTACCCTATCGTTCCATCGGCCTAACAACTCGATTAGGCACTGGTTGTTGAACCATAGGCATGGTTTTAAAATCTGGCCTCCACCATTTGGAGTCATTTGACAGCCTGTAGGTATCGACATGCTAGGGGGAGTTGGTAATAAAGGCACATTCTGCATCATGTTCCCTCTCCCATTAGGATTAGCCATTGCTATCCCTTGGCTACTACTACCATTGGCTATCGCCATATTATTTCCCAATGCTAGACCCATATTCGAATTGCCTTGAGAGGCATAGGCTGCTTGTAGTCGGGATTCCACTTGTTATGCTCATGTAATGGAAGTATCTATATCCCCCAAAGGGACACTAAACTGCAACTGGATATTAAAGTCCAAACCATGTAGAAAATATTGCAATTGGGCCGCTGCGGGGATAGGAATAGAGATGTCCAACTTACGGAAAACCTCTTTTAGTTTCTTTGCATAAGCACGAATATCCTCGTGTGGTTCTTGACGGGTCATGTTGAGTACACGCAACCAATATTGCCCACCCCTTTCAGGGGCAAACTCCCTTTGAAAAGCTCCATAAAATGAATCAATATTCAATATGGTTCCAGCTTCTAAACTATGATACCATATGGCAGCTCTTCCTTTGAGAGTCATGTTGAAGAACATCATTAAATGTCCTTCTTCTTGGATGCGATAGTTAAACGTCAACTTTTGAAACTCCCTGATGTGGAGTTTTGCATCTTCCTCAACTAGCCCATTAAAAATGGGTAGTGGGTAACCTAGAGCCGGCAAATCCATCGTTCCTGCAGGAATTGCAATGGGTTGCGCCAGGACACAAATTGGATTTGCACTAGGTATAGGGGACGGTGAGGTTACGCCTCCTGCACTTGATGTAGACTACCTTATGGAAGAAAGGGGAGCACTAGAGCTTCCACCTTCTCCTAACTTACTGCTTGTGGCACCAAGACGACTAGATCCACTCCCTCGTAAGGATTCAGCACCGCTACGCTTAGGGGAATACCTCCTAAAAAATTCAGCACATCGCCTAGCTCTTTTGTCTCTCTCTTGCTTTTTGCTTTCGGCTAGACGATGCTTATCGATGAATAATGGGTCAACCTCAGTATCCTTTCGCATAAACTGCTAACTGGTCCCTAGACAACCACGATTCGAGGACCCCCACTTCTAAGCGGCTCCCGGAAAATGCACCACTGATGGAACCTAAAATGGGCTGGCCTTGGCTAATGCACTAGCCGGACCTCTATCATGCAATCAACAACCCCACGGCCTCGTGGCCAGGAGCGTGGATGACATATACATCATCTTCCTAAACATCTTGCATTTGTATCACATCTCTCGTAGTCCAGCTCTAACCCAATTAACACTCCTCAGAGGGAGTCCCAACACATTGCCAAATAGCACAGAGTACAAACATAGGAGGTCCTCCCACGGCTCACTGCCGCTACCTCACTGCGACTCTCCTACATCTTGGGGATTGGCCCCTCGATGCATCGGTAAACATATATAACACAATATCGCACACATTTCCACTCAATGTACCAATTGATCGTATCCAAGGATGTACCATTCCTCACTTTCTTTCCGCTTAGGCCCAACGCCTAGCCTACTGCTTGGACAACCTTACTCACTCAACGTTGGTCATATTCCTCTAGAAAGCAATTGCCATGTATCCAGGAGATATTGTCTGATACCTTCTAAATTTCTTTATGATTTATGCAAATTGTGAATATCCACGTGCTCAAATAATTAAGAAAATCAGCATTTTTGCACATGTGGAAAACATTTCTTTCAATGATTTCGACTATGGCTCATATGCGGCGTTGCATGAACCTAGCACCGAGAAACCCTCGTGCTACTAGGTTCTTAATTTTTAATTATCGAGCAACCTAAATGGTATGCATAAAAACCACCAAGATTTTCATCATTCCATTTAGCATTTAAACACTTTTTATACACTCTACCCCCTCACCCATTTAGGTTGTGCATGGTGCATAGGTTTAGGGTTCATTTTCCACATTTTTATTGTATAAAAAGCCATAAAAACTCACTAGAACATAAAGGTAGGGCTGAGTTGAGGCTAAACCTCATACTTCAGACCCCCCATACATCTACAAACATGGTTCTTATTTTTCCTTAATTTTCGGCACTCAAAATCTATTTTTTCCAATTTTCCCTATTTTTCTTGTATTTTTTTCAATATTAAATGACTGAAAATTCAAAATTAATTGTGGATTGTGACCCTTAGGTTCATTTGCAGCAAAAACACAAGTTTAGTTGGTGTGTCTTACTATATTTTCCATTAATATCTCAAAAACACCCAATTTTTCCATATTTCACGTGTTTTACGGGTTTTACACTATTAATTTCATCCACAACACTTATGATTTTCTGATTTTCTGAGCATAAACAGTTGGAAGACATTGCAAACAACATTATAATGCGTAATCATCCTATGGGAACAAGTCTTCATGAAGCAAATTGCATAAAACATCAATTTCCTTTGTAAAAATGAGATTACCGTTCTTTGCGCGTTGCGGGTTTTTATTTGTCATATCTTAGGACTGATTTCCAGCCACCATTAATGCTCATGACAGCTCACAATCAGCAATCTTCCTTTATCTTGCACCAAGGAGCAATCCGGTCTTCATTGGATAAGCATCCGTCATCCATTCTTCTTCTTCTTCTTCACCACATGAATCTGCCTTTAGAAGAGAGAGAGGGAGGAGAGAGAAAGACTGAAATCAGAATTCTTCATAGAGACCGCCATTGGAGGAGCGAAGCACGGCAATAGAGTCGGCATCCAGGGGGGAATGAGACCCCATGATCAATTGACATGGTTGTTTGTAGCAGGCATGTTGCCTCCATCAACATAGAAGCGCAAATTTCAGCGCATCCTGGTGCCTTCTCTCCACGATTCTTCTCTTTCATTTGCATGAAAGTTTCATGCCACATTAGAAGTTGGGCTCCCAAGGGTCACTTGGCCATTTTGGCCAAATTTTGTCCACCTCTTCGCATCTTGACCGGTTTCTTGGCCATTTCCCCGTCCGGACTCTGAATTGAGCCTTGAAAAATCCTGGGCATCCGCCTCAGCATCCGCATTGGCTAGTAACTCTTGTCAACCCGCATGACAGTCTGAAAAATTATGAGAAATCAACACATGTCGCTCGGGCGCCTTTAAAGCACTTTGGCGCTTAAAATCGTCCTAGATCGAGCCGCCGCCTTCGACGTTGAATATTTTTCCATTGATATTCGTAATTTTTAGCTATTTTTAAGCGCTTCTCGACATCAAAATTCCACTCTCACCTTTCACACAGAGCATATTTGATTTTGATCAAGCAAGGGCTTTTGCACTCACTAAAGTGCGGGTTTCTCGACCTTGATTGAATACACACGCAATCATGCACACATAGGCTAAAGGAAATACGAGTACTACCCGAATAGGTACAAAAAAAATATAGGAAAAAAACATCACACACATAGGAAAATGCAAACACAATGACTAGGTACGCACAAAGTAACGAATGTCACACACAAGTTTTTTGGTGGATTCCACACCTTGGATGCACAGCAGCACGACATTGGTAAAGTATCTGAAGTAGTACCCATATCATCATCGTCATCCATGAATTCTGGCATTTCTTAATGTTCTTCATCTTTTGTCACTCCTAAATAGTTGATGTGAACAGTCGGCTTTTTGGATTGACAATTCGTCACTAGATGTCCAGGTTGATGACATTTGTAATAGACTATGGGTTTGGCCTTAGACACATTATTGGTAATACTGGGAAGTTTAGGAATGTTGGGATTTGGCTAGAAAGATGGCTTAGGGTTTGAATTTGTGTGTGATGGTAAAGCAGGGGGTCGTGCCTAGGTTTTACGGAATGAAGATGGAAGGAAACGATTTTGACTGAATCTTCAAATATTTGAATTGAATTGTTTTGAACCAAAGTTACCATTAGTTGACAATTATTGTGGTCACTTCTCTCGTCCTCGAATTTTGTCTTCAGCATCACGGGCCAAGGAAATTACATCTTTGAGAGTCGTTGGCTTGAACATGTTCACCCGTATAAAAATGTCCAAGTAAGCCAAACATAAACTTTGTTTATGGGTTGCCTCAGCAGGTACATCTGCGAGAATTCAAAGTTGTTGCAGCTAGAGGGTACTTTAAGAAAGTAGGCTCAAACTAGGGACATAAGAATAGGATTTTCTTGTGTTAGTAACAAAGAAGAGGAGAGAGAGAGAGAGAGAGAGAGAGAGAGAGAGAGAGAGAGAGTTGATGATTTGCACATATTGTAATCTCTTTCGATTGTGCTACTAATATAGATGCATGAAGAGGCTCTTTATGCTAAAAGCAACCTTTTTGGAGATGTTTTCTTAATTACCAATGCTCATACAAATTTTCCACATTTCTTAATCTTTTAGAAACTACAATGCATCTATTTTATCATAGAAAGCTTTTATAAGGCTAAAACATTAGTTGATAGTAGTGACTAGTTCACACTCCCAGCCGCTTCAATTACATAAATAATTTGATGAATTTATCAATTAAGAGGATTTCTCATGCTGGTTAATACTCATTTCAATAATGCTTATGTGGGGTGAAATTGATTTGTGAAGGCAGGTTGTATGTACTAGTGTTTGGTGGTTGTTTTCTGCTCAGAAGATAGGTAAACTACTTGAGATAACTTGCATGAAAATTCATATGCCTTTTTGAGTGATAAAATATAATTTCTATATCAATTTATGCTAGTTTGATATTTGGATAACTCTTGCTTGATTTTGTGGGGCACTCCATTGTAGTCCTTTGGTTTATTTGGAGCTTGTAGTTGGATATATCTTATTTTTTTGGTGTGCAAGCATAAACTACTATTACTTCTTCTTTATTGAGTTTAGAGAATGCATCTTTTAATATGGAAAATATTTATAGAACAAAATTTTCATATTGAAAAGCACAAATACAGAATATATTAGACTAGAAGAAGCACATAAAGCTGATCATGATTAAGCTATAAGATATGGATATAGATGTGGAAGAAATTCGATGAGCTAGCATACTCCACTACAATACTAACACTCTCAAATTCTGTGTATTATAAGGTGAAAGACATGGCAGGTGCATATGTTATAGGGAAAAATCTTAGTGACTTGTATGAAAAGGAAAGTGCAACCTTTTATTGGCCCAAAAAAATCATTGATCTCTGTATGAGGGAGGGGGCTTTGATATCTAATCACTTCGATGATTTTAGTTCACTATTTTCAATGAATTAACATCTCAAAAGATTATCTTTCATGATTTGATGAAGGTCATGTCCTTGTTAGTTACCTTGCTTGAGAGTTGAGATACTTTTAGGATTGCCATTGCTAACTCCACACCCACAAGTGGTCTTACAAGCGCTAATGTTGAGAGTAGTTTGCTCATTCAGGAGGTGAATAGAAATAATAATGGAAGGTCAAAGAGCTTGAAGGTACTTATGGGTAAGAGGAAGGTCCAATGCTAGGGGGAACTCTTAAGAGAGAGGTAGGTCAAGAAGCAAGTCACAAAGCAAAAATGATATAGAATGATACTCCTATATTAGGAAGGGAGACATTAAAAAGGACTACTTCAAATGGAAAAACAAGAAAAAAGGCAAGAAGGCAAATGAGGATGCATCTGCCTTGGAAATAAACCATGTATCTAGCATTGTTGGCTTTTGGAATATACCTTTGTCATTGCCCAATGGTTCCTTTTTTGTCTTGCAAAATATAAACATATTATAGACTTGACAAAAATTTAAATTAATACATGAAAGCTTTATGACTATGCTAATGATTCAATGTACTTTGTATCATTCATGTTTCTAGTGTTAAGGATCATCTTGTAATTGTCATTATGAACAACCATATGTATCACCATGTGGGTTATATATTAGCCACTAGAATGAAAGATTTGCACCATTTAATTGTTTTCCTTGTCTAAATTTATCTAATCTTGGCTTTTGTGAGCATTGTCTCTTTGAAAAGAGAAAGAAAATGGCACATAAGAGAGGTAGTGGGAGTAGAATATCAAAATTTCTTGATTTGGTCCATAGTGATTTGTATCATATTCTCCTATATATATTTAAATTCTTCTTCTTTCCCTTCTTAGTTAGGGTCAAGTGGTCAAAATCCAACATTCTACTGATAGGAACTTAAAATTTGTAGCAGTAAGAAAAAAAAATCATATGGCCTTCTTCTCACATCTTTTGGATCTGTTTGTTGCAAGAGCTAGTTTGGGGTGGGACTAGAAATTGTCTCAAAGCACACGTCCGCCCCCCCCCCCCCCCCCCACCCCCCCGCCCCCCCCCCCCCCCCCAACCACCAAAACACTTCAATATCATTTTAAAAACCAAGTTCTTGGGTGGGAATAGAAATTATCTCAAAGCACACCCCCGCCCCCCACAAAAACACTTCAATATCATTTTTAAAACAAATGCTTGCAATCCACTTGATGCACTCAAAGTTATAGTACTTACATTAAGTTACTCTTTACAAAAATTCTCATGCTTGCACTATTCTTAATCCAATTTTTTGAGATTTGACACTCTATATTTGGTCAAAATAATACCTAAAATAGGGACAAATTCCATTTATATCTATGCGGCACTAATGCGCTTCTTCTTTTACAAAACAACTACCATAACTACTAGCATCCCATGACTCAAATGGATAAAATTCTATTGAGATATTATGGATAATCTTAATCTTGCATCCTAAAACTCAAAAGCTACAAAAGATATAAAGATTTTGTGGATGAACTTAACCTTGCAATAATGTACTATGAAGAAGGTAGCAAGATCACCAAATGTACTTGAATACCTACTAAACAACAAATTGGAAAATAGCAAGATATGCAAGACCTAACTAGCATCAAAGATAGATGTGACCCTAATCCAAATACATAACATATTGACAATAAGTAGCCATTATAATAAAAACTTAAAAACAATCAGAGTAAAATTGAACAAAGAACATTGAGCCATAATCATCATTCACATTCATCACATTGAAGAGAGCATTAGAAGTTGCAACTAGAATAAGGGGTATTAAAGATGCCCATTCCCATGACATTTGAAGTCACTTTTCACCAAATCCATGCACTAATAGTAATGTAGGCCTTAACATTTTGATAGTTAGCTTCTATGGAGATATAGATCACACCTCTTCTTTTCTTAGTATTTCAATGGGTATCCATAAACTAAATGATTTGACATAATCATTCTATTTTCACACCACGTATGTATCTTAAATCAATATTTAAAAAGGTTTATGAATTTGGAGGAGCATTTGTGACTCTTGTATATGTCCTAATGGTTTAGGAGTGTACATATATTGGGGGATCTCATATCTAAAGATGGAACTTCTATGAATTGGAGAAGTGGTAATAGCTCTTGCATTTGTAGAATCACTTAATAAGTTGTCAGAGTGTTTGGGATCGAAAGTCTACCATGGGGGTAAAAGACTGTAGGGTGAAGGGAGATTCAGGGAGAGTAGTAGTAGCTGGAAGAGAAGGGGTTTGAAGAAATAGAAGATGTAGAAGAATACTTATAGAGGTGAAGCCTCTCACATTTTTTTTGCATCTTGAGAATATAAATCCATTGTAGACCAAAAATGTGCATAAAATAGTAGCTTCCTCTCTACTACTCTAACCACCAATCTGTGCTTTCGTTGGCTCTGAAAGGGGGGTGAAATACTAGCACACTTGGCTAGAATACTCCTAGATCACTGTTTCTTCTCCTAGTTTGGAGTAGTGTTTGCTGCTTGTAAACTGTGATCATGCATCTTGTGATTTTGCAAATCCTTTTTTTTGCATAAAATCCCCCAAAAATGGCTAAAATCCACATGCTTTCTTTTACATGTCATTGTGTTCTAGAAATTGTCTACTATCCAACATTCCTTATGGTGACCTTATTAATTGGTTGTAAATCCTATATAAACCTCAAAGAACCATTCTTCTTTGGAACAGTAAACTACATATTCAAATATGGAGCTGAAGATGGCTCCAAAATACATATCTTGATCTTCTCGTTCAAAAGCTCTACCAGCTTAGGCAAATGTGCCCAAGGTACTGGAATAAGCTTTAAATTCCATGGCACATGAGGCAGTATAAAGATCACCATAGGTGCAACTATGGTCAGATCAACACATCCAATTTCATCTGGCTGAAACACAAAGGCTTTCCCATGCTTTGCCAACATTTGCAAGAAACAATCTCTTTCTATAGAAGGCAAAAGGAAGCTTGTATCACCAACTTCAAGACAATATATGTAAACAAAAGTCTTTAAACAGGAATCAATATCTATGAACAAAGAAACAAAGACACATGAAATACATGCATATGCATTATTCATACATGAAACCTTCATGCTCATGTGTGTGCACATTGTCATAAGACTACATGTTTAGTGTAGGAAGAGCGGGGAAAACATATCCATACAAGCATTTTGAATATGTGCTTATAGTATACTTAAACATGATCTTTACAAGATTTTCATGTAGTAGAAGTAGTCTACCAAAATAGTCTAAATTTTCATTATTAAGTTCTAATGACAAATTGAGAATAATGGATGGATCCAAATATATACAATGACCTATTTTGAATAGTACAAGTTGTTTAAAATCAAAATGATCAAAAATCAATGTGTTTTATGAAAAGTGCTATTTTTATATATTTTGGGATGATTTTTGTAACTTTGACTACAATAGCTTATAAACTAAGATTCTTTTGATAGTTTTGAGAATCTAATAGTTTTTGCATACCAGGGGTGTCTTGAAAAGGGAGAGTCATGTGCTTCACAAAGTATCCTTCTCTTGAGAGTCTGGCTTGAAGCAATGTATTGTCTCATTCTGAAATACACAAGTTCTTCATCTTCATCTATAGATAATTCTTGATACTTAGTCTTGAATTTGGGATCTTGTTCCTTACTCTGAACTTCCCAAAACAATTGTTGATAGTCTAGGTCCTTATTTGCTTCATTCTTAGTCAAGTCAATGATAGGATTAGTTGGCATTGATACCATTGTAGCCAAATGTTTTGCCCTAGATGTTTTTCCAGTGATAAGAGCATTAAGGAAGGCTTTACGACTAATGGCATCTACCACTACATTTTCTTTACCAGGTCTGAATTTAATTTCAAAGTTATACTCTAGTATAATTTCAATCCACCATCGTTGCCTCATATTAAGATCAAACTGAGTAAAAGTACACTAAAGTCTTTTATGATGTGTGACTAAGGAAAACTTATTTCCAAGAAAGTAATGTCTCCATAATTTGAGATCATGAATCATGGCTAACAACTCCAGGTCTAAGTAGCATATATCTTTTCATGGGCTTTGAATTTTCTCGAGGAGTAAGCTATAGGATGACCTTCACGCATTAGTACGCATCCCAATGCAAGAGAGCTGGCATCTATGAGACAACTTCGAATTCCTTGCTTAAGTTAGGTAGTCTTAAGATAGGAGTAGTTATCAAACTATGCTTTAGCTACTCAAAGCTAGATTGTTCAATTCGCATCTAGATAATGGCAACTTGTTTTTTGAGTCGGTCTGTAAGAGGTGCTACAATTTGGGCATAGTTTTTTATGAATATCTTATACCATCCTGTTAGACCTAGAGAACTTCTCACTTCCTTAATAGTGGTTGAGGATGGCCAATATTGAACATCTTTGACCTTGGTAGGATCTATTGATATACCTTCAACAGACACTATGAATCCCAAGTACTCAATATTTCTTTTGAAGAAGGCACACTTCTTCTTCTTGACATACACTTGGCATACAATTTGTGTGTTCTCATCATCTTTAGGACAATGCAAAGATGTGGTTCACGTTCTTCTTCTTCCTTAGAATAAGTTAGGACATCATCAAAGAATACATTAACCTGTTAAAGGTAGCTGGGGAATTTGTCAATCCAAATGACATCCCGATGAATTTGAAATGACCGTATCTTGTGTTGAAGGCAGTTTTAGGAATATCTTCATCCTTGATTCTAATATGATAATATCCTAACCAAAGATCAATCTCTCAGAAAAGATCCTTGCTCCTTGTAGATGATCAAGAAGCTCGTCTATCCTTGGGATTGGATACTTACTCTTCATTATTACATGGTCTAGCTCTTGGTAGTCGATACAAAGGCGAAGAGTTCCATCTTTCTTCTTTTGGAATAATACTTGGGCTCCCCATGGTGAACTACTTGGCCAAATATACCCTTGTGCTAGTAGTTATTTGAGTTGCTCTTTTAGTTCAATGGCTTCAAGAAGAGACATTTTGTAAGGTCTTTTTGCCATTGGAGTGGCTCCTGAAACAAGTTTGATCTCATGATCGACTTTTCTTTTCGGCGGTCGCTCACATTAGGGGAGTTTTGAGGTCTCCAAAATGCCTTGTAAGAGATCCTAGAGAGAGAAAAAAAATTAAGAAATAAAATAATTTTATAGAATTTTTAAAACTTTTATATTTTGGTAAGTTAAAATATCAAAATTCGTTAATAAGTCATTGTCGTGATATTCTCGTGGTCACATCAAACTTAGAAATCTAGGTTGCCATAAAGTTGGCAAAGGTTGTCATAATGAAGATCTTACCTCTCCTCATTAAAGTGAAAACTAACATTCAATTTGAATTTTGGTGGATACTCGATTGCCTCCCTCCATCGTTTCTCTCTTCTTTTTTTCTCCTCCTCAGTAGTCTGTTCTTTGTTTTCATTCTTGCTTCTAATCATATCCTTAGCTATGGATCAATCACCCAATGATCTCTGTAACTCAGCTATGGATCAATCATCCAATGATCTCTGTAGCTCTCATAAAAGACCTCTCTATCATCTTCATATTGAGTTGGATAGTGAGTATGAACCAATAAGAAAGAGAACAAAACCTATCATGGTTACAAGAAGAATATTGATCTTTGGTCAGATGGAAAGCTATATCCCAAAGATCCTAGCAGAAATAGTACTCCTCCTTTCTATAATAGCTCATCATTAATGAGGTTTATTGGTGATGGCTACAATGAATTTTTAGTTATACACTTAACCTTGTTGTAAAAAAGGATATCCTTGGACTAGAGAATCATCTTTTGATGAAACACAATATAGAGTTGTTGCAGAATCTAGAGGATTGTCAACAAAAAATTCATTCATTGGAAAAGCGTATCAAAGCTTATCAACGAAAGAAATCTTTATTAGGCCTTTGAAATCAACAAAGAGCTCTTAAAAATACTGAGAATCTTAAACGAGGAGGAGGAGGCTATGGTAAAAGAATCGAAGCAGCAAGGTTATATTTTTTCACTTTGAAAATCTTAAATATGGCTTTATTTAAATTACTTGTATTGATTTATGATGTTAATTTTTCTTAGATCTCTTCTACAACCAAATGCAAGTGAAAGAGATCCTTTAAAAGCAGCTCATTTTTAGTATCATATTCTTCCTTCACTAGTTTCAAAGGATATTTTGGAGAAGAAAATTTTAAAAAAGGCAAAGAAACAATGCTTGAAGTCATTTTTAAAGGGTCATTCTTTGGATTCTGAGTTAGTACAGAAGACACTAGATAGTATTGGTATCAGTCAAGATGCTTATATGCAACTTTTCCAGCTTTTACAATCAAATATGAAGCAAGGACATGTATGCAATTGCATACTTCCGAAGCCATTTGTGGTTAGGACTATCAGATAGAGAGTTAATAACAAAGTGATGGGGATTCTAGGTGAGCCTTTTCATATCAAGGCTACCTTGAAGGGCAAGAAAAAGGAGGTTACATTCATTGAATTTAACAATATTTTCCATGACTTGTCCAACCTACAATGCTTAATGATCAAATTTTATGACTTGTTAGTAGCAGAGGCACAAGAAGTGGCTAGATTTGTGATTAAACTTGATGAAAGTGAGATTCTGAAATGTAAAGAATTGGAGAGAATCTCTATCACCTTGATGAATAGAGCACTTCGTCATGTCATTGCAATCTTTCAACATCATTTAGTGTTCAATCTGAATATAACATCGAGTGGCTAGGAGCATTTGAGGTAGATACTAAGAATTTTGATATATTATATTGGGTTTTTCATCAAACATCAATACCTAATGTTATTCAAAGGCAACAAGTAGGAGAAGAGCTATTTGTTGAAGGATTTGGGAACTACAGGATTGAGTGGCACATAGCTGGTGACCTAAAGACACTCAAATGTATGTATAATGTATCAAAGGGAGCCAACTCGAGATCTCCTTGCTTATACTGCATGTCGCCAGCTGCAGAGTTAAACTCAAGCAATTGGAATAGAGCTCCCTCTAGGCACAATAAGGATCCATAGTTTAAACTAGTCTGGACATTCCTTTAGCGAATGCCCATATTTGTACACTTCATGCACTTTGCAGGATAATTGAAAAGCTTGTTCATCTCTATATAGGATTTGTATGGAAGCTGAAGCCATTATCAACTAGAACAGATGCTATAACAAAGGTTGAAAAAGTTCTCTCTGCAATTGGCTTGTATGGTGGCAATGTTGTTATTGAACCAAATCTTCAGAAGTCTAAGGATGGTAATTGCCCCAAAAAAACCATCTATTGGTGGAGTGAAGGCTAGTAGGTTTCTAGGATTTCATGGGAGACTTGGCAAGATAAACTCAAGAAATGGTGGCTCAACTATTAAATTTAATTAGTGGAAATCCCTACATAATGTAGTTAAGGATCACACTGATAATGGACAAACTCGGAATAGAAAATCTAAAGTTTGGGAAACACTAGACAAAGTGTTTTTTTATTGTGATAAAACTGAATGGAATGATGATGATCTCAAAGACTTTAGAAACCTATTGAACCTTTTCAAAAAGGCGATGACAGAATCTTGGGCTGATCAGCACTTTACTCACTATATGGTAAGAAGTTTGTATATGTATGTTTCTTCATTGTAGAACTCATATAATGTTTTTTAATAACTTTCTTTATTTGTTGACTATGCAGTTTTTTTAATACAACCATGCTCCATACTTTATTAAACAATATGGATGTCTATCTATCTGGTCAACCCAAGGTATGGAAAAATCACATTATCAAGCAAGAACAAAATATTTCAGACACACAAGACATGGAGGTGGAAGATACAAAGCCAACAGTTTATTAGAGGTCTTTCAATGGTTCTATCGACAAATCTGGCATAAATTCAAGCTTAAAGATACAACCACATCAAGCAATACATCATCTTTAGCAAGGACTATACAAATTGTTACCCAAAGAAGAAAAGATAGATATTTAAATTCTTGCGCAAAGCAAAGATTTACAAAATGGTTACAAACCGAACAAAGAGTTGGGAAAAGATGGGTTTCAAGAAACCCTTGATCTTTGACATCTTCTAGTTTGATTGTGTTGTAGAAGAGTCCTTAGTTTCAGACACCTCGATAGGGCCTCCAGAGGAGTCCTTAGTTTCAGGCACCTCAATAGGGCCTTCAAAGGAGTCCTTGGTTTCAGGTAGCTCAACAGGGCCTCTAGAGGAATCTTTTGTTTCATCCCACTCAATAAGACCTCTATATTTCAAAAACTCCTATTTCTGATAGCCTGGAAGAAGCTTCAAATTCTTACTATCTCCTACATAAGAGAGCAAATAGGAGCCAAGAACTCCAAAATATCCAACTCTAGATCCATTGTATCCAGGCATGAAGCCAAAAACTCTTATGGCTTCTTCCATCTCCACTAAAATGATCTTGTGCAAACCTCTACTCAAAACTTGAGATCCAATTACCTTTGAGATAGCTCTCAAAGCCATCATTGGTAGACTTGGAGAGCTTGACAATCTACTATGATATATTACAATTGTGTGATTGTTTAAGTTTCCAATATAATGACCAAGGCTTTGATTTTTCCCAAGCTTCATTGGCCTAGAGCCCTTGGCCCTTCCAAGAAAGTTGTCCAAATCTTTAATCTCAATCTAAACAACAAACCACAACAGTATAAGATATAAGATATTTATCTATAATGCATAATAAAGTCTAACATAAACTCAATGGGTAGCTTCGAAGAGAGGACTATCATCATAAAGATTTATTGAACTCTTGGGTTTCTCATTTGATGGAGACTTCAATCTCTCTTCATACCCTATATCATCAATACAAAGTCTCTTCTAGACCTGCAAGAACTCTTTTTCTGTAGGTAGCCCCTCCTTTTCGTATTCTACGATCTAATTAATACATGTATGTAAGGCTATAGAGCTGTCTTGGAAATTCTTTCCCTCAACATCAAGACTTGCTAGTGGTTCTTGTTCATAACCTATAAAATTCATGTCATTTTGGCCCCAACCTACAAGGATTGCTAAGCAATAATCTTCTCTAAGATCAAAAAGATGTTGAATATCATTTAGCAACACATATCTCTTAGACTTGTTGATAAGATAAGTGGGAGATGTTGGAACACATGCAAGGGGACCTTCTTCATCAACCTGTGCAATTGGCTTGATCTCCTTTTCTTCCACCATTGTGAAGTTGTCACTCTTAAACAAACCTACATCAGAACCTTGGACAAGTTTATTCTCAATATCTTCTTGGAACATCTCCTCCTTCTCTTCGACCTCCTTATCCATACTTGCAATATCCTCTAGCTTTCTCTGTTGGGCTATATTTGGAGAAGAATTTTCCATGTACTGAAGATACACAATAAATCCAACATCCTTGTGGATCAAAAGGCATTGGTGTTGATCCCTGTGGAAAGGGCAACATGTTTCTCTCTTCCTGAATTCCTCATCAATGAGGTTGAACCTGCCTAGTAAAGTTGAGCTAGCTGTACTGGTGGCTCCCATGACATCACTATAATGAACAAATCCATTGACTTCTAAACTTTGCACATGTCTATCATAAAAATATATGTACTCCTTAAGTTTATCTTCAAGATCCTCCAATATAACTCTTTCAAATCAAAAGGAATATTGAAAATTTCCCTGATATAGCTAAACTTGGAAAATTTTCCAGTTGTGTGTAAGAAATCAAAGAGCCTATCATCAGAAGTCTCCATTAGCTCCTCCTCATCCGTTCCTTCCAAAGATAGCTTTCTCTTTGTCATCTTGACCAACAAAATATTTATCCCTGCAAACAAATCAAAATGGCAACAATGTCCAATCAAACGTGATAGAACCATGGAAAGAGGCCTCAAATGCAAAAAAATTGCGTTTCACAAGACAAAAGATCAAAAAAATGAGAAATTTTTTTAAGTGACTGGTGAAACATGAAAATAGGTGTCCAGAGGCCAAAGCTGGTGAAGAACTCGCATTTCACCGGACACTACTTGAAAACAAGCGTTATTTCAACATTTGACCGGTGAAACGCGCCAGTTAGGAAGACATCACTAACCAGAGACATTATTTCGTGTTTCATCAGTCAATAGATTCAAAACACTAAGAGAAACATGAACTATGAATTAATTCTATTAAGACATAGAAATTTGTGATAAAATCCTTTTTGGAAGTGCCATGCTCCTTTTGAAAGACACAAAACACATGACATCTGTGATTTTTCAAGTGTTGTTAAAAATTCTTTCTATACTAATCAATAAAATTTTGTTCAGATACTTGTAATAAGAAAATTTTGTTACCTATCAGAAATTGTTCAAGTGCTCTTCAAACAAGAAGCAAGGACCTTGAAGACAAATTGAAGTAAAATTTCGGGAGAAAGAAAGACAATATCGGAGAATACGATTTCAAAAAGCTTTTATATTAATATTGTGTGTTTAGATTTTGATCAATTGTCAAATGTGTGTTGATAGTTCCAACGAAAAAGTTAACGTAATGATGGCAAAATAAAGGCGACCACAAATTTCGAGGAAATTTCCAATATTTCCGCATGCATGAAAGGAGACTCCCTTTTTTCCGAGATAACAATATCTCAGAATACGTGTGCACAAGTTCCACCTAACACACCGCTAATCAATGCATGTACCATCAAGTTTTAGAAACGTCCCCCAATAAAGGGAAACAATGGCCAAATTTGTTCACACTTCTCAATGGACTTCGCAAAAGACAAAGCAACCTAAAAGAATCATCTAGAATTGTGAGAAAATTGTCACGTTGTCGAGGGGTTTTCAAAAGAAAAGTCGCAACCATAGAGGACCTTGATTAATTTCAGGATAGAAGATTAATCAAACGAGATCACAATTCAATTTGAAAGAAGGTCACCTCAATTTCGGATAATGGCATCAACTGATTCAGCTTTACACTCATTGACAAAGTGAAATCATGGTCTCAAAGAGAATCGAGCAAGTTCAAACTGCATTGTGGTTACTGAACTCAAAAATCTCTGCAAAAACATTTGGCTATAGTCACCATAGCTCTTAAGAAAGTAGTAATTGTATTACATAGATATTTCAGAGTAGTTGTTCATGGCCTCTTTGTCAGCCTAGTAAAGCTTTAGCCTGTCAGTATTGTCCCTTGTTGACTATTAGGATGGGCATGTTTAGATGGCATCCAGTAGTCATAGACGCGGATCAGATGGAATTCAGAGATCGAGAGGACACCAAGAGCTCCTGAAGCTAGGCTTGCAAACCCTCCTACTCCTGGTTTGATACCTTGTAATAGTTGGAAAGTACTTTTAATTTTCTATTTCGTGGATCTCTTGACCGGTTTTTTGCAATGTCTATGTTTATTAGCACTATTGCTAGAGCTCACCTCATCTAGGGAGTCCAAATAAAATGGAAGTAGCTCCTCTTTGCCATAGCTTGATTCCGAGTTAAGTTAAAGCTCATTATCATATTAAAGAGAGGATGGACGATTTCAGGGTGCCGAAGTTGAATGGCTATTAGAGTTTCAATGGCAAACAGGATAACGACACAGCAAACAGAAGCACGAATGGACAAGGAAGATGAAGATCAGCAGATAACGATGACTTTCCTCTGAATGAACATCATCTCAGACACACTACTAGCTGCTTTCTCATTCTGGACGGCGACAGTAATGTCGGTACTGCAAGGCAATGCTATTGTCCTCACCTTAGTAG
This sequence comes from Lygodium microphyllum, assembly GCF_053477565.2. Lineage (NCBI taxonomy): Eukaryota > Viridiplantae > Streptophyta > Polypodiopsida > Schizaeales > Lygodiaceae > Lygodium > Lygodium microphyllum. The sequence continues at coordinate 48,159,393 of NC_141164.1, forward strand.
GTTGGTTATCCGCATCATCTGTCGTGGCATTGCAGCACTTTTTCTTCTTGTTTTTGATTGGACGGAGCTTCAGATCAGGACATGAATTAATACTGCGGGGGCGCGATAGTGTAGGCCGATATTAAACCACTGCGGTCCCACTCGATGTTGAGTATGTGATCAGACAAATATGTCTGGGCAAAGTTAAGTAGCCTCCTTCGTTGCTCTATACTGCAGCAGCTACATTCCATCCTTCATCTTCTCTATTGTAGTAGTGTCTTTGGAAAGCAGCAATGTCTTCCTTCTCCAAAAGCTTTCATGCTTTTTCTTTTTTTCAGCCTGCGCTCAGAAAAGCGGCCCTTTTTCTTTTCCAGAAAAGCGGCCCCAGTCATGACCTCCTTGAATTGGAAATTCCAAGCGCCAAAGCTCTTCATCTTCCTCACCACTGATATCCATGTTACTATCACTATTCTCAAGATTCAAGAAATCAAGAGAGTTTGAATCCGTCTCCTTCTGTGAAGCCTCATAATCACTTTCTAGATCTTGCTGAATAGATACCTTTCTTCTTGAAAGGTTGAACTTCTGTACGTTATTACAGCTCACAGATTTAGAAGACCCCTTGCACTTACCAACTTCAGGCATGCCTTCAAGGTGACTCCCAACAGAGCATCTTGATTCACTTCTAGGAAAATGAAGCCTCTGTACAATTTTACAATTCAAAATTTGAGGAGATTCTGCATGATAATGAGCATCAGATACAGTTGCATTGTCATTCTGCCCAGTATACTTGCCCTCAAAGCTCTTCTTAGCACCATGTAACTCCGTTCTGTCCTCATCCAGACTATTTCTCTCATGATGAGAGCTGGGACCTACATCCTTCCTAGTTTTCAGACTGAGTACTGAATGAACAAGTGGACATTTAGTTCCACACTCTTGGCATTGTAAGTTCCTTTCAAAGTTCACATACCTACACTTGGGACACTGCCGCTCTCCAGAAAGTGTCTATTGAGGTAGTCAACTAACATGCACCAATAAATTGTACGACATTCTTATGACGAGATTGCCTTATAATATACACTTCTTGAGCAAATTCTCTTTGTAAGTCTTCATTCAATCTCTCTGGTCTTAGGACATTAATGGCTACATCCTCTCCACAATATGTACCTCTAAACAAATCTCCAAATGACCCACTTGCCTCTTTATGGTTGAACTTGAGCTGGCTGTAATCGATTTCCCAATCATCTTTTCTCAGGAGCCATCCATCTTTAGGTGCCAGTCTCTGCTGTCATGACTCCAGTTTGGGCTTGAACACGAGTAACACCAAAGTCGGCAGCAACCAGGACTCTATAGATTGAGTAAGATGCTTCAAGCACAGGAGACAGACCAGTGATAGAGGTAGACCCATTTGTGGGTAAAAGTAGTCTACCATTTTGACTCCCCAACCTTTCCCAGTCACATCAAAGCATCAAACATTATATAGGCATCATGTTCAACAAACCTAGCAGATAGAAGAGCACCAATCTCACCTTTAGCTCCATGTGTGTCACTTCCTAACACCATGATTTTGAAATAAAAAAAACCTGTCTCGTCCACCTTCAAGTGGGTTTCATCACAAGGGCCTTAATCTCTTGCCATTCTCACAATGATATCCACCACTACACTTCCCACAAATATATTCCCTTCCAAACCCCTCTCCACTATACTACCCACGTAGAACAAAAATGCAAACACAATGACTAAGTATGTACAAAGTGACAAATGTCACACGCACAACTTTTTGGTGGATTCCACACCTCGGATGCGCTGCACTACGACATCCACCCCCTTTGATCCTACGCATCCTCCAGATGGGCCAACTACCCATGATCATTATCTTCAAGATCCATGAACAGATCAATCTCTTCATTGTGTATTTCCGATATTTCAGCAAGATTATCTGTCATATCATCTGTCTCTTCTACTGGAGTTTCTTCTAGTTGCTCTTCTCTTGCAAATTCTTCCAATGCATAATCCTCATCATCTCTTTTCTTGAAAATCTTAATTCTTTTTCCTGCAATAGGCACTCTAAGCAGTGTCCCATCAAATTCTGTCAGCTCATATGTTGCATTATCAAAGACATGTCTAACTATGTACGGCCCAAACCATCTTTTCACCATCTTCCAAAGTGCAGCATGCTGATTTTCAAGGATGCTATCAAAGATTAATACCCAGTCTCCCTCTTCTATTGCTCTAGGCCGCAAGCGATGCCTGCTGTCAAATCTGTCCTTATTTCTAAGTCTAGCAACCTTCACCTGTCAATAGCTAGTTGAATATCCTCTGGTCTTCTCTCCAACTACCGAATCCAAAGAGCTAAGAGCTCCTCTCTCATCAAATCCTCCTGCCAAGGTAAAACTGATCAAGTCAAAGCACAAGTCTCAGTCGGTATAACCGATTTCTGACCATACATCACCTCTGCCGGCATATATCCTGTGGTAACACTGTGAGTCGTACGACCAGCCCACAAAGCAAATGGTAGAAGTCTCGGCCATTCTCCAATTTGTCCTCTGCATGCTTTGGCTAATGCTTTCACTATCGACAGATGCCCTCTTTCACTCTTCCCATTTCCCTCTGGATTTTATGCTGTAGTTAGAGCCAACTTGATTCCTAGTTGAGAGAAAAACTCCCTAGCTTCATCTGCATCCAATTCACTACGATCTGCAGTGATCTTACCCACACAGCCATACCTGCAGAAAATTTCTTCCAATAAGAACTTACACACTGCACTAGTGGTCTTCGATCTCAAAGGTCTGCCCTCAACATGATTGGTAAGATCCTTTCTAGCCAAAACAATATATCTCATCTGCCATAGACCCATAGGCATAATAACCAAGTCAACTACCCACTTATAATGAATACATAGCGGATAGGTCGGATGAAGCTCATCTCGATGACACACTACCGAATACATCTGACAGTCTCTGCAAGTCTCTACAAAGTGAGAAACATCTCTATACATGCCTTTCCACCAATATTTCTCCTTGATTTTCTCATAAGTAGCCCACACTCCTCTATGACCAACCCAAGGACTCTCATGAAAGTCCCTCATCACCTGTAACAGTGTCTCTTTATCGTAGACAACCCGCAAGGGTAATCCACCTCTTTTCTTCGAATGCTTCCAAAGAAATCCGTCCTTGAGAAAATAACCATAGGCTTTTCTTCTGATCTTCTTAAACTCTTCATCTGTCCATTCATCTCTTTTGCTTAGTGTACTAAGGTAAGGTACTTGCCAATCTGCAAACCAATCTCCAACATAGAGTTCTTTTATGAAAGCCACAATATCATAGACATGGCAAACATGATCAACCATAGTGGCTGAAATTTCTGCATCATCCTCTTCTGCAAGTAGTGTCTCATCATCATCATATCTAGCTATAGTCAGCATATCCGCCATATTATCCTTCCCTGCTACGTGTTTAAATTCTGGATTTAATGACTTGATGTATGCAATCCATCTTAACATAGCTATATCCGGAGTAGAGCAACTCGTAATCATACCTATTAATGGCAAGCAATCTGTCTCTACCACAACTAAGGCTCCAATAAAGTACTCCTTGTGACATTTGAGAGCCATAATAATCCCCAGTAACTCCCTCTTGATTTGTGGATATCTCCTTTGTCTCTCGTTTAGGACTTTCGCCCCAAACCGAATAGCATACCTGTCTCCATCTGCATCATCTTGACCCACAGCCTAACCTTTGCCAATTGGACTAGTGTCAACTGTCAATACAATAGGCCTTTCGCAATTATAATCCACTTTCGTGAGAGTAGGAGCAATCTGTAATAACTTCTTCAATTTCGGCATGGCTCTAGTGTGGTTCTCATCCCAATAAAATTTCTGCCCCTTTCAAAGCAGCTGATATAAAAAATCTACTATGTGTGCAAAATGGGGTATCCAAATCATATAAAACACACAAGCTCCAATGAATCTTTGTACCTCTGAAGTAGTAGAACAATACTCCGTAATCTTGCCTATAGCATCCACCTTCTCAGGTGAGGGTTTCCAGCCATAATACCCACACATATGTCCAACAATGACAACCTCATTTACTCCAAAAACAGATTTTTGCCCTGATAGTGTCAAGTTCACTTCTTCTAGCCTGGCCAAAATCTTTTCACAAGCTAAAATATGATCAGCCAAAAAATATCTGCATCCCTGCTCATTTAGACTCTCATTCTTCTCTTCTTCTACACACGCCTTAATGGGCACATCATCCAAAACAGGCATGGTAAGCTGATGTATGTAATCACGAAGGACCTTATGCATGGCATTCATCATATGTGCAACAAAATTAGTGGCACCTTGAGGCAAGGTACACATCTTAACAAGCCCAATAGGAGTTCTCATAGTGGTTATGTCCATGCTTTCCAAAGCTAGCTGAAACTGATCATATCTCGAATACAAATCACCTAAAGAATAGATGGCACGTCCAGCAAATGCTTCTGCAAACTCATCCACAACTGGACCTATGCCAACATTCCTGATAGTAACTCTGTTTACTGGCTGCATGTCCTATATAAATCGGAGAGTACCATTCTTCTTTGGAACCGTAAACCACCTATTTGAGTATGGTGCAGATGAAGGCTCTAGGATTCCCATTTTGATTTTCTCATTCAACAAGTCAATTAACTTTGGCAGGTGTGCCTTAGGCACTGGAATAGGTCGGAGGTTCCATGGAATATGAGGAATAGTAAAGATCACGATAGGAGCAACAATATCTAGATTCACACATCCAATCTCATGCGGGAAAAAAGCAAACCCCCTTCCATGTCACTCAAGCATCTCCTGAAAGCATCGCTTGTCTGTGGGTAGCAAGAAATCACCATTTCCAATTTTTAATATTTATGGCATATATGCTCTGGATTCCTCAAAATTGGCTGTTTGGTAGCCCTCTCTATTTGCTGATCACTGTCAGGTGGAAGCGGTACAGCTACTGGCTTCACCTTCTTATCCACAGTCTTGTATTTCGTGTCAACCCTGGCTTCATTATGATCCTCTGCATTACTCAAATCTTGCTATAAATCAGCAATTCTGCACTCCAATGGTGGCTGAATATCCTCAGCCCTTTGCTCTATGGACTGCATAGGAACAACCCTAAACTCTGGATGCTGAAATATTTCAGCAGTAAACTCTATTGGCTGAAAGTTTTTAGCCCTCTATGTCTCTGTAAGCTGATCATAATCAGCCAAAAACTCTGTTTGCTGAATTTCTTCAGCGCTCAACACTTTTTGCTGAGTCACCTCAGCCTGTGACTCTATCTGTGACACAAAATCTGCAATTTCATGAAATATATCCAAGGATTGCACTAATACATTATTGTGACAACTCTGCATATTAGTTTTCAGCATATTTTCCATCTCTGTCATCATATCTGCACAAATCATACTATCATACATCCCATCTATACGCTCATCATCCTCTAAAATACCTGCATTTTTCAAATATTTCTCCTTCTTGCATATGTACTGCCTAGCAGCTCTAAGAAACTTAGAAGTCTTTTGATAACTCATCGAACTGTTTGCTGAAATTCCAACAAAACTGGAGGAGAAAACACTGCTGCCAGGAGGCGAGAACTCCAATCTCCTCTGCTCTGTACCACCGTCGTCTCACTAAACAGCGATACCTAATGAAAACCCGAATCCCTCATAGTGGCCGAAGGTGCATCTCTAAGAGTATCCCTGTTTCTAACATGGTTCACACACACAGTCATAAACTCAACTGCTCTCATGCCATCTTTATTGCGAATTCGTGCATAAGTAGACCCATCATCCATTACTTTTGTTTCCATGTGCATCTCTGTAATGAATGGTTGTCCAAGAATTATGGGATAAGAACATGAATCCTGCACAAAGAAATGGAAATCCTCCTCTACATCTCCAATAGAAACCCTCACACTAGGACAGGCAGCATACAAATCACCTGCAGTGTTGTTGGCGGCTCTCATACGCCACCCATGCTCTACATCCATAGGCCATCTATTACTTTCATAAACTCCACGAACTATGAGATTAATCTCTGAACCATGATCCACCAAAGAAACATAAGGCACCTGTTTCTCTCCAATTTTTACCATTGTTTCTGTAGTTTCCATGGCCCAATGACTCCGCGAAAAGTGACTACGCGGTATCAAGAGAGGCTCATCAGTTTCAACATAATGCATAGGCTGAACCCTCTTCTCTATCTGTGGAAAAACAAAAGCATTCTCAACCATAACCTCATCCTCATCCTCATCCAACTCCCCAATCAAAACTCCCTGTGTATCAGTAGTAGGCAATGCATGTATTTTCCTCTTCAAGACTTCTTCGAACTGATCTTGAAACTCTCTTTTCGAGATGCCCAAAACCTTAGAAATAGTAAAAGTCACCTCACTGCCAAGTATCTTGTCATTAAACATTTTCTTCATGTCCATAGATGTCTCAATATCAGACATCAATCTAAACCCTGGCTGCTTTCTTTCTCTAGGCTCTTGGCTCTTTTCTTTCTTTTGAGCATCTTCCATCTATCATTCTAGCCCTGGCCTCAAAGATAGTCCTACAGTAGGTGGAGTAACAAACTCACCCCCTCTAGTCTTTTTAGTTGCATTTGGATTCTCTTCATCCCTCTTACGCTTCTCCTCAATAAGTACATCTGCTCCCTAAGACTTAGCCAAGTAGGCATAAATAGTGCAACAGGCGAATCCCAACTTATCTCAGATCTAATGCTAAAGCCTGCACTAGTCAAAACAGTTTGCTCAATTTTTCCCTTGTTTGCCGTCTCCATAGCATAAGTCCATAATGCTGACTGATTCTCTGATCCTTTCTCAATCTGGACTCCATATGCAGAAGCATCTCCTCTAGCTGCCACATAAGAAGTACGCGCAGCCATGTCATCCACTAATTTCTTAATTCCGTCTTTCCCAAAATTGGTAGCCAGCGGAACTCCTATTTCAGTCAACCAGATCTTACTATCTTGTCCCCAAAATACCAAATTCTTCCTCCTTGCATCTTGAAAAGATTCACAATCCCTGCAATGCTGATGGTCTGTACTATCACACCAAATATATCTTCGATCTCTCCTAGGTACACCAGGAGTACTCCTAGGTGCAATAGGAGCACAAAAGGAACAGCAGGCACGGTCGAAGAAAACTTCTCTTTCAATTTTCCCACCAATTCTGCTTTAACTAACTCCAGTGTCAAATCCGTTATGCCTTTGATTATGTCATCAAGAGAGGAGGGCACCGACGGAGTGGATGGTTTTGGAGTAGAAGGAGCTGGAATCAGTCTTGGAACAGGAGGAATGGAAGGAGTAGAAACAGTAGGCACTGACATAGGCCAAGAAATTGGCTGAGGAAGAGAAGAAATAATAGGTATAGAAGCAGGCATAGGAGCAGAAGACGACGTCGGTGTCATAGATCCATTTTGTAGGCGGGTCTTCCATATCCTCCTCTTGGTCAAAGTTGAGACCGCATCTTGGGCATCTTACCAGTCCGTTCTAAGACCCATAGGCTTCGTGTGATCCTCAAGAAGCTCTTCTAATTCTTCCTAAAGAGAAGGATCTGAAGCTTGCAAGAAAAGCTCAACTTTCTCAACATCCAATGCTCTTTGTTCAATGGCATCAAGATTACTATACCTCTCTTCAAATTCTCGTATCAACTCTGAAGCAGCTAGACCTTTGTTTGGCATGTAGACCCACTCTCAGAATGACCGCCGTATAGCCATCCCAAAGTCCTCAAGGAAATACTCTTCTTTCAAGGCCTTCCTAAAATCTTGCCAATGCGAATTTTGAAGAAAAAGATCAGTCACTTTTTCCCTCAAGGCGGGTGTGATAAGACGAAGGAAATACTTACTCATAAGTCCTGCTGGTACTCCAAAAAATTCCATCTTGATCTCATACATCTTCAAATAAGCCGAAACATTACGGCCATCAAATAGCTTCTTTTCATTCTCAACTGTTTCAATCGCCTTAGTCGCGCTAGTTGCATTCTCCTGCTCTGAATATAGTTGCCTTTACTGAGACAATTGTTGTTGATGCAACTGCTGCATATACAATTGCGTCTGCTGATTTTGAAGCTGCATATACATTGACATATTCTACAAAATCTACTTTAAATCATCCGTTGAAGTACTTGAAGAAGCAGTAAATGATGGAGCTGAAGTAGAGGACAAAGCAGGAATCGTAGAAGAGGTTGAAACTGATGCTGAAGTATCTCCCATCCTGAAATTTATGCGACACTTTCACGTCGGGTTCCCCAAAGATGTCAAAGGGTTTTCAAAAGCAAAGTCGCGACCACAGAGGACCTTGATTAATTTCAGGATAGAAGATCAATCAAACGATATCACGATTCAATTTGAAAGAAGGTCACCTCAATTTCGGATAATGGCATCAACTGCTTCAGCTTCATACTCATTGACAAAGTGAAATCATGGTCTCAAAGAGAATCAGGCAAGTTCAAAGTACATTGTGGTTACTGAACTCAAAAATCTCTGCAAAAACATTTGGCTATAGTCACCATAGATCTTAAGAAAGTAGTAATTGTATTACATAGATATTTGAGAGTAGTTGTTCATGGCCTCTTTGTCAGCCCAATAAAGCTTGAGCGTGTCAGTATTGTCCCTTTGTTGACTATTAGGATGGTCCTGTTTAGATGGCATCGAGTAGTCATAGAGGCGGAGTGGATGGAATTCGGAGATCGAGAGGACGCCAAGAGCTCCTGAAGCTAGGCTTGCAAACCCTCCTACTCCTGGTTTGATACCTTGTAATAGTTGGAAAGTACTTTTAATTTTCTATTTCGTGGATCTCTTGACCGGTTTTTTGCAATGTCTATGTTTATTAGCACTATTGCTAGAGCTCACCTCATCTAGGGAGTCCAAATAAAATGGAAGTAGCTCCTCTTTGCCATAGCTTGATTCCCAGTTAAGTTAAAGCTCATTATCATATTGAAGAGGGGATGGACGATTTCAGGGTGCCGAAGTTGAATGGCTATTAGAGTTTCAATGGCAAACAGGATAACGACACAGCAACAGAAGCACGAATGGACAAGGAAGATGAAGACCAGTAGATAACGATGACTTTCCTCTGAATGAACATCATCTCAGACGCACTACTAGCTGCTTTCTTGTTCTGGATAGCGACAGTAACGTTGGTACCACAAGGTGATGCTATTGTCCTCACCTTAGTAGGTTGGTTATCTGCATCATCTATCGTGGCGTTGCTGCAGTTTTTCTTATTGTTTTTGATTGGACGAAGCTTCAGATCAGGACATGAATTAATACTGTGGGGGCTCGATAGTGCAGGTCGATATTAAACCACTGCGGCCCCACTCAATGTTGAGTATGTGATGAGACAGATATGTATGGGCAAAGTTAAACAGCCTCCTTTGTCGCTCTATACTGCAGCAGCTACATCCCATCCTTCATCTTCTCTCTCGCAGTAATGTCTTCGAAAATCAGCAATGTCTTTCTTCTCCAAAAGCTTTCATGCTTTTTCTTTTTTTCAGCCTACGCTCAAAAAAGTGGCCCTTTTTCTTTTCCAGAAAAGCAGCCCCAGTCATGGCCTCCTTGAATTTGAAATTCCAAGCACGAAAGCTCTTCATCTTCCTCACCACTGATATCCATGTCACTATCACTATTCTCAAGATTCAAGAAATCAAGAGAGTCTGAATCCGTCTCCTTCTTTGAAGCCTCATAATGACTTTCTAGATCATGCTAAATAGATACCTTTCTTCTTGAAAGGTTGAGCTTGTGTACGTTATTACAGCTCACAGATTTAGAAGACCCCTTGCACTTACCAACTTCAGGCATGCCTTCAGGGTGACTCCCAAACAGAGCAGCTTGATTCACTTCTAGGAAAATGAGGCCTTTGTACAGTTTTACAGTTAAAAATTTCAGGAGACTCTGCATGATAATGAGCATCAGATACAGTTGCATTATCATTCTGCCTGGTATACTTGCCCTCAAAGCTCTTCTTAGCACCATGTAACTCCGTTCTGTCCTCATCCTGACTATTTCTCTCATGATGAGAGCTAGGACCTACATCCTTCCTGGTTTTCAAACTGAGTATTGAATGAACAAGTGGACATTTAGTTCCACACTCTTGGCATTGTAAGTTCCTTTCAAAGTTCACATACCTACACTTGGGGCACTGCTGCTCTCCAGAAAGTGTCTGTTGAGGTGGTCGACTAACATGCACCAATAAACTGTACGACATTATTATGACAAATTTCCTCATAATATATACTTCTTGAGCAAATTCTCTTTGTAAGTCTTCATTCAATCTCTCTAGTCTTAGGACTTTAATGGCTACATCCTCTCCACAATATGTACCTCTAAACAAATCTCCAAATGACCCACTTGCCTCTTTATGGTTGAACTTGAGCTGGCTGTAATCGATTTCCCAATCATCTTTTCTCAGGAGCCATCCATCTTTAGGTGCCAGTCTCTGCTGTCATGACTCCAGTTTGGGCTTGAACACGAGTAACACCAAAGTCGGCAACAACCAGGACTCTATAGATTGAGTAAGATGCTTCAAGCACAGGAGACAAACCAGTGATAGAGGTAGACCCATTTGTGGGTAAAAGTAGTCTACCATTTTGACTCCCCAACCTTTCCTAGTCATCAAAACATCAAACATTATATAGGCATCATGTTCAACAAACCTAGCAAATAGAAGAGCACCAAGCTCACCTTTAGCTCCATGTGTGTCACTTCCTAACAGCATGATTTTGAAATAAAAAAAACCTGTCTCGTCCACCTTCAAGTGGGTTTCATCAAAAGGGCCTTAATCTCTTGCCATTCTTCACAAACATATCCACCACTACACTTCCCACAAATATATTCCCTTCCAAACCCCTCTCCACTATACTACCCACGCAAAACAAAAATGCAAACACAACAACTAAATATGTAGAAAGTAACAAATGTCACAGACACAACTTTTTGGTGGATTCCACACCTCGGATGTGCTGCACTACGACAGCGTGAAGTTATCCACACCTGATAAGTATTCCATTTCATGTCTAACAATACTATTTATTTGCAATTTTTACCATAGTAATTCTAAAATTGAAAGATGCATGGCAAATTTCATGACAAAACTAGCCTAATGTTATAAAAATAGTTTAATGTCACTTTGAAACTTATTTTTATTGCACAAACACAACATTGTGGAGTGTAACGCGATAAGAAGCTTCGGGTTGTGATCACGCAGCACATTTTCACGTTTCACTGAGAGTTTTTTTAAAAATTGGCTTTGATTCGTGCTTCAAAATCCTTATTTGTAAGGTAAGCTGATACCAGTGTGAAAAAGTATCTTTCTTTTTATGTCTTATGACATTGCTTCTAGGGTTTTGATAGTATGCAGCTTATAGGTAGTTGTCACTTTTATACTTGTTTTTTTTGTACCAGCATAACATTGTTATGTGAAATGCGATCAGGGTCTTCAAGCTATGGTTGTAAAGAACGCATTCGCATTTCACCGGGCTTATTCACAAAATTGGTTTTAAAAGGACTTTTTCCAGCAAAGCGCGAGACAAGGTATGGTTTTCTACACTTTTTCTTTGACTCGCATTTGAAAAGTTCATGTCTATGATATAACCTGGTGGTAGTATAAAGAACTATCTTTCCCTTAATGTTTTATAACATTGCTTCTATGGCTTTAATGGTGTAGAGATTGTATGTAATTGCTATGGTATTCCTTAGGTTAATGTTTTGTTTTCCTTGGTTTTGTTGATTGTTTTGCTATTTATGTGTTGTCTGGTGAAATGCGAAAATAACATGCTATAGGAGGTCTCTCTCCTCAAACTCGTGTTTCACTGGACAAGAAGTAGTATGTCTTTTTTTGGCAGATGGCTAGGACTAAATCAACAGCAAGGAAGGAGAAGATTGATCCTAGGGGTTTAGCATCAAAGATTCATCAATCTTCAAAGCCTCAGAAGCGCTCTATAATTTCAAAGCTAAAGAGAAAGTTTTCTCAAAATGTCAGGTGCCTAAGGGAGATTAGGAAGGCAATAAAGGCTCTAAATAATGCAATTCCAAAGCTGCCTTTTCAAAGGCTTGTCAAGGAGATTTGTGACAAATATAGTTTGGATAGTTTCAGATGGACAAGAACAACCCTTAATTATATACATGAAGCCACAGAGGATTTTTTAGTTGAGTTTTTTCAAGATTCCTATATTTGTGTTATTCATGCTCATAGTCGCACACTCATGGACAAGGACATGGTAATTCTTAGGAGGCTAAGATATAGATTTTCAAAGGTCCTTGAGCCAGTTCCCCTCACTGATGAGAAGACATTTAATATCTTTAATATGCCCCCAACTAGGAGAAAGAAAGATTATTCTGGTCCCAAGGTTGAGGATGTCACCCATGAGAGGGATACAAGGCAACATGAAAAAGAGGAGAAAGCTAAAGAGGAACATGCAGATAAATGGAGAGAGTATAGGAGGAAAAGGGCTGAAGAAAGGAAAGCAGAGCAACTAGAGCCCTTTGAAAATGAGTTGGCCACCCTTCTTGAAGCAGCTAATCAAGAAGGACTCAATGTGTTTTGTTTCTTATATGGTGACTTAGGCAAAAGAGCTGAGATTATTTCCTTTAATGCTGCCTGTATTCAAATTCTTAAGGATAAAAGAAGAGAAAAAGATGACAATATTATTCTTGCTAGCCTAAGGTATATCCACCCATAATTACTTCTACTTTTTTATATTTTTTTAACAATAAGATTTTTCTTGTTTATACTCACTATTTTTATGCATTTTCTAGGTATGTAATGCATGAGTTTCCTTTGAATATGCAACAAAAAAATGAGGTTCTTGATCCATCTATCTCACACTTTATGAGGAACGAGCTTGACACAAGTTTTGTTGAGCAGTGGTTCAATCTAATTGACTTCGATACTTTGGAGCTCCTTATAATTCCATATAATGAAAAGTAAGTGATTCAATATTCTATTAGAGTTTTTGAGTTTTTATCCTACTAAATTGTTGAGATATGATTGCTTTCAATTCTCATTGGAGCTTGATTGCAATAGAATGTGTGGATAAGCAATATTTTTTAATCAACTCTATGAAAGGAAGCCATGGAAATGCTAAATTGTAAGTTATATTATCCAAGGGCTCCTTGATATTTCAATTCTTTTTTTTTGTAAGTACTCTAAATTTCAATATATTATATATATAGAGGTGCAAAAAGATAAATTGAAGAGCTAGAGAAAAGGCTCCCTATGCCGTCTGATTTGATTGCAACAATGCAATATAGACAAGTTGCGGTAAGTTATTGATTAAAATAATTGAAACATAAGTTTATTCTATGAACTATAAGTTAGACAGCTTGCATCAATATAGCAGTATCCTCCACTAATCATCCATCATCTTTCATGATATAGAGGCAAGGGTTTGTACAATTGATCTAGTATCTGCATCATTTGATTCTACCAAGCAAGACTCGATAGCTGACATAAATATTACTTGGAAGATTAAGAATCATTTCCAAGATTCGTTATTCTACCATAATTCAAAAACATACATTAACAAAGAGAACAATATATGTCCCAAGCTATATTTACCATCCAATAAAGATTTTTCTTAAGCTTACGTTGTATTTTATTCTAACAAGTGCTCTAATACCAACTATGAGGTGTCCACTAGTCTAAATCCAAGGTGCACCTTCTAGTAGTTCATTAGTAGATTTTCCAAAATGACACCACCTAGCGCTCCCTTGGAGTATCATGGGGTTTGTCACCTAGGCTCTCCTGAGTCTACATCACAATGGAAGAGTTCTGATCAAGCCCACTAGAATGGACCTCAAGTTTTGGCTTTCTAAAATCAAATGGGTCTCCTAACAACTAGCTAGCGCCAGTAATTTCGAGTTTCCACTTCCTATAGGATTACTTGAACTAAAGCACACTTGCCATTGCACTTGGTTCAAAGAGAATGGGAGACGAAGGGGAGTGCAATATGTCAACCCTTCTACCCATAAGCTTAAGAAAAAATCCCATTTGGATCCCCTAAAAGAATGCAAATTGGTTCTACCTACAACTAGTTTATCGTCTTCTTATTTCTATTGCCAATTTAGAAAAGCTCCCAGCTAATCGGGACCACCCTACTGTTGGACCGACCTATCCGGGGTCACACCCACCCACTTTCCTTTGATGACGGTATCATATTTAGTTTTTTAATTATCTACATCACATTTATTGAAACATATACAACCAACTTCATTATTTAGTCTATTAAATCATAGGTTCCTTCACATAATTTATTTTATAGACACGCATACAATTCAAACAATCCTTGAATAAAAAATAAATTTTTTTATTATATTAAAATTTTATTATAATTTTCATACTTTGATCTTGTGGAAGATATACCAAATTCCACGAGGGTATTCTATCCACAAAGATTCCTCCCTTGTAACTAGTATTAGGGTTCGAGGATCTCATCCGGGGTCACAAAGGTGATCATAAAATTCTAGGACTAATGTAGAATTTATGGCCAGAGCCCCCCCTGGCATCCACATTTTCTACTGCTCCTCCAGACTATCCCTATGGATAGACCTTTTTGCTATGGAGTCGGTTTAAGTCTCTCAAAGCGATAATCATGACCCCCTTGGAGTAGGGTCTCATAGAGCTAGCTTGGGGATAGTCTAGTGCGATCTTTCCTTTTATATTGTTTGTTAATGTTTTTAATCAGAGATCTAGATTCTAGCAAACACAAATAATCCTTTCAAACATTGACGATTACACAATCATGTAGTTCACAGCTTCACATAGCCAAGGTAGATCCTTAACCCAAGGTAACCTTACATTCTAATAAGGATTCTTCTTCCCATAAAGAAGTATTGAGTACAGATCTTTCAATGTTGTTATGCACAATACGAATTTGCTATTTAGGGCTAACTCACCCAACATAAGCAAATTTTCTTTAGTTCGTACTTAGAAAAAATATTGCGGCAAGAATGTAACAAAATGATTTATAACAAGATTCTTTAAATGGACTTTCACTTTTTAAGCATTAGTCAATTCCTAACTATTGTTGTGTTTGGCAATAAATATATCGAGTTATTTTACTAGTCTCGATTGTGCATAAAATCCTTAATTAATTTCATGCAATAACCTTGTGCAACTATTTTCATGATGATTCTATGAATTACAATCTCGATTAATCTATCTACAAATCATAGGTAGTAGTTAACCATTTGTGTGTGTATTAATATACTCTGATCTAGATAAAACTTATATCTTGTGTAAGCGTAAATGCAAAAGCTAACATTTTATGTACTTACTTTCGGAAAAAGTTTATTATTTTATGTGACGATATGAGAATAATAGCCTATTTTTGAGTTTTGAACAACCTGGTTTGGCACGATGTCATTGGTAATTTTGTCTTTGCTTGCACTTGCATTTGCCACTCTCGATATTCCGTATTGGTACTGGAAATTCTGGCAACGTTGGGCACTCATGTATCTTTGGCAATACCCATTCTTTGACCAATTGTGGTGGATTTCATGCTCGAGGGGTTCACTATATATGTATCCTCTATATAACGTGCGTTCATGGCCTATTTATAAATATCCTAACCTGTGAATTTTTCTTGAATAAAATACGACCCTTTTCTATTCAATTTGTAAGCAACCCCTTTATATGACACCCTTTTGTATGTAAGAATCGTATAAAAATGGTGTTTTAAAAACCCCTTATTTTGAACTCATGTTATATATACATATATTTATGAGTGACCCCCGCCCACCCCTCCCCCCCCCCCCCCCCCCCCCCCCCCCCCCCCGAGATTTCATGGTCTTTTGGCCTCCTTGCTTTGGAGCCATCATTCACAAGTAGATTCAAGAGATAGAGAATGAGAGCATGAGGCTAGCTTGCCGAGTTGAAGACCGAGATATAGGAAGGTTGAGTTAATGTATTTCTTCTCTAACCCCCTCTCTTGTAGCCTCTTGGGATCTTCTTCCCTCTCTCTCTTGTCGAGTTGAAGACAGAGACATGGGAAGATTGAGTTAATTCCAAGAATGGATTTCTGAAAAAAATTTACGTCCGCATTCAATTTGAAGCTTCCATGATGCAACTGTTCCCCATCCCTCTTATCTATAACTAAATTAGAGAAGAAGGGTTGTAGCTAAGAAGAACAGCTCTTTATGAAGGGGATCTTGGAAAAATGAACAATTTGAAGCTTCCATGATGCAATCTGATGCTCAAATCACAAATTTGATGGTTCCATAGCTTCGAAAGGGGGGTTAAATATGAGGACACCTGATAAAAAATCTTCCAAATCACTTCTTCTTATTCTCCCTGTTTGGAGTGTTGTTTGCTGCTTGTAAATTGTGGTTGCGATGCATGTGATTTTTTCAATCCTTCTTTTTGCATTAAATCTCCAAAACCGGTTGAAAAAGCCACTTTCGTTTTTTACATGACACCTTGTTCTAAAAGTTTTCATAGTTTTTAAGGATATTTATAATAAATAATATCTAAAATATAAAAAATATACTACTTTTGTCCAAAAATCTAGTATTTTTTTACCATCCATACTATGACACAAATGACTAATATGGCTCATAACTCTCGTTCACGTGGTAACTTCTGTGATGGGTGGCTAGAGTCCTTGTCAATCCAAAAAAAAAAGTCGAGTTACGATCATGGTTTTTTTTTCTCGAGATCTTCTCTATTTAATGATTTTAGAGTTCTTCAAGTCTATTTTGTGAGAAGTCGGGAAGATTTTAAATCAAAGTTAGGATATCACAAAATTGGATTATGTGAAGAATTTATCAAGGTTGAGTAACCTTTTGCCTAGAGAGGGGATTGTTTTGTAATACAGATTGAATCAACATTGTACAACTAGTATTCATACATATGGTTAAGGGTTTCTTAATGTCATTCTTGCAACCTACCTCATGCTCTCTTCTATCTTGCTCAATTTGATTCCCTATGGATTGCAATTAAACACACTACCCCCTAACATCTTTGGTATACCCAACATTGTCACATTGATTATCATCCACTGTGTCAAAGCTCCAGTTGATGGGATACAGGACATTAGAGGAGTGGTTTAAATAACACTATTAGTTAATGTAAGCAACATACATGCATAAGGCTTCATTTTGGCAAGCTATTGTAAGCTTAGAAAGATAATGGTGGCTTTGAAAAGCAATGAAGGTATCTTTGAGTGTTGCTATGATAGTTAGATGTGTGAGCAAAGTGAGGAGCACTAACAATTCCAAAAGGATCCAAGAGGAAGTGAAGTAGAGTTAATGTGTCATCTTTATACTTGCTGTAATGGACATGAGATAATGATTAAATTCTTGAGTACAATGAACAATGAAACAACCAACAATAGTTGAAACCGTGAAGGGTGGAAAGACATAAAGAAAGCCAGAGTTCTAAGCTAGCTTTAGGTACATGTTTTGTTTATAGGGCTTGAAGGCCGCCGGTCTCCCAAAAGCACAGACAAAAAACGCTTGCTTTGAGGATGAAAGGAGAGTCACAATCCGGAGAAAAAGAGGGGGAGCTCCAATACAAGAAAGGGGATCATCGCTGCTGGTCATTGTCAGAAGGAATTGAGAGGAGAGCCATGTATTCACAGAACGAGGCTTGACAGAAAAAACAGTGGCAAGAAGTGTGACTAAACAGGATTCATGATGATCACACGACAAGGTGAGCCATCCGAACGGCCGCTAGTTTTACTCAGAGAAAGCTTGTCTAGCCTGCATGGTATGATGTATGGTAGGATGACATGATTGTTTAAACAGAATTTCCTGCCTCAAGCGTGAGAACTAACGGCCTGCACGCCCCGAAGAAAAGCTGCGGTGGAGAAGAGTGTCGGGAAGAAAAAGCGGAGGAACAAATAGTGACGTAAACGCAACTATTGGTCTGATTCTCAAGCCTGAAGAGTAGGTCGAAGTTCAGATCAAGGTCATTGAGCTGAGAGGGCGACGGGTGGAAGCTTAATACTGATCAAAGATGATGTTTGTGAGCTGCAGTCAATGGCAGTGCTAATGTTGCGAGCCTAGTTAAAGGGCCTCGTGAAATGGGAATAGCAGCGTTGATACTGGAAGAGGCTGTTGTCATGGGAAGCGCAACTATTCAGAGCACACACTGGCAGAGCAGAGACAGTGCTGATGCAGGAATTACGAGTGCAACAATCTAGCACTGTATATCGGGCCGATGAAGGTGGCAGCTATTGCGATAGCCGTCTCCACTCCATGTGTATGATCACAAGAAACGACTGTTGCCCTCTGGAAAACCATGAAGCCACTGAACGCTTCTTTTCTAACAAAGCACCTTCTTATCAACAACCTCCCTAGATTTATCTCATGTGATAATGAAAACCCCACTTAACTACTACCCCTTTATCTCAAGCTCTTCAAATATCTTTTGAACGTATCCTTTAACTCCACTAAAATCCCTTCCCTTGACCATGAGTCTTTCACACTTACCATGAGTCTTTCACACTTGTACCTTGACCATACCTTTAATCAATGAGCTTGCTTTCGGATACACCTTGTTCTAGCTTCTTCTTCCTTGCTTGAGTTGAGTGCTCTTCTTAATCCTATAATCCTAGATCTATCCACCCTTATGATTCTATGTATTGATCATGATTCTAAGGAATGGAGCCCTTATGCGAGAGACCATTTTCAAAAAGTTTGTGAGGTACAGATTTTTCAATAATACTATGCCCTACCTTATACCTTTGAACATCATTCATGTGTATCAGAGAGGTATTGCATAAGCCAACAAGAGAAAATTATTCTTAGCGTGCATCAATGTGTGATTGAGAATTGGTGCTTCTATCTTATAAAGAGTTAAAGTTGTCATCTATGGCATGATAACTTAGTCACATGCAAAGGAGTTCTATGACAACCTCTAGAGCTGTAACTTGAAGTTTTATGTGGTGGGAACTTGGGATTACATCGGATTGGTTTTATGTGGTAAAAATCAAGGAGTACATTGGATTTTAATGCCATGTCAGGATTTGCTCCATGTAACCTTAGCTGTTGTGTGCATGAACAAGAGTCAAAGTTATCTTGAAATAGAATTGCCAAGAGAGGAGTCATGTGACCATATTTGGATTTAAGGATGACAAAGTTATGGCTAAAACAAGTTGCAGCTAGAACTAGGGCCCATAGAAAAATAAACATAGGGAAAGCCAAAAAAAGAAAGGCAAGGAAGGCAAAGGCAAGCTTGTGCTTGAAAAGCAAGATTTTCAGTTTATAAACAAGGGATAGAGTTGTATAAATAGAAGCATGGATGAATGAGAAGACCTGGACAAATTGATTCTGAGCTTCTATCAAAGAATTGGATTACGTGAAGAGTTTATCAAGGTTGAGTAGTTTCTTTTCTAGAGAGGGACTCTTTTGTAATATGGATTGAATCATCATTGTGAAATTATTTATATATATTATAAAGGGTTTCTTGGTGTCATTTTTTATTCATGTTTCACACTTTCTTTTGTCTTGCTCAAATAAATCTTCTATGGATTGTAGCTAAACATGCTCTCCCCAACATCTTTGGATGTATTGATGCTAGGTGTCCATTCGCAAAGAACCCAAGAGAAATGCTAAACAATGAGATCCTAGTGTGTGTTTATCATTGTCTTTTATGTGTGAACTATTTCTCAAGTGTGTTTATGTGTGAAACCATCAATTAGGAATTTTCTTTTCTCTAAAGTGTGTTTACCTATTTCTCACATTTATCTATTTTCTTGTCAATCTTGGTGTACGTAATGGAGCTTTTTGAGAGTGCATGTGTTGATGCATATGAACAGCCACATATGTGTACGTGAGAAAAAAGAACTTCTATGTATAAGTCTTTTTACACAAACCTATGAACCCTCAAGATGCCTATGGGAATGCTCAATGAGAAAATTCAAGAAGTCTTAAGAGAAAAAGCTAAAAAACCAAGACTAAGAAGCCCAAAAGTGTAAAACACCTCTATCTCAAACTAGTTCGTTGCATATGAGTGTGAAACCCATTACACATGAGCTAGTTTGATAATATCTAGCTCAATTCTAAACTCTCAAAAGTGGTTAGCTAATCATTTGAGATGATTAGCACGAGAAGAATCTTCCACGAAGCTTATAAAGCTTACCCAAAAGCATTAGAAATGACAACCAATCAAGCATGTTGCCCTAATCAATGTACCCTGGTCAGTGTGACTAGGTGTCTAACCCCTAGTTTCTGTGTATCCCGCTCGTTACAATCCATCAAAGATAACAAGAGGGGAGTGATGGGTGGGCCTAGGGACGGGTATAGAGTACTACTCTAAGCCACATTACAATGAAAATGGGTGGGTAAAGACTAGGGATAGCATTATGTCCATGAACGGCCTGTTGAGGTAAAATTGTCATAACTTTTGATAGGCTCCTTCAAATGGGGCATGCCGCATGTAAAAAAGGAGATTATGATGATGGAATTTTAGCCTAGGAAGGATGCACATGCCTGTGATCTAGGAAAGTACAAAATTGTTCTAAAACAGTGTAAAATCTATAAGCATAGAGGGTAGTCGGGCATGCTAAGCTTCAGTCCATTGGGACTCTTGGAGGTGAGGAAATTCATTGACAATTGTGGCTAGGGGTGAGGAGGCTTCTTCCAAGGGTAGGCCTTTCCATTTGATGAGGTACTCCTTGATGGATCGAGACCTTAAGTGCTTATCTCGTTGCCCAATGATTGCCTCACATATATATTGAGTGATGCCTTCTTTATCTATGGGGGGAAGTTCTTCCACATGGTTCGCTAAGGTACCCATGAAGGGTTTCAGCTGGCTGACATGAAACACATTATAGATTGTGGTGGTAGAGGGGGAGCTCTAATCGGTCTTCAAGATCTAGTAGGGGCCATAGAAGCAATGGGCAACTTTGTTACTATTGTCCTCTTTGAGAGTGGAGTAGTGGGACTTAGAAACTTTCAAGAGGACCAACTCCCCTTCTTGGAATTCCAAATTCCTTCTTTTCTCGTAAGCATAGAGTTTCATGTGCGCTTGTACCTTTTGAAGATTCACTTTGCATTACTAAAGTAGAGCTTGCATACGATCCAACTTGGCCTGACTTTGAGGGTTTATCTTATCATTGAATAAGACTATAGGCAAGGGGGACCTTCTACCCATATAATACCTCAAAAGGGGAAACTCCAATGCTAGAGTGGGTGGAGTTATTATAGGCAAATTCATCCAAGTGGAGCCACGTATCCCAATTGTGTTGTACATCATGGCAAAAGTGTCCCAAATATGTCCCAAGCCATTTTTTCACTCTTTGAGTCTGGCCACAAATTCCAAGTGATGAAGTCCATTGTGATATGAGTCCATTTCCCTTTAGGAATAGGGAGGGACTACAAAAGGCTAGCATGTCTGAGTGTACTATTCTTATTCTATTGGCATGGAACACATTTGGTCATAAAGTCCTTGACATCCCTCCATAAGTCTTTCCAGTAAAAACTCTTGGCAATCATGTCATATGTTTTGAAAACAACAAGTGACTAGCAGTGGGGCAAGAATGCATCTCTTCCATGATCTTCTGTGTGAAGGGCCAAGTGTGTGGAATGACGATCGTACTATGGGACCGAATGAGGCCATGCTTGAGCTGATATTGGGAGTTTTTAGCCATGACCCCATGCTGTAATTTTTGGAAGATGTGGTTGAAGCTATCATCTAACAAATAAGCTTCTTGAAGCTCTTCAATCCAATCACTTTGCAAGTTTAAAATAGATACTCTACATGCCCATATTTGAGAGAGTGAATCATCCCCACTATATTATCTTTGCCCCAAATGTGAGAAATGTCAAAATCATAGTTTTGTAAGTTGCCACCCATTGTCTTTGCTTAGGAGTCAAAGCGGACTAAGTCAAGAAGTATAGGAGGAATCCATGGTCACTTTTTACTTGAGAGCAGCAACCATACAAATAATGGTGCCATTTCTTGATAGCATGGAGAATGCCCAACAATCATTTGCATCTCCTTCTCATCAAACTTGCAGCTCTCAAATGAAATCACACCATACTCTTGCAGCAATACTGCACCAATATCCCTACCATTGGCATCACAACGAATGGTAAACAACTTAGAGAAGTCAAGGCAGACAAGGATGGAGGCGAAAGTAAGCAGGTCCTTTAATTGCTTGAAGTTATGATCAACAATGGCATCCTAAAAGAATGATTCCTTTTTTAATAGATCAATCAAAGGTACTGCAATGGTGGCGTAGTTCTCAATGAAGCATCTATAGAATGAAGAGAGACCAAGAAAGCCACACAATGAAGTGGTGGTGGATAGAGTGGGCTAGTCCCTGACACATTGCACCTTCTTCAGGTTAGCATGTATGCTATTTTTGCTTACAATGTGTTTCAAGTACTCGACAGATGTCTACATGAAGATACATTTTCTCTCCTTAGTAAAGAGTTGATGCTCTCGTAGTATGTCAAACACCCTTCTAACATGTGCCAATTGCTCCTCTAGTGACCTATTGCAAATGAGGATGTCGTTAAAGAAAACAAGCACAAACTTGAATAGAAAGGATTGAAGGATTTTGTTCATGAGGCTCTGAAATGTAGCAGGTGCATTAGTCAACCCAAAATGCATCACTTGAAAATGATAAAGCCCACAATTAGTCTTGAAGTCATTTTGATCTCATCGCCCTCCCTCATATGAATCTAATGGTAGCCAAAGCATAAGTCAATCTTAGTGAAAAAGCACGCCCCTTTCAACTCATCCAGCAAGTTGTGAATCTGTGGGATGGGGTAGCAGTTCTTCCCTCTGATTTTAGGCAAGTCTCTATAGCCAATGCACATGCAGAAAGAGCCATCTTTCTTCTTGACTATTAGAACATGGGATATATAAGGGGAAGAACTCGGTTCAATGAAACCCATCTCCAATAGCTCCTTGACTTGCTTTGTAACCTCTTCACGTTCACACTTGGAGAGTTTGTAAGATAGCTTGTGTCGGGACATAAAATGAGCCTAACACTGGCTATAGGCACTAGCCGGGCCTCTATAACTCTCAAGACAATCCCACACGGCGTCATAGCTAGGAGCACATCCAAGGGCATACTGCCCTAATTGCTACCGTAGGTATTACATTTGTAGTGAAATGTAGTCCAACGATTGCGCTTCCTTGCTTCACAGAGGAAGATCCCACACATCTTGGTGTAGTACACCAACGTAATAAAAACATAGGAGGCAACCCCTCTGGCTGAATCCCATGGCTCCACTCCAACTCTCCTACACTGAGAGGATTGGCTACTCGATACATTGCTCTAATATAAAGAACATACGAACAATCTCCACTCTTATATATTTTGAACAATCCATGAGATTTAATATTTCCTTGCCAAGCCTTCCCCCAAGAAATTGTTCATCTACCCTACAACTCAGGTTTCCTTACACACTCCACGTAAGTCAATGTTTGGAAAACAATTGCAATACGTCCAGGTTTGATACCATGTTATGCTCAATGCAAGTGTGGATGACCATTGTGCTCAAGCATTTTATCATTAAAACCAGCTAGGTAAAGTGCAAAAACAACCCTTTCATGATTTTCCAACTAATCATATGTGCGTTATTGATAGAGACTAGCATCAAATTTCTTCATGCTACTAGTCTTCTTAACTCAAATGATAGTCTGTCCTATATGTTATGCATAGATAAATAGATCAGAATTTAAGTCATTTTAAGTAATTAACCACTTTCACAAACCCTCTTTTCCCTACCTTTTAGGTTTTGCACTCGTTGGGTAGGTGTAGGTTCATTTTTACATGATTTTTCATATAAAAACGGATAAAAACACACTATAATATAAAAATAAGGCTTCAGTGAGGCTTGATCCTCATGCTCCAATCTTGTTATATTTCACGAACATAACATGTATTTTCCCTTAATTTTTAGGCATAAAAACTAAAATTTTCCTTATTTTTCAATCTTGTTATACATTCACGAATATAACATGTATTTTTTCCTAAATTTTTAGGGATAAAAACTAATTTATCCCTTATTTTCTATATTTTTTAATTTATTTATTCATAAAAAATATGATAATTAAGAATTATGAGTTCTTACTTATCGAGGATACTCAACATCATTTTCATTTCCATTTCTATCCCATATGACGCCAAAACACTCTAAGAAAACCCCAAATTCCATAATTTTTATAAAAACTACAACTTGCGGTTTGTTGTGTTGTGCGGGAAATTTTTATAACATTGTATTTTTTGGTTCTCTTTCACATTTCAGAGAGAATACAATATGGAAAATCGAAAACAATCAAAATCAAGCACTTTTTTCACTCATTTTTCATAAAACAAAAGAACCACTCACTTACACATAGAAACCCATAGGTTTGAGGGTAGTATGTCGTGGTCGGGAGGCCGCTAACGCTTCTTCTTTGCTGCTGATGCACTCTCTTGGCCCAATCTATGATCTCTACCACTCAAGCAACATCATTTGCTCCAGATTCTTCATCACACTCATCCCCCTTCTCTCTTGAATAATTGATGCATACAAATAACAATAGCAAAGAGGAGAGAGAAAGAATAAAAAATCAGATTTTTCATTCCTTCATGAAATTGGATAAGATTATAGCCATCATCTTTCTCTCTTTGCATGGATCAATCATCTCTCTCTCTCTCTAGAAGAACGAGCATCGGAGAGGCATCAATCATTCGATTTGAGAGGGGGCAAAAAAATTTGTGCCCCCCCTCCCCCCTATCTCGTTAGTTTTTTTGGTTTTAATCCCTTTTAATTAAATCTTTAAGTTAAATCATTAAAATAACCAATTCATATCCTTTGTGCACTTCTCGGCTCTTTTGGTTTTGAGGGGCAAATGGGCTCGGATTCGAGACTCGTCTCGATAGGTTGCTTTGCAGCATCGAAATCCATCATCCTAGCCTCCATTGCGCACTTCTCGGCTCTCGAATCTAGTAGATACTTTATAACGCTAATGTTGAGATATGGAGCTCCACTCTTGATATGCCAGGGTGACCTTTGTGCATTTATGTCACCGACTTGTCAGTTGCAGATGCGGTTGGTACACCGCCCATGAATAATAGCTAGATGATAGCTATCCTTATCTACTCTAGTTCGTGGCTCAGTTAGTATGCCACCTTAGTTAGTTGAGTTTGGTTTGAGACCCATATATAGGGTTCTTCTATTTCTATGTACTTGAGTTCTTTTTTTTGGCTTACACAAACTAAGAAGAGGATAACTGTTTTTCAGCCTCCACCTTTGTGTGTATTCCCCCATTGTGCAAGCAAAAAAGCTACAAGTGAGACTCCTTCCTTCTCTCCCACAATCTTGACATGGTATCAGAGCCTTGTTCATGGTAAGGAGCTCAAGAAAGCAAGCCAGGTTCACGGTGTTCTGGTAAGCGGACCAGTGTTGCTTTCATTTTTCTATTTTGGGAGCAAGTCTCTACAGGTAGCACAGCCAGAAAGTGCAAGAGTGCATTGTCTCAGATTGAGATGCCCTTCGTGGTGTAGCAAGAGGGCAGTATATGTTGCAAGATAGGGCTTTAGCCCTTGAGGGCTTTGTTTTTTTTTATTTGAGGCCATTTCGGGGCCTGTTTTTGGTGCGTAGATCGGTCGCAGATAGCTCACGTGGTGAATCCCGGAAGGTCCCCAAGAACAAAAAACTCTACCTTTTTGCACAAAAACCCATGTAAAAGCATGCACGACAAGAAGCAAGAGACAAATTGGGTTCAATCTCCCCCATGCCTTGTGTGAGCGCTTTACAAAGCATGTATTTTATGTATATTTCCAATCTTCATGCTCAATAATAGCCCAATTACAAAAATATGACAAGCTTTTTAGCTTTTGAGTTTGCTTTCTACAAAAATAGGAAAATAAAGCTAATGGACGGTGCCCATAGTGTCTGGCACGCCCAATCTCAATGTCCAAATAGAAATAACATATCCAGGCGCATAAGCGCATACAAAATAATAATAAATAATCGATGTCTCAATAGACATAACAAAATATAGGCGTGGCGCCTATCAAAATATAGTCCAAAGATCGAATACTCGCTAGACTCCAATGCTTTCCTCCGCCACTGCTGCTATCTCTACACATCAACTGAAACATTCACAATCGTCAGTAAAATAATACAATTAAACTGACAAAAGTGAATACCTAGCAGTCTTCAGCTACATAAATAAATCAACTGGTTAGAAATAAATCCTAACCTTAATTTATTACGAGTGCGCACTCTAAACTCATAAACGTTTATTAATTTAATATGCATTTTGCGGAATCACCCGCTATGGAATCACCCATGTACACACTAAATTAATGAAACGCCCGAAAAGGACAGGCGTCCCCATCAACTTCTCGCACAAAGAATCCTCTTTGCGTATGAGCCCCGGTCATCTAAGTTTACGGAATCCACCGTAAAACCTCACGGAATCCACCGTGGAATATGCCTCCTGGCATCAGTTTTGGAGGCGGAAGTTTTCTGCACACACTCAAGAAAAGGCCCTGTTTTATGCTGTGCGACCACTGTTCTACAGGTCGGTGAAAAGTTACGATTGAAATTGCATCGTATGCTTGTGCGCAGAGACATTGGGAGTTACAGAATCATCCTTGTTGCCTGTTGATGCAAAATCGTCACTAGGAAGTGACTGTGTGGTTAAATACCACTTTCCTCAGTTTTGCAGATTTGCCCTTGTGAGGCTGAAGCTGTGTTCTTTGCAGTGACAAAATTTTTTGCAGTGTTCTGTAATGTCCTCTGATTCTCTTTAACAAATTGTCACTGAAAAGCTTGAGAAGAACAATTTCCAAGCATGGAAGTTCAGAATGACGAATTTCCTTATGGGAAAAGAATATTGGGAATTTGTTGCAGGAAATGAAGAAGAACCAGTTCTTCCTAATGTTCCCAATCAATAGCAAATGCAAGCATTTAAAGCATGGCATGAGAGAGGCAGGAAAGTTATGTACTGGCTGTCTATCAGCATTTGAGACTCTATGATTGTGCATATTCAAGATGCAAGTACGCCAAAGGAGGCATGGGATACTTTGTCAAAAATGTATAGCACAAATACGCAAGCCAGGAAAATGCAGCTTAAGCAAGAGTTGCACAATGTGCAAAGAGAAAGTATGAGCATCAATGACTACCACATGAAGGTGAAGAAAATTGCAGATGCACTTGCTTCCATTGGGTCACCAGTGGAAGATGATGATTTAGTTTCTGTGACCTTGAATGGTCTAGGAAAGGATTATGCACAGTTCCAAACATCCATTTCCGTCCGTGAAAGATTTCCTAATTTTGAGGAGTTGATTTCTCTTCTCATTTTTTAGGAGCAAAGAAATGGTGGTGCATCTTCTTCAGGACGAACTTCAAAAGAAGCTGTCTTCTACTCAAATGCTGGAAGAGCTAGAGGCACAGGTAGAGGAGGCCGATCTAGAGGCCGTGGTAGAAATCACAATATGCAGCAAATTCAAGAAAACCAGTCCTATGGAGGAGTGTCAAGATTGTGGGAGAGAAGGAAGGAGTCTCACTTGTAGCTTTCTTGCTTGCACAATGGGGGAATACACACAAGGGTGGAGGCTGAAAACAATTTTCCTCTTCTTAGTTGTGTAAGCCAAAAGAACTCTAGTACATAGAAATAGAAGAACCCTATATATGGGTCTCAGACCAAACTCAACTAACTAAGGTGGCATACTAACTGAGCCACGAACTAGAGTAGATAAGGATAGCTGTCATCTAGCTATTATTCATGGGCGGTGTACCAACCGCATCTGCAACTGACAAGTCGGTGACATAAATACACAACGGTCACCCTGGTGTATCACGAGTGGAGCTCGATATCTCAACACTCCCCCTTGAGCTCAATCCCAATTCCTGCACACCAAGCAGGTCTCTGAACTTGTGCAGCTTCTCTGCGTCCAATACCTTCGTGAATATGTTAGCTACCTGATCCTCTATGCTGACATAAACTAGATCAATAAGACCTAGCAAAACCCTCTCCCGCACATAGTGATAATGCACCTCAATGTGCTTTGTTCTAGCATGATAGACTGGGTTATTTGCCAAGTGTATACTACTCATGTTGTCACAATAAATGACAACTAGCCCATCTATAGGCTGATGCATATCATAAAGTAGCTTATGCAACCAAGCTACCTCACATGCAGCCATTGCTGCACCCCTATACTCAGCCTCTGTGCTGGACAAGGCAACTGTAGGCTGTTTCTTGCTGCTCCAAGTGACTACAGCACTCCCAAAAGAGAACACATATCCATTGGTAGATCGTCTATCAGAAATGCTACCAGCCCAATCAGCATCAGTGTATCCATGCAATTGTATCTGAACCCCAGTCTCATAAAATAGTCCATACTGTAATGTGGACTTCACATACCTAAGTATGCGTCTAGCCGCATCCAAATGCGGTTTCCTTGGAGCCTGCATAAACTGACTTACCAATCCAACAACATAGCTCAAATCTGGCTTGGTAATAGTCATATAAATCAAGCTTCCTACTATGCGTCTGTACATAGTAGGGTCTTCCAGAAGCTCACCTGCATTTGCGCTCAGCTTCACATTCTGCTCCAAAGGAACTGAAATAGGCTTATAGCCTATCATCCCATATTTGGACAGCATGTCCAATCCATACTGCCTCTACAAGAGCTGTATCCCACTTGGTGATCTAATCACCTCAATGCCCAAGAAATAACGCAGCTCTCCCAAATCCTTCATCTCAAACTTCTGCTTCAATTGCATTTTCACATGAAGGATATCTTCATCACTGTCACCTGTAATAATCAAATCATCAACATAAATGACAAGTAGCATAATACCTTTCTTTGTTTTTCTCACATAAAGTGAGAAATCTGCCTTGGAAATCTGAAAGCCAATAGTGACAAGATACTGTCCTATCTTGTCAGACCATGCTCTAGGTGCTTGCTTCAAGCCATACAAGGCTTTTTTCAACCTGCAAACAAACTCAAGATGAACAGCATGCACATAACCTGGTGGCTGCTCCATATAGACCTCTTCTTGCAAATCACCATGCAAGAAGGCATTCTTTACATCCATCTGATGTAAAGACCATCCCTTTGATGCAGCCATAGCAATGACTGCTCTTACGGTTGCCATCCTTGCAACCGGACTGAATGTTTCTTCATAGTCAATGCCATATGTTTGTGCATATCCCTTGACTACTAATCTTGCCTTGTATCTGTTCACACAACCATCTGCATTGTGCTTCACCTTATAAACCCACTTACAGCCAATTACATTCTTACCTTTAGGCAAAGGTACCAATTTCCATGTAGCATTTGCTTCCAAGGCGTCCATTTCTTCATCCATGGCTTTCTCCCATTTTTCTTTTCCCATGACTTGCTCAAAAGAAGTGGGTTCTGGTTCTTGTATCACTTTGACCATATATGCATAGTGAATGACTGTAAATCCATCATATTTCAGCCTATCCACAGGATACCTAGCTCTCGTAGACCTGCGCAAAATAGGTTCACTCCTAGGTGCTCTCAAAACATCCCTGATCTTCCTTACTTCAGGTGTAACAATAGAAGGAATACCCAACTCATCATCAATGCTCTGTTCTGAGCCACTGGATTCACCATCCACATAAGAGTGACCTGCATTCACATCAAACATGGGCTGATCAACCTTCTCTTTTCCTTTTCGTGATTCTTGCATACCACTATCTGGATTGCTTTGAGAAGATTCTCCTAATCTCAATCTGCCTGTCCATGGCGAAGAATGTGAACCACTGCTAGAGGACGCTCCAGGTCCACTAATATTTTGTGATTGCTGCTGTGAATTCTGTGCAACATTACCATTTTGTGCATCTACATCATCAATCACATTTACTGGTTTATATCAGCTACTCATCTCATCAAAAACAACATCTCTGCTCACTGTAAACTTATGAATAGAAGGGTTATAGCATCTATACCCTTTTTGCTGCAGAGAGTAACCAATAAAGATGCACTTCTCAGCTTTTGGATCCAACTTAGATCTCAACTCATCTAGCACATGTACATAGGCAATGCAACCAAAAATTTTCAAATGAGAAATATCTGGTTTCCTACCAGTATACCTCTCCTCTGGAGTCATCCCATGTATTGTTGTAGTGGGAGTCCTGTTCATTATATAGACTGCTGTAGTAACTGCTTCAGCCCAGTAAAAATCTGGCAAGTCTTTTTCGTTGAGCATGGCACGAGATACCTCTCCAATATGCACGTTTTTCCTTTCTGCAATTCCATTTTGTTGTGGGGTATGACTGCATGAATATTGCTGCTTTATGCCATGCTCCTGTAGGAACCTTGCAAACTCATTTGAGAGTTACTCTCCCCCTCCATCTGACCTTAGGCATTTTATTTGTAGGCCTGTTTCTTTTTCAACCATAGCTTTAAGAGTTTTGAAATGCCCAAAAACTTCACTTTTCTTTTTCATAAAATACACCCAAACGTTTCTGCTATAGTCATCAATAAAAGTGACAAAATAATGACAGCCTCCAAGAGATGCAGCTTTAGTAGTCCACACATCAGAGTGGATTAATTCAATTGGCTTCTCACTCTCTTGAACATGTCTAGGAAGTGGTTTCCTTGCCTGTTTTCCAAATTGACAAGCTTCACATACCTTATGCATTTTTGCAACCTTGAATTTAGGCAATGCTGCAACAATATTTTGGGCCTGCATTGATTTAAGTCGTTGTACATTAACATGACCAATGCGTTTATACCAAATATCAATATCTGCAACTACACCGGTCCCATGTGCAAACATTGCTTCACTCAGTTCAGACATGTCTGCATCCAACGTAAACATTCTGCCCTTCTTCTTTCCTTTTGCTATCAAGTAACCTTTATTTTTCATATCGTCAACAAAGCATCCATGAGGATTAAATCTGACCTGCAAGCCCTGCTCAACCATTTGACCAACAGAAACCAGATTCTTGGTGATATTCGAGACATGAAATACATCGGCGAGGTATTTCTTTTTCCCATCCTACATAGACAAAGGAATTTTTCCAATCTGCACAATAGGATGTGTAGCATCATCACCACTCTCCACAAATCTTGGTTTTTCCATTTTCCTTGCATCCTCCATCCATTCTGCATGACCTGTCATGTGGTTTGATGCACCTGAGTCAACATACCACACATCGTTGCTTTCTTCTGCACTTGTCACAGAATTGTTCATGTGCTGCACCATAAACAAATGCTCATTTCTGTCATCACCCTGTCTACTAGAAGATGCATAATTCCCTTGTTGCAATTTCCCATTCATGATGTCATTCTACTTTTTATAGCAGTCTTTAGCCATATGGTCCATTTTACCATAGTAGTAGCATTCAACATTGCTGTTTGCATTTTGGCCTCTTTGCCATCCACCACGACCTCTTTGGCTCCCCCTGCCTCTAGAGTTACCACCTCTTTGGCGACCCTGTTTTTTTGATTTGAGGCCATTTCGGGGCTTGTTTTGGAGGCGGAAGTTTTCTGCAGGCACTCAGGAAAAAGCCCTGTTTTATGCTGTGCGACCACTGTTCTACAGGTCGGTGAAAAGTTACCACAGATATTGCATTGTATGCTCATGTGCAGAGACATTGGGAGTTACATAATCATCCTTGGTTCCTATATATGCAAAATCGTCACTAGGAAGTGATTGTGTGGTCAAATACTACTTTCGCCAGTTTTGAAGATTTGCCCTTGTGAGGCTGAAGCTGTGTTCTTTGCAGTGACAGAATTTTTTGCAGTGTCTATAATGACGTCTTATTCTCTTTCACAGATTGTCACTGAAAAGCTTGACAAGAATAACTTCCAAGCATGGAAGTTTAGAATGACAAATTTCCTTATGGGAAAAGGATATTGGGAATTTGTTGCAGGAAATGAAGAAAAACCAGTTCTTCCTGTTGTTCCCAATCAACAGCAAATGCAAGCATTTAAAGCATGGTATGAGAGAGCCAGGAAAGTTACGTACTGGCTGTCTATCAGCATTTCAGACTCTATGATTGTGCATATTCAAGATGCAAGTACGCCAAAGGAGGCATGGGATACTTTGTCAAAAATTTATAGCACAAATACGCAAGCCAAGAAAATGCAGCTCAAGCAAGAGTTGCATAATGTGCAAAGAGAAAATATGAGCATCAACGACTACCACATGAAGGTGAATGGTAAAATGGGTCATATGGCTAAAGACTGCTATAAAAAGCAAAATGACATCATGAATGGAAAATTGCAACAAGGAAATTATGCATCTTCTAGTAGACAAGGTGATGATAGAAATGAGCATTTGTTTATGGTACAGCATATGACCAATTCTGTGACAAGTGTAGAAGAAAGCAACAATGTGTGGTATGTTGACTCAGGTGCATCAAACCACATGACAGGTCATGCAGAATGGATGTAGGATGCAAGGAAAATGGAAAAACTAGGATTTGTGGAGACTGGTGATGATACTGTACATCCTATTGTGCAGATTGGAAAAATTCATTTGTCTATGCAGGATGAGAAAAAGAAATACCTGTCGGATGTATTTCATGTCCCGAATATCACCAAGAACCTATTTTCTGTTAGTCAAATGGTTGAGCAGGGCTTGCAGGTCAGATTTAATTCTCATGGATGCTTTGTTGAGGATATGAAAAATAAAGGTTGCTTGATAGCAAAAGGAAAGAAGAAGGGCAGAATGTTTACATTGGAAGCAGACATGTCTGAATTGAGTGTAGCAATGTTTGCACATGGGGCCAGTGTAGTTGCAGATATTGATATCTGGCATAAACGCATTGGTCATGTTAATATACAGTGACTTAAATCAATGCAAGCCCAAAATACTGTTGCAAGATTGCCTAAATTCAAGGTTGCAAAAATGCATAAGGTATGTGAAGCCTGTCAATTTGGAAAACAGGCAAGGAAACCATTTCCTAGACATGTTCAAGAGAGTGAGAAGCCATTGGAATTAATCCACTCTGATATGTGGACTACTAAAGCTGCATCTCTTGGAGGCTGTCATTATTTTGTCACTTTTATTGATGACTATAGCAAAAAAATTTGGGTGTATTTTATGAAAAAGAAAAGTGAAGTTTTTGGGCATTTCAAAACTCTTGAAGCTATGGCTAAAAAAGAAACAGGCCTGTAAATAAAATGCCTAAGGTCAGATGGAGGGGGAGAGTACCTCTCAAATGAGTTTGCAAGGTTCCTACAGGAGCATGGCATAAAGCAGCAATATTCATGTAGTCATACCCCACAACAAAATGGAATTGCAGAAAGGAAAAATAGGCATATTGGAGAGGTATCTCGTGCCATGCTCAATGAAAAAGACTTGTCAAATTTTTACTGGGCTGAAGCAGTTGCTATAGCAGTCTACATAATGAACAGGACTCCCACTGTAGCAATACAAGAGATGACTGCAAAGGAGAGGTATACTGGTAGGAAACCAGATATTTCTCATTTGGAGATTTTTTGTTGCATTGCTTATGTTCATGTGCCAGATGAGTTGAGATCCAAGTTGGATCCAAAAGCTGAGAAGTGTATCTTTATTGGTTATTCTCTACAACAAAAAGGGTATAGATGCTATAACCCTTCTACTCGTAGGTTTACAGTGAGCAGAGATGTTGTTTTTTATGAGATGAGTAGTTGGTATAAACTAGTAAATGTGATTGATAATGTAGATGCACAAAATGGTAATCCTGCACAGAATTCACAGTAGCAGTCACAAGATATTAGTGGACCTGGGGCGTCCTCTAGCAATGGTTCACATTCTTCGCCATGGACAGGCAGATTGAGATCAGGAGAATCTTCTCAAAGCAATGCAGATAGTGGTATGCAGGTATCACGAAAAGGAAAAGAGAAGGTAGATCAGCCCATGTTTGTTGTGAATGCATGTCAATCTTATGTGGATGGTGAATCCAGTGGCTTCGGACAGAGCATTGATGATGAGTTGGGTATTCCTTCTATTGTTACACCTAGAGTAAGGAAGCCTAGGGATGTTTTGAGAGTACCTGTGAGTAAACCTACTCAAGGCAGGTATACCAGGACTAGGTATCCTGTGGATAGGCTAAAATATGATGGATTTACAGCCATTCACTATGCATATATGGTCAAAGTGATACAGGAACCAGAACCCACTTCTTTTGAGCAAGCCATGGGAAAAGAAAAATGGGAGAAAGCCATGGATGAAGAAATGGATGCCTTGGAAGCAAATACTACATGGGAATTGGTACCTTTGCCTAGAGATAAGAATGCAATTGGTTGTAAGTGGGTTTATAAGGTGAAACACAATGCACATGGTTATGTGAGTAGATACAAGGCAAGATTAGTAGTCAAGGGGTATGCACAAACATATGGCATTGATTATGAAGAAACATTCAGTCCGGTTGCAAGGATGGCAACCGTAACAGTAGTCATTGCTATGGCTGCATCAAAGGGATAACTTTACATCAGATGGATGTAAAGAATTCCTTCTTGCATGGTGATTTGCAAGAATAGGTCTATATGGAGCAGCCACCAGGTTATGTGCATGCTGTTCATCCTGAGTTTGTTTGCAGGTTGAAGAAAGCCTTGTATGGCTTGAAGCAAGCACTTAGAGCATGGTCTGACAAGATAGGACAGTATCTTGTCACTATTGGCTTTCATATTTTCAAGGCAGATTTCTCACTTTATGTGAGAAAAATAGAGAAAGGTATAATGCTACTTGTCATTTATGTTGATGATTTGATTATGACAGGTGACAGTGATGAAGATATCCTTCATGTGAAAATGCGATTGAAGCAGAAGTTTGAGATGAAGGATTTGGGAGAGCTGCGTTATTTCTTGGGCATTGAGGTGATTAGATCACCAAGTGGGATATGGCTCTTGCAGAGGTAGTATGGATTGGACATACTGTCCAAATATGGGATGACAGGCTATAAGCCTATTTCAGTTCCTTTGGAGTAGAATGTGAAGCTGAGCGCAGATGCAGGTGAGCTTCTGGAAGACCATACTATGTACAGGCGCATAGTAGGAAGTTTGATTTATATGACTATTACCAGGCTAGATTTGAGCTATGCTGTTGGATTGGTAAGTCAGTTTATGCAGGCTCAAAGGAAACCGCATTTGGATGCGGCTAGACGCATACTCAGGTATGTGAAGTCCACATTGCAGTATGGACTATTTTATGAGACTGGGGTTCAGATACAGTTGCATGGATATAGTGATGCTGATTGGGCTGGTAGTATTTCTGATAGACGATCTACCAGTGTATATGTTTTCTCTTTTGGGAGTGCTATAGTCACTTGGAGCAGCAAGAAAGAGCCTACAGTTGCCTTATCGAGAACAGAGGCTGAGTAGTACAGGGGCACAGCAATGGCTACATGTAAGGTAGCTTGGTTGCATAAGCTACTTTATAACATGCATCAGCATATAGATGGGCCAGTTGTCATTTATTATGACAACATGAGTAGTATACACTTGGCAAATAACCTAGTCTATCATGCTAGAACAAAGCACATTGAGGTGAATTATCATTATGTGCGAGAGAGGGTTTTACTAGTTCTTATTGATCTAGTTTATGTTAGCACAGAGGATCAGGTAGCTGACATATTTAAGAAGGCATTGGGCGTAGAGAAGCTGTGTAAGTTCCTAGACCTGCTTGGTGTGCAAGAATTGGGATTGAGCTCGAGGGGGAGTGTTGAGATATCGAGCTCCACTCGTGATATGCCAGGGTGACCATTGTGCATTTATGTCACCGACTTGTCTTGGACATGCGGTTGGTACACTGCCCATGAATAATAGCTAGATGACAGCTATCCTTATCTACTCTAGTTCGTGGCTCAGTTAATATGCCACCTTAGTTAGTTGAGTTTGGTTTGAGACCCATATATAGGGTTCTTCTATTTCTATGTACTTGAGTTCTTTTTTTTGGCTTACACAAACTAAGAAGAGGAAAACTGTTTTTTAGCCTCCAACTTTGTGTGTATTCCCCCATTGTGCAAGGAAGAAAGCTACAAGTGAGACTCCTTCCTTCTCTCCCACAATCTTGACAGCTAAAACTTGTAGGGATTAAATGGGAGGTTACAAACGACCTCCGATCGATGAACCGAGACTTGTTTTAGATTCCTGATGTTGAAATGCATCTAGGAAAACTCTAGCTCAACCATCCGCCACCATTTGATTTTTAATGAAAATTTGGTCTTTTGCACTTTTGGTACTTTTTGCTCCAAAAACGACTTGAAATGCTTCAAGCACAGCTCAAAATAGGCTCCTAAAATACAGCTCTCATTGGCGACCATGGGATAGGGCGACTCAAGCCATCGAATCCCATGAACAAATCTGCACATACAATAATCAAAGCAAGCATCAAGCTGCCACAAAAATGATAATCAACAAAGCAAAAGAACAGCTCTCACCCTACCCACTGATAGAATTAAGGCATGAAAATCCACAAGGGGTAGGCCCAACATAATCTGATAGAAGTCCCGAGCAAGTTGTAAACCAACTACTCTAACACGGACTAGCTAAAAAGCAGCTAAAAAGCCAATCAAAGAGGTTATCCTACTGGTGGTCCGAACTACTTGCCTAATGTAGGACAACTAGACAAGGACCTCGTACTAAGTGAGGACTCCTATAGCCTAGTCATCATATTTTTCTTCTAACACATTGTCTTCCCAAGGTTTCCATACTTGTGCATGTAAAAATGAGGGAGCTAAGGGTAGAGTGACCCAAGGAGAATAGGGTATTATCCTCAGGTCTTGACTCGGTACCCAAGAACTTGCCAATCCCTCACGAGGCGACACTTAATCCTTTTCTAACATTCACTTTTATTTTTGCTACGACCTTCCTTATTTTCCTTCTTTTTTGGCTAGATGCCAACCCTAAGAAGACAAGGTATCGGACCAAGGTGACTCGTTCCCAAGAACCTACCACGCCTTCGCAAGGCAATAAGCAACTGCTTATAGAAACTTTCTTGTTTTTTATTTTCCTTTTCATATTGAGGGGTTAGAACCCCTTTTTACATACCTTTGTAATTTTCATCTTTAGATAGGTTCAGAACTTGCTATTCTCTTTAATGCTTTGTCAGGCTTCTCTAATTGCCTCACACTAGTAGCAGGGACTCCTAGGACAACTGCCTAGCAAGCAAGAAGGACAAGCTCATAAGGAGTACCCTCTAGCACATCTCTTTATCACCTGACAATGTCCTAACAAGAGGTAGACAACTACTCAAATCTCCCCCAGATATACCTAACCATACCATAGGACTTCATGCCTTGATCCCCAATAAATTAAAAAAAATTAACCCCTATGTACACATATAACATTATCTACTTAAGGGAAAAACATAAAAAGGGGATGATACCACCTGGAATGGTCATAAGAAGCTTCTACATCGCAAAGGCTCCCTCCAAGTACTTTGTCAACTTGTGTGATGCAATCACTAAAACAAAAAACCATTAAACATACGTGCACCAAATAGACATATGGCCCTCTTGGTCTAAGGAAATAAAGCATTTAAGACCCTAAAAAGAACCGGCTCTCTTGGCCTAATGGAATGAAACAAAACAACTCGTATATATCCCCCCTTGTAAAATCTTATTAATATACAACAAGGTATAGCAATAGGTTGTGGGTCCCTCCTACAAAAGGGTAGTCTTGGTTAGCTGAGAACTTTTCTCAAAGATGTGATAACAAAATTAAGAAGACTTAGAGTCAATAGAGTTAGAATCCCGATTTATGCTGTTTTAGGGGAATCAGAATGGGACTATGCCTTCTGGGCAGAAAGGTTCAGCTTCGCATCCCTCTCGTTTCCCATTCTCCATGAACTAAGTGCAGCATAAATCCGCTTCGACTCTATTGTTTCTACGCAAAGTGGTTCATTTGGAGCTTGACACTAGCTACTTCCTAGAGACTTGGCTGATAGGAAAAAAAAAAACCTTGATTTCAGGTCGGTCCTAAGTGGGAATGGTTGGATACTTCTGCTTCGGAGCAGACTCGGGAAGACCTAGATCGCAAACCCTACGACATTCCTTGTGAGTGCCAGGTGGTGCTTCCTAGACTCTCTTTCTAATGGGCTACTAAGATGTATCCCACAAGTGGACAAGCGGACACATTAGAGTTGGTATCGGAGCGAACCAACAAGATCTAAAGATTATAAGGGAACTTAATGGAGAAAAATAAACGGAATAAGGGGATAAACAAGGGAGGGTGAGTAGAATATAGCAGTGTTTTCTATTGAAAACATTTCTTTACTCACTTATGGATGCTGGGTTGCAGAGTCATGAAGCATGGAGCAAGTTCTTGGTGTTTGAGGTCATGTTCATGATTGTAATGCATGCTTCGAATTATAGTCAAAGGCTTGGCATGATGAATATTTTGGACCGCATCTATAATCCTTCATCCATGTATGAGGAGCAAAGATGGACAGGAGACTCAAGAATATACTACATAGCAGCCCACTGACTTGCGTACCTTTAGACCAACTTGAAGAGAATCAAGTGGATGGAGGATTTAAAGATTGTGAAACTATTCATCTTTGTCGAAGCTCGTGTAAACGCAAGCTTGCATGTTAGCAGTCGGCAAGTCAAGCAGAAAAAGTATGTCTATGAAGAAGTGACCCAAGTGATCTCTGCCGACAAAATCAAAGTGCTAGGGTGCTATGAGAAGAACGGGTATCAAAGTAAGGGTTACCCCAAGCTTCCTATGACTTACCGTTTCTTGAAAATCTATGACCCCACTCCATATTATTATTCCATCCCTATAGTAGATTGTAACACAATCCTATTTTTCCCAAACTGATGTATCAATCAGCCTATCCTACTTATCCAAAATAAATGTACTCAAAGGGTTATGCCTTCATGAATAAATAAGACTTTTTACAATTGTCTATCTTGATCATAAATCTTAACTAAGGTGTTAAATGATTAAATCACTTAGCTAAAAAGCTGTGCTAGTCATATTAACGTAATATGAGAATGTATGATAAGATGTTAACGTAAAGAATCTTATTATTCAGACGCAACCCTAAGCGCAAGTTCCAAATCTGACTCTTGCACTAAGTGCAGTTGTGGCTGAAGAGAAGAAATTCCTTCTCAAAAAAATTAAGCCACCCTAGTTTGATGCCAAAGGAAGGACCATTCAAGCCGACGCTAAGATTTGGATTGAGTCCATGGAGGACTATTTTGAGGTAGTAGGAACTGCACCTGCTAACCATGCTCACCAAACTTAAGCTAACAGGCGAAGTGAGACTTTGGTGGAAACAATGGTGCAGAGACCAAGAAATCTTGGAGAGGACACTCACTTGGGATAAGCTTAAGGAAGCTGTGCGAGGGAGGTATCTACCACCTGCCTAACGCACACAAAAGATGAATGAATTCTATAACTTGAAGCAGCTAGGATTATCCCTTAAAGCATATTATTCGAAGTTCATCTCACTCCTAAAGTATGCACCTCCAATGGATATGACATAGCAGGTGTCAAAATTCTGTATTGGGTTGAATCCACCCATAAACACTCGATTGGAATCATGCACCCAATGGACCTACAAGGCGCACTCATTCAAGCTACTCCAATAATATAGAAGGTGCAGAACAAACCAAGGAACAACAAGATTTGGCCTTACAAGGATCAAAATAAGGGCATGTCTAAGGCTCAGACTAAGAGAGCACAGGGTCAGAATCAGGGCCAAAGAAAGAAAGCTAGAGTCAACGCTGTCAACAACTTTGTTCCAACACAAAGCAATGATCGCAACCCACATTGCTTCCATTACAACGAGTCCGGACACTTCAAGAGGGAGTGTCCCAAGCTGGGTAGAGGGCATCGCTAGGGGCAATTCCAAGGTCAAAATAGAGCCACTCATGGCCAAGGAACCACCATTATGGCCAGAGGAAGAAGCTCCAATGTTTCCATCAAGAAGTTGGGCAATAAAAAAGATCCATCCATGGATGCTGACATTGAAAGGGCAATGGTTCACGCCCTCTTCATAAGAAGGGTCCGAATCGCCAATTCTTGGTGATTCAAACTCCATTAGAATATCAAGGTAAAAGCTTCAAAACCTTGATTGACTATGGCAGTACACATTCCTTCATTTCACCAATCTATGCAAAAAGATTAGGGATAGCCACAATAGATGCACCTAACTTACTTCTGGAATTAGCAAATGGTCGTGAGGTCACTTGTACTAGGCAAACTACTAAGGTGAAATTCCTACTGGGTGGGAAGCCAACTTCTGTGAGATTCAGAGTAATGAACCTAGGTGTCCATGAATGTTTACTTAGAATGGATTGGCTAATACCCAATGATGTCCACATCCATTGTGGGAAGGGCCTAGTCTCCTTCTAAAATTCTGAAGGAGAACTAGTCACAACTCAAGGTGAGGCTAGTAAGCCAAAAATACAATTGGCAAAAGCAACATGGATATTAAAAGGTGTTCAAAATGGTCTACTTGTCTATCTGATTAAACTGAATAAGCTAGATCAAAATCAAGAATCTGGAGAAGAACTTTCATGGTTAAAGGAATATGCAAATGTATTCCCTGAAGATCTGACGGAACTTCCTCCGCAAAGGAAAGTCGACCATGAAATCAAACTTGTACCAGGAGCTACACTGATCGCAAAGAAGCCATATAAGATGTCCATCCCAAAAGCTATTGAACTGAAAGAGCAACTCAAGAAACTATTAGATCAAGGCTACATCCGTCCTAGCAGTTCACCATGGGGAGCTCCAGTGTTGTTCCAAAAGAAGAAAGATGGAACGCTTTGCCTATGCATTGACTACAAAGGGTTTAATCAAGCAACTATAAAAAATAACTACCCCATTCCAAGAATACATGAATTACTTGACCATCTTTAAGGGGCAAAGATCTTCTCAAAGATAGATCTTAGATCTGGATATTATCAAATAAGGATCAAAGAAGAAGATATCTTGAAGATTGCATTCAGTACAAGGTATGGACACTTTGAATTCCTAGTGATGTCATTCCAACTGACGAATGCTCCTGCTACCTTCAACAGGTTAATGCAGGATATCTTTAGGCCCTATCTTGATGACTTCATACTCGTCTTTTCTTACGATACCCTAGTCTGCTTAAAACAAGGAAAGGATCATGAACCCTAGCTTCACATTGTTCTCGAAACAATGAGAGCACACAAGCTTTATGCCAAGAAGAAGAAGTGCGCATTTTTCAAGCGACAGATTGAATATCTTGGATTCATTGTATCAACAGAAGGAATTTCAGTAGATCCAACTAAGAGACGTTCTGGAATGGCCAATAAGATATATGTAGTTTTCTTGGGTTGACAGGGTGGTACAAAATTTTCATCAAAGATAACGCTTTGATTGCAACACCTCTGATTGCTCTACTAAAGAAGCAAGTAGAGATTGTATGGTAACCTACTAAATAGACCACCTTTGACAAACTAAAGTAAAGCTTAGTATCAACACCCATCCTAAAACTTCCTGATCTTAGTAAGGAGTTTGAAGTGCTAATTGATGCTAGTGCACTTACTTTAGGATGTGTACGTATGCAAGAAGGTCATCTCGTAGCATATTCTTCAAGAAAATTGAAGAGCCATGAAAGTAATTATGCTACCCACGACCTGGAGCTATTGGCTATCATCCATGCTCTCAAACTTTGGAGACATTACTTGCTAGGTAACAAATTTTCCTTAGTAATGGACCAGAAGAGTCTTAAATGGATTTTCACCCAGAATGAGCTCAACATGAGGCAACGCCAATGGATCGAAGTGCTGGAAGAATATGATTTTGAAATCAAATATAGGCTTGGAAAAGAGAATGTAGTTGCCGATGCACTTAGTCTCGCAAGGCATTTCTAAATTCTCTCATTTTGCAAGATCCATCAATGGCAAGGTCTCTAGCCACAAAGGTATCAATGCCAAACAACCCGATTCTTGAGCTAGCAAAAGAAGGGGCATATCATGAGCCAATCTATCAGAAAATGATAAGAGAGATCCCCATCAAGGATCAAGACCCGAAGCTAAAGACAAAGCATCAAGAATTCTCCATCAGTAATGGAATTGTCTACTTTAGGACAAGATTATGTATCCCTGCGAGCCAAACTCTCAAGCAGAAGATACTTTGGGAAGCCCATGACTCCCCTTTCTCAGGGCATCCTGGTTATGCCAATACCCTTAATACGGTCAGGAAGAGCTATTTTTGGGAAAGGCTCAAGGGAGGCGTACTCAAATATTTCAGTTTGAGTACGTCACAAAATGTTTGTCTTGTCAACGCATTAAGGCAGAACATGTGAAAATGCTTGGAAATTTGCAACTGCTTGACATTTCACAAATGAAATGGGAGTTTATTAGTATGGACTTTATTGTTGGCTTACCCCAAGTTCAGGGAGAATATAACTCTATTTTGGTTGTAGTAGATATGCTCACCAAGGTCGCACATCTCATCCCTGTCAAAACGAACTATAAAGCTTCATACATCGCAAGATTATTCATCAAGGAAATATTCAAACTTCATGGGTTACCCAGAAGAATCATTAGTGATCGTGACTCTCTTTTCACATCACACTTCTGGAGGGCTGTCTTTGAGGCTATTGGAACTCAATTCTATTTCAACATAGTTTACCATCCCCAAACTGATAGTCAAACAAAACGAGTCAATCAAGTCATTCAAGATATGCTTAGGGCATACTGCTATCACGAACCCAAAAAGTGGATTCAATACTTACCACTAGTTGTGTTTGCTTACAATGCTTCTTACCAACAGAGTATTTAGATGACCCCTTTCCAAGCATTGTATAGGCATGATTGTTGTACCCCTTTGAACTTCTCGGATCCAACTTTGAGGGTAGAAGCTTAAAGACAGATACTCGAAGACATGGATGATCAAATCAAACTGATAAGATAAGACATCCAAGTTGCCAAGGATAGACAGAAGGCCTACGGTGACTTGAAACGGCAAGACAGATCCTTCGTCGAAGGTGATATGTTCTTCATCCGTGTACACCCTAAAAAGGGTTCACTGTCCTTGGGAGAGTACAAGAAGCTAAGTTTAAGGTATTGTGGACCTTATAAGATCATCAAGTGCCTAGGGCCTAATGCTTATAGACTATAGTTGCCTGCAACTCTAAAGATTCATAATGTATTCCATGTTAGCCTATTAAAAAAGTATCTACCTAATCCGAATCATGTACTTGATGATCAGAAAATTGTAATGCCTAGCCAAGGAGTCCTTGAGCTACGACCTGATAGAATCCTAGATGTTAGGGAGAGGCATTTGAGATCAAGGACCTTGAGAGAATAACTCATCCAGTGGAAAGATTATCCCGAAGAGGATGCCACTTGCATGGATGAAAATACTCTCAACCAACAATACCCCCAGATCTTCTCGAGATGAGGACATCTCCATTCCTCTAAGGGGGAAGTAGCTCAAATTTTTTTACCTCTCTCTCTCCGCCTACTGACAGCATGTCAGGGAGAGAGAGAGAGAGAGAGAGAGAGAGGGGGAGTAAGAGTGGGAGAGGGGGCATGCACCCCCACGTGTAGGGGTGGCATCCCGTCAAACGGCTGTCTCCCCCCCCCCATGAACCACCCCCTCCCCACTATATAAGGGAAGCCCCCCCTCCCCCCTCATGATGGTCATCTTCAGTGCTGCCACCCTCCTCTGCCTGACACGCAACGCCACCCCCCCTTGCTCCGCCTACACAATGCGACGCTGTCGAACTGCTGCCCCCATGCCGTCATCACCAACATTTTCGTCTTCCCAGCATGATTGAGGAGGAGGAGTCATTGCCAGGTTGACTGACAGAAAGCACGAATCTAAAGAAGCTTCCACTAAAATTAACCTTAGGGGTGCTTCACCCGCAGAGTGCATGAAGGATGCAATTCGTTCGTGAAGGGAGTTGCCTTGCGGGAAGGAAGGATTGCCAACTTGCAAAAAATGTCAGCACACCC
The DNA here is from genome assembly GCF_053477565.2 of Lygodium microphyllum. Lineage (NCBI taxonomy): Eukaryota > Viridiplantae > Streptophyta > Polypodiopsida > Schizaeales > Lygodiaceae > Lygodium > Lygodium microphyllum. The sequence goes on from NC_141164.1 coordinate 48,203,206, forward strand.
TCCACCTACCCAACTTACTTCCAAATCCCGATTGCAATGGCCCCAAAGCGCCACAAAAGAGGAGCACACGCGGGAGCAAGAGGAGACACGTGTAGGAGTCCCCACCCAAAGCACAAGAATCGATAATACCCCTCGTGCGGATGTTCAGGTTATTGCATTTTTGAATATATGGTTCATGTGTTAAAAGATGCACTTATGCAATAATGTCCTAGTTGCATCTCGCATATGGGTTAAATATAAATTGCGATGTTCTTGTGCATTGGAAGGTTTGCACTGGGTAAGTTATATTGGAAAGAATGAATTATGTTGTATACAATGCATTTGTGCAATAAAAATCCCTTGCAATGACTATAAATAGGTTAATTCATAGAAGGATGTTTACTTAAAGGATAGATAGTTGCTATGGAGAGGAATAAAAGAGTTATATTTTATTTAGAATTTGCATAAGCAATTGCATTCTTATTTGCGTTTTCGTCATGTTATGAGGACAAAGTGTGAAAAAGTATGGAATGCATCATCATCCAACTTCTCTATTTATCTAGAGAGTCAATGTGATCTAAGCCATTAGTACTAGTGTGAGTTGCATGGATTATCCAAAAATACTAGATTTTTGGATAATTTTAGTCTATTTTTTATATTATTTATTGTAAAAATCCAAAAAAGTTAAAAAAAGCTTCTAGTTTAGAATGTCATGCAAAAAACTAGTTGCTTTTTTAGCCAATTAGGATATTTTTCATGAAAAAGACAGATTGACAAAATCGTGCACATCGCGATTGCTGTAAACATGCTAAAAACTGTAGATTGAACTGAAAGAAAAACGAGTGATCTGGGAGATCTGTGAGCACGTGTCCTGCAGCTTTACCCCCCTTTCAGGGCCAACGGAGCCATTAGATTCAGGTTCCGAGCAGGCAGCAAAGAAAGAGCAGATTTTTCTGATCCACGTTTTTTGTCTACAAAGGAGCTCTAGGAGAACTAATGCCTGGAGATTGCTTCTGAGTAGTGTAAAGATTCCAAGTTCTTTCAATACATATTGATTCAATTCATTGTGATTTGTTTTTGTCATGTTTACCACTTGGGTATTCTCTATCTTCTCTTCCATCTCCTATCTCTATTTCCTTTTACTTCTAATCCCGGGTGGATTCGACCTTTTGACAAAAACCCCTCCAACATTGGTGAACACGATGTGAAAGGTCATCACAGAAGAAGGAAAGATAATATGGGAGAATCTTCAAATGCAATCTCCAATTATGTTTTGCAATAGTTGGTGCAAAATATGAATATGCTTATGCAAGTACAACAACAAGAATAGGTGATGCAAGCTTCAGATCAAACAGAGAGAGTTGTGATGAATGCTTTGCAAGCAGTTGAGTGTGAGGTGAAGTTATTCAATGGTAGGAATGTATTTGCATATGTATATACCTATGCTCAAAAGATGGAATTCTTTGGAGTGGCTCAATCTACATGGAGCCAATATTTTGTATGTGTTACTGTTCATGAACTGAGAGCACGGATTACTGAATTATACTTGCAGGATGCTGACTGGGTAGCCTTCAAAAAGACACTCAGGGAAGAATTTTACATTGAGGACACTAGTTTTATTATGCACAAGACTTTTCAAGAGTGGATTATACAACCCAATAAGGTTCTTGTGGCTACATAATTGTTAAGAGAATTTGAAAGTAGATTTGAGTAGTTGGATCTTGTAGAATAGCAAGCTCTTACAAGTCAAAAAATTGAATTGTTTCTATAGGCAACTGATCCTGAGCTTCAAGAGAAGCTTGATGATTTGTTGGAGGATCATACTACAGAGACAGGTTTGAAAACAGAGTGAAGACATGTCAAGGAAGCTGTTACTGCGCTTGTGAAGAAGCATAGAAGAAGAGAAAGATTGCATCTCTCGAGCAGTTTGCCCACTGTTACGGGTAGGACAGCTGAAGTATCTAGTAAGCCACCCACATCTATGGCTAACCCTATGGTTGTACATATTATTATTCACTCTGTTAGGGAAGATTTCTTAGATGAATTGGTCAAAGGGATGCGGGATCTTCAATTGAAGGTTGCAAAATTGGATGAAAAAGGACAAGAGAAAAGGGTTCCGGGCAGCAAAGAAAGAGTAAATTTTTCTCATCCACGTTTTTGGTCTACGAAGGAGCTCCAAGAGAACTAATGCCTAGAGATTGCTTTTGAGTAGTGTAAAGATTCCAGGTTCTTTCAATACATATTGATTCAATTCATTGTGATTTGTTTTTGTCGTGTTTACCACTTAGGTATTCTCTATCTTCTCTTCCATCTCCTATGTCTTCTTCCTTCTACTTCTAATCCCCGGTGGATTCGACCTTTTGACAAAAACCCCTCTAAGAGTGTGACTTGCATGGGAAGAGAAAAGATTATGTTTTTATAGCATTGTAAATTTACATAGCATAACTTGCATGCATAAGAAACTTGCATGAACAAGTAAATGTATGAAAAGAAAAAGTGTTATATTTAAATTGATGAAAAGCATATACGATGCAATATGCATGAAATGATACTTACATTCAATATGAGAAGATAGGTTAAGTTAAGTTAAAAAGGTTGCTTAGTATTGCGCTTGTAGAGTTAATCCAATGTTCTTGTACTTAGATCATTCTATGTTGCGAGTAAGAGAGGGTACTATGCCTTACGATATGAATACTAGTAATATCGACAAACAAAGGATGTTAAGCGACCAAGTGAGTCGCTTGCAAATTGTCGTTACAACCCTAGACTACGGAACAAGGACGTTTACCTAGTCCAAGATAAATTGATAGGTTAAACTCTAGGTTGGATTATCAATCAAGGCCTACCCTTGGATTGATTTGGCTCAGAAGCAAATTGACCAACCAAGGATGATGGGTTCGTCTAAGATCTATTTGACTATAGTACAAGGAGACCTAAGGTAATGATAATTGGGGTCGGTAGGGTATAAACCCTAACACAAGGAAAAAGGGTAAACAAGCAACCTAGCTTGCGAAGCCCTTGGAATCTCGCCAAGTTGCGAATAATCCACGATCAAATGTTGGGAGTATTCGGGAAGAAGAAATCACACCTTAGTAGTTGTTCATACGAACAACCATAGAAATGATCGTGATTGTACACTTAGGTATGTTGTTTGAACTTCTTTGCTCAAGGAACTAGTTCAAGGCCAAATAGTTAATGCTTCAGGTTAATAGCCTAGAGTGAGAGGCAGGTTCAGTTACCTCCGACTCCCTGCCTGGCCCTATCCAAGGGGGTTGTTAGCCGCATCGGGTACGTGGACCGGACCCATTGCGAGAGATCTCTCTGTGGGGTGTTGCTTCAAGCGGGAGGATGCTTGGGTGCTAGGGGAGGCTGTGGATGTAAATTCCTTGCCTTCAGATCCTGCACAAGAGGCCAATGTGATTCGAGATGGGATCTCGAGGCCCGTGTTCTAGTCTACGGGTGAAACTTGGAGAAGCAATCCTGATGATTGCTGGGATAGCCTTTGGGCAAGATACTTGATGTATTCCAAGACTATGATAAATAAAGATCAAATGTTTGAAAAAGGAACTTGCTTGACATTTTTTTTTAAATGTGAGTGCCTAAGTTACGTGAAGGAACCTATGTTTAAATTGATTAATTAAGGAACCTGCCTTTGCATATCAAACATAATGTGGTAGGTAACTAGATAACTAAGCAACTCGAGGAAAGTGCAGTGGACGTGACTTGGGTCCCTCCTACGGAAGGGTGGTCCCGGTTAGCTGGGAACTTTTCTCAAAGATGTGATAACGAAACTGTGAAGACCTAGAGTCAGTAGAGCTAGAATCTCGATTTATGTTGTTTTAGGGGGATCAGAATGGGACTATGCCTTATGGGCAGAAAGGTTGAGCTTCGCATCCCTCTCGTTTTCCATTCTCCATGAACCAAGTGTAGCATAAATCTGCTTAGACTCTGTTGTTCCCATGCAAAGTGGTTCATCTGGAGCTCGACACTAGCTACTTCCTAAAGACTTGGCTGATAGGAAAAAAAAAAACTCTGAGTTTAGGTTAGTCCTAAGTCGAAATGGCTAGATACTTCCGCTTCGAGGAAGACTCGGGAAGACCTAGATCGCAAACCCTGTGACATTCCTTGCGAGTGCCAAGTGGCACTTTCTAGACTCTCTTCCCGATGGGCTGCTAAGACGTGTCCCACAAGTGGACAAGCGGACACGTTACAAAATTGTATAATATACTGATTTGGATTTCTTACAACAACTTACAGTCTTGCTACAAGCAATGCAAAAACTTTAAAGCATTGCCACAAATTTGTTGCATGAATTGTTTTTTTCTCATTTTGAAGGATTATTCTCAAAAATAGTTTTTTAATGCTATTCTAAAAGATGGTATAAGTGATTTTATGGATTTTCATAAAACCTTCACTATGCAAATGATATGTGTACTACTTTGTTATGAGGTTGAAGCTCTCAAAAAGGCAAGTTAATAAGTATGAATTTGTACAAAAAAAATTCAAGATAGAGAATGGACATGTTTTTATGTTTTTGGATATTACTATCATGAAGAATTATTTAGTGAATCTTACGCAAGAGCAATGGACTATTATGATGAATAGAATGTCACATGTGACTAGTAGACCTTATGCTTTGCTACAATGGAAACTCTCATTTCTAAAAATTTGGAAACCCTTATGCTTGAAAATAAATCTTTGAAAGAGAGGCTAGATATATTGCAAAAGGAATATGATAAAATGATCATAATTCTATCTAATTTGCAAAGTGATAACATGACTAAAACGATTGCTAGTACACATGCTTTCAATGCAATAAAGTCTCATACTTGTAGGTTTACTCATGAATACATATGTGTATCATGTGAGTTTAAATAAGGAATATTTAGAATATTATTTTTATACATTTTAAATATATAAAAGGGTATAATATAATGGATTTATTTACAAATTGAATAGAAAAGGGTTGTGTTTTATTTATAAAAAACTCACATATCGGGATATTTATAAATAGACCTTGAAAACATGATATCACTAGAAGATATGGGCTATATACTGACGTTTAAAGTGACGGAATTATTCATCCAAAAATTATCCTTGTTGTTGCTAAAACCATTGGTATACACGTCTCTATAGAACAATTGTTACATATATCACAAATAATAGTGCATCTGTTCATAACATAGAAGAAATATGAACAAATTTAGACCAAAAATATTTTGGCATATTCTTTTTTGCCATCAATGCTTGGAAAACTTCTATAATATGCCTATTTTTTTCTTTTTGCAACCCCAATTTGTTGTGGACTATACATTAAGCGTTGAATCAATAGTTGAGAAGGCATCTACAATACTTCTCACTTTGAAAACATACTCATTTACAAACATATTCTTTTTCTTCAAAGAATTCAACTCTTGCTTGAGTTGAATCTTTCATGCCTTTATATTCACGAAAAAAATATTTTTAAATGTGTTCCATACTACATGTGAACTTTTTCTATTTCTAATATATCCCAGCATAATATTATGAATGACTTTGTAGATCACCAATACATCACCTTTTTTTCCTTTGCATTCCATTCTTTCTATGCTTGACTATTGACCTATTTTCTACGTCAACTGCCTGATTGTACATGGCAGTATGCTCCATCAGGAAAGGATTATGGGCTTCGGTTTCCTTCCAGCTTCTTGAAAGGTATAGGTGCGGGCAACCACACCAAGAGCGAACAGACGGAATGCTCATCTACCTAGGCAGTTCAAAAATTCTCAAGCTTCATGTCTATTAGTGATCGTTCTGCTTGAACAACACGCGTACATTCCCTTGCATGGAATAAATAAAATCATTTTTTTAAAGTCAACTCCAAAGCTTCAGAATGAGGATGCCATACAGGAAAGTGTGAATAAATTCATCCAACATCACGGGGAGTTAAAAATTTACCTTGTTTGTATCACATTTGGAGGCACGACCGTTCCTCGTCAATGCCACTGTGTTCGTTTCATTGACAACTTCAGCTCTGGAACCCATGGAGCTGCATCTACTGAGTACTTTCTTAAAGCAGGATATGCAGTCATCTTTCACTATAGAAGAGAATTTTTTCAGCCCTTTTGCAGATTTCTACCTGAAAATCTCATTTTTTCATGCTTTGAACCTAATGCGAACAACATCAAAGTTAAAGTAGAGCACCAGCAAGCTATTGAAGATGTGGTCAGGGCACATTATGAGGCAAAAAGGGCAAAACAAATCAACTTGTGTCAGTAAACCTGTATCTTCCTTTCATGCTGGAACGAATACTTGTCTTTATTTCCCCAAGAAAAGCTCGCCTACATTTTTCTTCTCATACTGACATGCAAGAAGGAGCTTCAAAGATCCATATGATCATTATAGCAGAAGGATCTACAAATGCTGCAGAATTAAATTGCGTGGCCTAAAAATAGTGGACTGATGAGATTGAAATTCATCTTGTATTTTGTAAACATCTTGGCAGTAATACAATTGTTACTTAATATCATTTTCTCGTCTTGCTTATTCACATGATCTTCTATCTTGAAATTGGTCAAGGTCCTCTATGGACACGACTTTGCTTTTGAAAACCCTTCGACATCTTTGGTGAACCCGATGTGAAAGCGTCACATTTATAATAAAAAAAATTCAGGATGGGAGACACTTCAACATCAATTTCAGCCCCTTCTACGATTCCTGCTTTGTCCTCTACTTCTACTTCATCATCGACTTATGCTTCAAGTACTTGATTATTTAAAGCAGATTTTGTAGAATATGTCTATGTATATGCAACTTCAAAATCAGCAGACACAATTGTATATGCAGTAGCAGCAGCGGTTACATCAACAACAGTTGTCTCAATAAACGCAACTATATTCGGAGCAAGAGAATGCAATCAGCGCGATTAAGGCGATTAAAGCAGTTGAAAATGAAAAGAAAATATTTGATGGCCGTAATGTATCGGCTTATTTGAAGACGTATGAGATTAAGATGGGATTTTTTGGAGTACTGACAGGACTTATGAGTAAATATTTTCTTCGCCTTGTCACATCCGCCTTGAGGGTAAAAGTGACTAATCTTTTCCTTCAAATTTTGCATTGGCAAGATTTTAAGAAGGCCGTGAAAGAGGAGTATTTTCTTGAGGACTTTGGGATGCCTACACGGCGGTCATTCCGAGAGTGGGTCTACATGCCAAACAAAGGTCTAGCTACTTCAAAATTGATATGAGAATTTGAAGAGAGACATAGTCACCTTGATGCCATTGAACAAAGAGCATTGAATATTGAGAAATTTGAGCTTTTCTTGCAAGCTGAAGATCCTGCTCTTTAGGAAGAATTAGGAGAGCTTCTTGAGGATCACACGAAGCCTATGGGTCTTAAAACAGATTCGCAAGATGCCCAGGATGCGGTCTTGACTTTGACCAAGAGGCGGATATGGAAGACCCGCCTATCGAATGGATCTATAACACCGACACTGTCTTTGCCTCCTATGTTTGCTTCTACCCCTATCATTTCTTCTCTTCCTCAGCTAGTTACTTGGCCTATGCTAGTGCCTACTGTTTCTAATCCTCCTGTTCCCCCTATTCCAAGACCGATGCCGGTTTCTTCCTTTCTTGATGACATAATCAAAGGCATAACGGATTTGACACTAGAGCCAGTTAAAGCAAAACTGGTGGGAAAATTAAGAGAGCAATTTGCCTCGACCGCACCTACTATTTCTTCTAGTGCTCCTAGTGCACCTAGGAGTGCTCCTAGTGCATCTAGGAGAGATCGAATATGTATTTGGTGTGATAGTACGGACCATCAGCATTGCAGGGATTGTGAATCTTTTCAAGATGCAAGGAGGAAGAATTTGGTATTTTGGGGACAAGATGGCAAGATATGGTTGACTAAAATAGAAGCTCTGCGTGCTACCAATTCGGAGAAAGGTGGAATGAAGAAATTAGTAGATGATATAGCTACACGTACTTCTTATGTGGTAGCTAGAGGAGATGCCTCTGCATATGGAGTCTAGATTGAGAAAGGATGAGAGAGTCAGTCAACATTATGGACCTATGCTATAGAGACTGCAGACAAGATACTCTTCGATCTTGTCAAACCATGTTCTAGGTGCTTTCTTTAACCCATAGAGTACATTTTTTAACCTACACACATATGTGGAATGCTCTAAATCCTTATAACCTACTAGCAATTCCATATATACCTCTTCTTGCAATTCACCATGCAAGAATATATTCTTTACATCCATTTTCTGTAAACTCAAACCTTTGGATGCTACCAAGGCAATCATATATCTAATTGTTGCCATCTTAGTAACTAGACTGAATGTCTCTTCATAATCTATGCCATATGTTTGAGCATAGTCTTTTGCAACAGCCAACCTAGTCTTATACCTACTAATAGAACCATTTTCATTATGCTTAATTTTATAGAACTCAGACTCACTTACATCGAATAGCTTTCTTGCCCTTAGACAATGGTACTAGATCCCAAGTCTTATTGGCTTCTAATGGAACCATATTCTCATCCATTGCTACATCCCAATGAGCATGACCAACACTACCTTCAAAACAAGTGAGTTCAACATCTTTAAGCACCCTTACCATTATAAACATAATGGTGAGTTTCATAACCTTCAAAACTAAATCTTTTAATAGTGTGTCTAACCCTACTAGACCTACATACCATTGGATCACTTAATGGAACCCTTACATTACCATGTGCTCTCTATACGCCTGCTGATTGAAGGAATAACAAGCTCATAATCCAAATGTCATGAACCACTAGAATCTCCATCAAATCCCAAATGACTAGTAAATGCACCATTACCATGTGATAGTTTCTTCTTCCCTTTTTCTTTGCACTTGAAGATGTAGAATTTTTCCTTAGTCTCCCAGACCAAGGGCTACTATAGATGTAGTAGAAGATGATGTCTATGGTTCACTAAGGCTAAGTGATTCTTAATTTTTTTCTTGCACATAACTATCATGATCATCATCATCATTCAATGCATCACCACTAGATGTATGACAACTACTCATTTCATAAAAAATAACATCTCTACTCACTTTGAACTCACTTGAGACAAGGTTATAGCAATAATACCTTTTCTACTCTAGAGAATATCCAATAAAATATATATTTTTCATCCTTTTGATCAAGCATCTTTCATATCTCATTTGGCATATGAACATATACAATACACCAAATACTTTCAAGTGTGACACATTTGGCCTATTTTCTGTAAAGCATTCTTGAGGGGTCATTCCATTAACTGTAATTTTGGTGTTTGGATAGACTTGATAATTTTCTTCACCATGCACTCCTCTTTAGTGGTTAGGACCTAAGGAGCAACAAGGTAGTTGCACATGACCATCAAATCTTGTGAGTGCCTGTATCTTGCCTACCTCTTTCAAATCCATTCATGCCCCTAGAGTATCTCTCTTTCCTTTGATATGGTCAAATAACAAGTTGTCAACATTCTTAAAAATGTGCATGGGATCTCGAAAATGGTTGATTTATAGATGGATCCAATATGGCAACTCATAGAAAATTGAGAACCATCACATTTTGCTTGGAAGGGACTCTTCGTAGACCATCTTCTACTCATACTAGCTTTGGGTATTCATTCGTATAGGGGGGTTGTCCAAGGAATCCTACTCTCAAATCATGGTTCTCCAATGATAATGTATAGTGCACTTAATAAGCCATCTTCTTTATGATCCCCAAACTTTGGAAGTCCCCAACTTTGGTCCGTATAATTGACATGAATGATAACTTGAGGTGACTAGGCTTGTCACAATATCTATATCTAGTAAAAAAAAACATAAATGGGCTATATTAGATACTAAGAATGTGAATGGAAGCTCATCTACCTAAGCACTCTCTGAATCCCAAAAATTCATATATGGTCCATATAAGAATGACTCATATATTAATGGATAGCCTCCCAAAATGTCTTCTTATGACTTCTAGAGTAATCTTCTTCTCCCATAAAATCTTAATCTTGTCAACTAATGGATGGAGATAGACCTCAATATTCTTGACTTTATAGTGCATAGGAATAAGAAAGCTAAGAATTAGATATCCTTTCTTTGTAGAAAGCCATGGAAAGATGTTCTAGTTCATAGGCCATACACTATAAGAAGTCAAGTGGAGTCCAAACTTTAAGAAGTTACTATATGTATATCCTCTACATCACTTGCATTTAAGACCTATTTATAAATATCCTTATCTGTGAAATTTTTTTGAATAAAACATAACCCTTTTCTATTCAATCTGTAAATAATCCCTTTATATTGCACCCGTATGTATGTAAAAAATATATAAAAATAGTAAACATACCTTACTTTAAACCCACATGATGCACACATATATTCATGAGTAACTTACCCAAAAGTCCAAATATATTCATGCTATCCATAGAGAGATTGAGCCAAAGATTCCTTGACTTCTGTGCAAAGCTTGAAACAGTGGAGTCAATGTGACCCCATGCTTGCTGTTTTTGTTGGTATTCATTGGATTCCATCTATGGACCTATTTTGTACATGCCACATTGTCAAGCTTGGCATTCCTGACATGCGAAACATGTGAGGATGCACAATATAAAACACTATATTAGATAATTTGGAAATTTTCCAAGTCCCAATTTCAAATAAGTGATAAATATTTGACCACGTGGCTAAATTTTAGTCTATATTTGAAAGTGGGATTTGCAAAGATGGCTTATATAACATTTAGGGTAGACTCCATCTTTAATTAAGACAACAAATATAACCATGTGGTCAAATAATAAAGGTATTGGGGGTTCCCATCATGCATGGAAATCTCTGAATTCACTGATATAGTGTTATATGTAAAAAGTGTCACTGAACTTTATAAGGGACGGTTTTCCCCTATAGGTCTTGTCAATTCCTATGAGCACCACATGTTGAATATGTTTCCATGGACTTGTATTCTCATCAAAAGAGTAGAAAATCTTTGGTACATGCATGAATGTTGTTTCCACAACACTCATCGTGCATCATCATAAGAGTCGAGCATCATGTTTTTGGATGGTAATATTTGACATTTTAGTAGCTTGAAACAAATCCAAACACTTTTGAAGAAATAAAAAATTATTCTTATTCACACATCAAGACAAAGGAGTGTAGTATGTACCTGAAAAATTTTGTCACATTTTCATTATTCCATTTTTACTTTGCATATATACTTAGGAGTGCAAAGACATCTTTGTTAGATATGATCAATGCCCCACCCTCATTAGGTGCTACCAATGATCCATGGTGCTCAAAGTTGTAAGGCCCCCATTATGAGGAGAAGCCAAGTGTGAGCCCGGACATTGGTGGAGTCCTGACTTGTATATCAGATGAGGTCTATGTGATCCAATGGCACAATGTGGGTCTAATCTTTGGGTTAGACGGAGTGGTTAAGCTGGTAGCAACTTGAGTCGCATTGCATCGAGTTGCGGTGTAAGGGAGTTAAAAGGGGCCCCCTATTGTGGGGTCCGAGGCCGCGAAAGTGGCCCCTGGCTGGGGGGGTTCGATGGTAAAGGGAATATTCCCTGGCCGACTAGTGGAGGCTCATATGGTAGGTCGGTCAGCATGCCGACCTAACGACCTTCGCGGGCTATAAAAGCTAAACCCCTTCGCAGCCATCACTCACTCATCTTTCACCCAGTCAGAGTTGTTATTCCAGCTAGCCTTAAGCTCTTCACCTATCTTCTGTCTAGATCGCCATCTAAGCTTCACACAGTGGAAGCGCACGGGTGGACAGAGCTATCTTTGTATCAGTTGTTTGGAGTTAAAGAATTTATTGATTCTCCTCTTATCTGTTGTGTACTCTCTATCTCTTTCTCAGATTCTGTTCGCTGCGCCGTGTAATATTTTACAATCTTTAATCCAAATACCCAACACCCATCATATAATGGTATGGACACCTTCTCTCTTAATGGATTAGATGACTTGATATCCATGGATAGTAATGCATCAATCATAGCCTCTATCTCAAGCTCTAAGATTACAGGAAGATTTGGAAGGTCCCCAATGTCTTGTGGTGTCAAGGGCATAGTTAGCAAAGTGTCATCTAATAGGTTTATTAGCTAAAGTGCTCCTTCCATTGTACAACCATACTCTTCTTCTGGGCCGCAATAGGTGCATTGCTTAAGATATATTGGCATCTCTCTATGGACATTTCGAGGGTACATTTACTATTATTAAAGCATATTTCAATTAGAGTTTGATTGCAAAGCATGATTGGTACAAACTTTGCTCACTATTAGCTAAAAATCCAAGACTACTTGATAAATGATTTCTAATTAAAACTCGTTGAAGTGTTATAATTGATCTATAGACTAGTAACACTTTTATCAAATTGCAAGCTTGCACTAACTGCAAGGATATAGGACACGTTGATTAAGATATGCCTGTCGATCTCAAATGTCATGACCCTCATCATTATCCATTTTCTCTATGTCATGGTGAACAATACACTTCTCTCTCTCAATTCATCACTCTCTCTTCCTTCCTCTTCCTCCCTCTCTCTCTCTATATTTTTGTTTAGTTCTATTTTTGCTTCTCCCTCTCTATCTACATCTACCACTTTTTTGCTCTCTTTCTCCCTCTCTCTTTCTCATGTCTCTCTATCCCTCTCATTCTCAAATGTTACGATCCTCATCATTGTCCATTTTCTCTATGTCACAAAGGACAATACAGTTTTCTCTCATAATTCATCACTCCCTCTCTCTTCCCCCCCTCTCTCTCTCTCATCAAACATCAAAACAATAGAAATTTCTTAATAATAAATGTGCATACCACTTATTTGTGTGCTGCATGTTATTATAAATAGCTTCGGGGGGGGGGGGGGGGGGGCGGGGGGGTGGGGGGCGGGGTAGGCAACAAACCCATCATCAATTCCCCAATAGCTCTCAATATTTCCTCTTAGTGTTCTTTTGATCTTGTAGCAATCTGGTCCATGACAGCGGACAAGCATTCTTCATCCCCTTTTCTTCATGATTCTCTACATGTGATCAACCTCTAGGAGGAGAGAGAAATATTGATTTCTAATCTCTTCGTATGGGCAGCCATTTCATGAATGGATATGGGCGATCAAAGGTGAGAATTTGCTGAAATCCATTGCCAATTACTGTTGGGAGGGTTGTCTCTCCAAGCTAACAATGGCCCTCCCATCAAATCGTTGCATGAAGGAGGGGGCATTGACTGCAGCCGCCACCGTTTCAAAAAGCACCCCCTCCCCACAAATAATTTTTTTTAATAGGGTGCCCAATTGGCCACCCCAAAGGGCCATGCCCAATGTCTAAATATTTTTTCCTTTTTGCCTTTTTCCTGTCCAGCCTCATATCTCCACTGTCTAGCTTTCGAATTGAGTTCTGAAAATTTCTACTGGCTTGACTCAGGGTCCCGTACTACTGGCCACTTGCACTAGTCTGACTAGGCACCTGGAAAAAGTATGAAAAATCCACAATTTCTCTTTGAAACCGCTTTCAAATCCTGTCTTCTGCTGCTTGTAAAAATTGGTAAATCCCTCTTTGTTGCTTCCAACGAGGCTCAATTTGTGCCTTGTTGGAGTAAAACATTTTGGCCCATTTTTATCACTTTTCAAGATCTAAAATTCATCATTCATTGGCAACCACGTGATAGGGCAACTTAGCCCATCAAATCCCATGAACTGATTTTCACAAACAACAACAAAAGAAAGAATCAAGCTGCCACAAAAAAATACTCAACAAAGCACAAGAACAGCTCTCATCCTATCCCTGATAGAATCAAGGCATGAAAATCCACAAGGGATAGGCCCATCATAATCTGACAGAAATCTAGAGCAAGTCGCTGGCCAACTACTCTAACATGGACTGGCTAAAAAGCCTATCAAAGAGGTCATCCTAGTGGTGGTATGAACTACCTACCTAACTTAGAACTTAGAACAACTGGACCAGGACCTCCTACTAGGCGAGGAATTCTATAGCCTAGTCATTAGAATTTCTTCTTATAGCATATTTTCTTCCAAGGTTTCCATACTCACGCATGTAAAAAAGGTCATCCTAGTGGTGGTATGAACTATCTACCTAACTTAGAACTTAGAACAACTGGACCAGGACCTCCTACTAGGTGAGGACTTCTATAGCCTAGTCATTAGAATTTCTTCTTATAGCATATTTTCTTCCAAGGTTTCCATACTCACGCATGTAAAAAAAGAGGGAGTTGAGCGTATAGTAACCCAAGGAGAACACGGCATTGGCATCAGGTCTTGATTCAGCACCCAAGAACCTACCAAGCTCTCGCGAGGTGACACTTAATCCTTTTCTAACACTCACATTTATTTTTTCTCCAACCTTCCTTATTTTTCTTCTTTTTTGGCTAGATGATCCCTAGGAAGACAAGGCATCTGACTCGTCCCTCGAAACCTACCAGGCCTTTGCAAGGCAATGAGCAACAACTTGTAGGAATTTTCTTCTTTTCCCTTTTCTTTTTATAGGGGTTAGAACCCCTTTTTATGAACCTTTGTTTTTTTTAAATCTTTAGATATATTCATAATTTTCTCTTCTTTGTATATATTTTCTGGCAGGCTTCTCTAACTGCCTCACAACTAAGAGAAACTCCTAGAACGGCTGCCTAGCAAGTTAGTAGAACAAGGTCACTAGAACTACCTTCTAAAACAGGTCTTTTAATTCTTGATAATGCCTTTGACATGAGGCAAAGACTACTCAAACCTCCCTCAGATAGAACTAACCTAAACCTGGGACTTCATGCCTTCATTGCCGGTCCCCAAAAAAATAAAACTCCCTAGAATTACACAAACACCTGCATCATAAGAATAAGGTACTCCTAAAAGGAAAGAGATCACCTGGATTGGGCCACAAGAAGCTTCGGCATAGCAAAGGCTCCCCCCAGGTTCCGCTAAATCTTTCTAGCACAAGACTAAAATAGAAAACTATTAACCACACCTGCACTACTAGACAGACACATGGCTCTCTTGGCCTAATGAAATAAAATATTTTAATCAACCAAATACATGGTTTTCTTGGCATATACATTGCATCTTATATGGCTAGCCTAGGTCAACCAAAGATGTCATGAGATTTAAGGGCTAGCCCCATGCTACTTATGCCACACAACTCAAGGCTTGATCTTGGGCTTTTGTAGTTCCACTAGCCCAAGCCTTTCTATTGATATCTCAGCAATAAGGCCCATCCCTTCTTGGGTACTATGAGTTGAATGAGTGACCTCCTTGGGCTTATATATCTCATCTCCTTGGTTATTATTCAAATGGTTTGGTCATCCCAACTTTCCAAAAACTCTCTCTATAGGGAGAATCATAGATTTATGATCAATATATTCAAATCATTACCTATGTCAATGATACAATCCAAACTAGGTGGAGCTTCAAGTCTAGGCCCATCCCCTAGATACATCTTAGGCTGGTGCATATTGTTAGAACAACCACACATTTAGAAATTTTGGGTCTCCAAACCCTTCTTATATTACTTTTTGTATTCTTATATTGCCTCAATTTGCCACATTGGTCTAATGGACTCAATGAGGACCTATTGCTATGGCCAACTGGCCTCATATCCTTATGACTTCTATCGAGCACATGTGGACCTTTGGCATCATGTATCTTCTTCATATGAGATGTCTTTACTTGCCTTTGTCCACTATGCGAGACTAATTATTCATAGAAACCATGATCTTATTAAAAGGATTAGCATCTACTTAAAAGCATGATTCATCCAATAAATTGAAAAGGTCTTTTAAGAGCCTTACTAGGAGCACAACTAGAACCACTCATAGGACGCTTAACCACACTTGTGGGCCCAATGGTTCTATCACTAGTGCTTCCACACATACCTCTTGTGGAAGTGTTGCAAGCCTTGATGGGACTTTCTTGGCTTGAAGTCTTTTTTCCACCAAGAGGCATCTTATCCCTCCTCATAGGATTGCCACTTTATACTTGGAGATATTCGCTACCAAGATCTCCTACTAAGGTTGTCTTGGTATAAGCAATTGAAATTTCTCCTTGCACAATTGGCTGGATATTTGGATGCAACGGGGGAAACTCCAAAAGTTTTCCCAACATCTTTGAATATACTTCTCATAGTCAATTGTGTGCATCTTAGCCTCATTTAATGACTTAGGATCTCACATTCTCACTTGGCTTTGCATAGTCAACACTAGACCACTCATAAAGAGCTCACATAGCACATCGTGTGGCAGCATAGTGGCTCTTCTTGGTCAAATCCTAAGAATATCATCAAAGGATCTAGCATATTCTTTAGCAGAAGGGTAAGACTCTTGTCTAATCTATAGAAGCTGCCCTAAAACCTCCGTCATATGCACTTTCCTTTCGTGTTCATCTAAGAATTTATCACATACCTCATCAAAGGATTTAATCGACCATATTGTGAAGCTCCATCCATTCCTAACTTCTCCCTTCAGGGTGCTAGAAAATACAAGCATCCGATGAATATCATTATACCCACTTGCAAGGCAAGTTAGGACATATTCTTTTAAATGCAACATTGGATTCTCCTTTACCAACCCATGAAACACTGGGAGATCCCTATAAGGAAGGAGACCATTTAGTCTTCTCCTTCAGTGTCAGCACTGGGTGATTAAAATCTTCATATTTGACATGACCTAGTTCTAACCTTTTAGGGTATTTGGCCTCTTCTCTTTCAACCTTTTCTAGTGTAGGAAGGTTAATATTATCCTTGCCATCCCTTTTTGCCAACTCACAGAGTGGTCTAGGGATCCCTATGGCTTTCATCATATCATGGTGATCCTTTCTCAAAGAGTCCTCCATACCTTTCCCATTTAAATGCCATTCCATGATGGATTTATGCAAGAGGTTTTGGCTTTCATCTAAAATAGATATATCAACATTATTTAAAGCTTGTGGGTTGAGCCTTTTGAGAAATGGCTTCCCCTTAACAACTAAGGCTTCCAACATCCTTGTGAGGTCTAATATTTCAACATGGTGACCCACCACATAGGACATTTCAGCACAAGAAAATTTCATGGCCTATCCTTACTATCCCATGGTGTTACGCCCTTAGCATGATCCTTGGTCAATGCCAGGATTTCCATGGGTTCCAACACGCTTGTTACATATTCTCTAGGTTGATGAATGGCCGTACACAATGTCTCTTGAATAGAGACCGCACCAAGGCAGAACCCTTGGCCCCGACCGTTGCCATCATGCTAGAGGACATACTAACTGTTAAATGCATACTTTCCACGTTACATAAATCATTTATCGTGGAAGATTCAATCTCTACATAATTAACTAGGTCTATTAGGAGATTTTGAATAGGGCAAGCCAAGTGTTTGAAACCCTGGAGAAACCCCATTTTATAAATACTTTAGTGCATTTCTAATTGGATAGGGTTATAAATTTTAAGTCCCTTTTTTACAAAAGTTCAAAAATGACCACTTATTAGCAACTCCTAGCAAAGGCACCACTTGTGGGGACCTAGAACAAATGTGCCTAACACTGGCTATAAGCACTAGCCAACCCTCTAACACTCACAAGACAACCCTACATGGCCTCGCACCCAGAGCATCCAAGGGACACACTGCCCTAATTACTAACATAGATATTTTGTTTGTAGTGGAACATAGTCCAAAAATTTCCCTTTCTTACTCCTCAAAGGGAGATCCCACACATCTTGGTGTAGTACACCAATGTGATACAAACATAAAGGAGGCACCCCTTTGGCTAAATGTGGTGGCCCCACTGCATCTCTTCTACACCTTGGGGATTGGCCCCAAGATGCGTTGCTCTAACGTAAATCACATACAAACACACTCTGATCTTATGTATTTCAAAATTTCCACGATATTTTTTGTTCCCTTACCAATCTCACCTCAAAGATTCGATTGTCTAGCCTACATCTTGAGTTTGGCAATCAATTGCTATGCATCCAGGAGTTACCATGTGATATGCATAATGCAATTGTGAATGACACACCTCATGCTCAAGAATTTTTATGATAAAAAACCAGCAACATGAGGTACAAAGATAATCCTTTAATTATTTCCAAGCTACTCCTAATTACAACGTTGCTAGAGACTAGCACCAAGTTTCCTTGTGCTACTAGTCTCTCTTAAATTTAAAAGGTGATCGGCCTATATGCTATACATAATCAAATAAATCACAATTTACAATAGTTTTAGTAACCACTCAATTTTATAACCCCCCTTTCCTGCTACCATTTAGGTTTTGCATTCGTTGGATAGGTGTAACGTTTATTTTTATATAGTTTTTCATGTAAGAATCAATAAAACCCATACTCTAACATAGAAACAAGGCTGAAATGAGGCTTATTCATCATGCTCTATTCTTGTTATACGTTTACAAATGTAAAATATATTTTTTTCTAAATTTTTAGGTTTAAAAACTAAATTTTTCTCTTTTTTCCTATTTTTTCTCATTTATAAGTTCATAGAAATGTGGTATTTTCTTATTCATGTTACTTGACTAATCACATTGATTGAAAAATGGTTTTAATTAATTTTTTATCCCATATGAACTTCATTACAAAAATCCGAAATGGAAGAAGCCCTCATTTTTCCTCTTAAAAGATGCATTTCGGGTTTTAAATTATTTATTATGACCATGTGTGACTAGGAGTTCTACATTTTATCATGTGTAACCCTCAAACATACTTCAAAAATGAGTCATGCAAATTTTCTTTCCATGCACACATCATTTAAGTCATCAAACATCAAAACAATAAAATTTCCCTTGTAAAAAATGAGCATATCATTTTTTTGCCTATTACGTGTTATTATAAATAGCTTCAAGCAGCCAACAGACCCATCACCAATTCCCCAACAGTGTTGGACATTGCGTCTTAGTGTCCTTTTGATCTTGTAGTAATCCGAGGACGAGCATTCTTCATCCCCTTTTCTTCATGATTCTATGCATCATATGATGAGCCTCTTGGAGGAGAGAGATGGAGGAGAGACAAAGGTTGATTTCTAATCTCTTCATTCGAGTGGCCATTTCACAAATGGAGACACACGATTAGAAGTGATAAATTACTAGAATGCATTGCCAAATACTTTTGGGGGGGTTGTCTTTGTAAGCCAACAATGTCCCTCCCATCAAATCATCGCATGAAGGAGGGGGCGTCGACTGCAATCGCTACCGTTTTAAAAATGCTCTCCCCCCCACCCAACAAATCAAAATTTTTTAATAGGGGCACCCATTGGCCCCCAAAGGGCCATGCCCACTGTCTAAGATTTTCAGCCCTTTTGCCTTTGTCCTATCCGGCCTCATATCTCCACTGTCCAACTTTCGAATCGAGTTTCAAAATTTTTTGTCTCCCTACCTAGAGGTCTTGCACTGTTAGCCACTTGCACTAGTCTAACCAAGTGCCTAGAAAAATTATGAAAAATATGCAGCTACTTTTCAAAACCACTTTTAAATCCCGTCTTTTGCTGCTTGTAAAAATTGGCAAATCCATATGTGCTGCTTCCAATGAGCTTCAATTTCCGCCTTGGAGTAAAATATTTTGGCCCACTTTTGTCACTCTTTGGGATCTAAAGTCCATCTCTCATATATATATATATATATATATATATATATATATATTCTTCCTCTCTCACATATATATACAAAAATATTTATATTTTTCTCTCTCTTTCTCTCTTTATCTCTCTCACACTCTCTCTCTTTCTTTTTCTCTTCCTCCCCCTCTCTCTCTCTCTGCATCTTTATTTCTCTCCCCCTCTCTCCCTTCCTCCTTGTTTCGCTATCTCTCTATCCCACCTCTTTGTTTCTATCCTTCTCTCTCCCTCCCTCCATCTCTCTATTTTTCTCTCTCCCTCTCTTTTTTTCCATCTCTCCATCCCTCTCTTGGTTTCTCTCTCCCCTCTTCCCTCTTTTTTTCCCTCTCTCTCCCTCCTCTCTCTATTCTCCTCCATTCTTCTCTTTATCTCGCTCCCTCTTTTCATTTTTATCTTTTATTTTTATCTCTATTTATTTCTCTTTCTCTATCTCTTCATTTTTTTTTCTTTTTTTGCCTCCCTCTATTTTTCTTTACCCCTCTATATCTCTATTTCTCACCCTCTCCCTCTTTGTTTCCCTTCCTTTCTCTCTCTCTCTCTCCCTTCCTATCTCTTTCTCTCCCTCCCTCCCTCTATTTCTCTCTCCCTTCCTCCCTCTCTTTCTCTATCTTGCCCCTCTTTCTTTGTTTCCCCTTTCTCTTTCTCTCCCTTCCTCTGTCTATTTTTTAATATTTTCCCTCTCTCTTCCTCCACATATTTATTTATCTCTACCCTCTCCTTGTTTCTACTTTTCTCTCTCTCCCTCTTTTTTTCTCTACCTCTCCATCTCTCTCTCTTTGTTTGTATCCCTCTCTCTCCCTCCCTCCATCTCTCTATTTTTCTCACTTCCCCCTTCTCTCTCTTTTTGTTTCTCTACCTCTCTATCTCTCTCTTTGTTTATCTCTTCCCCTCTCTCTCTCCCCCCTCTCTCCCCCTCTTTTTTTCTCTCCCTCCTCTATTTCTCTCTTCCTCATTTCGTCTCTTATCTCTCTTCCTCTCTCTTTCTTTGTTTCTCTCCCTCTCTCTCCTTCTCTCTATCCTTTCTCTTTTTCTCTCCCTCCCTCTCTCTAAATTTTTATGTCCCCCATCTCACTCCCTCTTTGTTTCTCTCCCCTTTTCTCTCTTTATTTCCCTCCCTCCCTCCCTGTGTGTGTGTGTGTGTGTGTGTGTGCATCTCTCCACAAACAAAAAGATAAAGAGAAGAGAAAAAAATAGAAAAACAAAGAGAGGAGAGACAATGTATCTACCTCAAATACCCAAAGAAGAATCCCTTCACCTTTGCAACTTCCTGCCCTTTTCTCCTTGGTTTCCCTCTCCTCCTTCATGGATGAAAATAGTGGTGGTGCTCTCTCTCTCTCTCTCTCTCTCTCTCTCTCTCTCTCTCTCTCTCTCTCTCTCTCTCTCTCTCTCTCTCTCTCTCTCTCTCTCTCTCTCTCAATATGTTTCTCATCAAGCTTTGAGCTCTCTTCCTCTCTCTTTTGTTCACTTTCATTTGTTTACACTCAAAATATTGTGCTTGGATTTTTGTTACTTTTGTTTCTCTATACGCTATCACTATTAGTGTTTCTATTTGGGCTACTATTAGCATCACTATTTTTGACATAAATAGCAAGTAATAGTAATGTAAATAGCAACATTATTTAGAACTATGCCGATTTGTGTCAGAAATGATCATTGGTATTTATTCGTTTCCTTGGAGTGTATAGAGGATATACATATAGTGAACCACCCAAGGTCTCATATTAATGAACTATTTTTGAATATAAGTCAATAAATCAAGATCAACGAGCTTACTCCTAAAAATATTTATGAGATGGATACTATGCCATTATTTATACATAAGCCACATGATGGGATTGATTTACCTTGTGATGGTTCAGTCTGATTCTCATGGAATTCATGAGCATCATAGCTCATGAGGTGTTTGGATAAGCTGTTAGTTCCTTTTTGTATCCCATCATGTTATGGGCTATGCATATGCCTTTGTTTTAATGATTGTGTCTTGAGTGAGTTATGTAACTACATTAGAAGGCTCTGAGTATCCTAGTAGGGAGACTTTGCTCCTCATTTCTCTATATGGCTTATTTCAAAGTGAAACGCTTTAGGTAAGACATAACTATGTCTCATTAGATTTATCTATGTTTTGATAAGGCATTAGACATGTTAGCGTTTGAGTCATGGTAGCTATCGCAAAGCTGTGCCAAGTGTTAGCCATGGCTTGATATATACATCATATTTACCTTTATCTATGGTTATTAGCTTAGTCTATGTTTTGTCTTTGTGTAGATGGACCTATAAGATCATGTGATTAGTGGTTTTATGGGTAATTATTGACCAAGCATAGGCTAAAAGGACTCTCTCACTCTCTCATTTGTTGCTAATCTGGCTCTATTATAGTATGGGATTTTGTAATAAAGATCTATCATTACAGTTTGTGCCATTTTTTTACTTCATTTCTATATTTACTAAATCAATATTCTTTGTTATCGGGGCCTAAATGGACTTGATACTTGCTCTAGGGCTTTGAATCTCACCAAACCACCCTGACAACCTCACAACAGGAGCATCTGGAGTTTACACACTACTCTAAATAAATCATGCATTTGTATTGAATTGTAATCCAATGATTTTTCCCGTCGCAACTCTAATAGTGGGAGTATTTATACATTTAGGTGGCTATCACATTATATCACATACACAAAGAGCTCCTTCCCAGTAGAATGCTATGGCTCCTATAACTCTCCTACACCACGGAGATTGGCCCTAGGATGTGCCATCTAAACATAGAACACAATCGTAACATTTTCACTCTTTCAATAAAGTGTTATAGGAGATAATTTTGTTTCCTCACATAAGAGTTCCCTAGAGACAATCGTTCTATCATATGGCTCAAAAGTTCTCACACACTCTTGTTAAAATATTGAGAATGCATGCTAAGGTGGATCACTGATGAGAAAATAAACAATCATAATGAGGCATAAGTAATGACAAAGAAGAACAAATAATATTATCCAAGCATAATGAAAGTACAATTAAATGAGAATAATATATCAAATGAGTGTGGGGATGAGTGCCTTTTATAGTCTTACAATACGTGGTATTGGTAGGTGGGAAAAGGTGGAAAAGGACCATGATATTCACCAAATGCAGTTTTAATAAACCATGCATACACAACCTAGTTTAAGGCTTTATTTTCAATGTGGTTCTTTGCCTTTTTGTTCCTTATAAAGAGGCTATAGTGGGTGTGACTCCACATTTCTCAACACCCCTCCTCAATCACAACCAAGAAAGACATTGAGTAAAGAGAGGATGTCATGAGTAGAACCTTGCTAAGTGTAGACATGGAAAGAAACAACCATATAAAAATAAAGGCTATCACAAGGCCTCATTAAGTGTATAGAGGTTATTGTGTGAAAAGGTTGCATGAGGAGTACATATGCTTATGGTAAGAACATTAGGCAAGTACACATTTAAAACCTAAAAAGCTAATCAAAAAATGAGCTACAAAAGAGGGACTAGTGAGTCCTATCTTTTTGCTCTTGGGTGTCTTCTTCTTCTTCTTCTCCATTGTTGTCTTCATCTTCTTTGACTGTTACAAGATATGGTCTTTGAGATCTTTTCCTAGCATGACAAAACTTCTCAATAGTCCTAGTTTTCTTACAAAAATCACAAACTATGCTCTTCTCTTCCCTTTTTCCTTCACATAGAGGAGTTGTTGGTCTCCTCTTGGGGTGCTTGTTTTTCCCTTGCTCTTGATCTTATTTTCCTCTTCCAAGAGAGATGTTTTTATATACACAAGCTTCCATTTGGCATGTTGATGAATGTGGTAGACACATTATCAAACTCAGGTAGAAGACTCTTGAGAAGCACTCGAATGCAAATGTCTTCATCCATCTTCAAGTTGATTCCTACAAGTTGTGTTAACAAGCTTTCCATATAATTCAAATGAGTTGAAAGTGAGGTGTTACTTTTCATGTCAAGCCTAAAAAATTCAATTAGTAAGCCATATTTGGAGGATTTTGAGTGAGCTCCAAACAAGGTTTCTAATTGATCCCATGTTGCTTGAGAGGTTTCACAATCATTAACATGATAAATGTAGTTTTCATTAGCTTTGAGCTTGATAATAGCTTGAACCTTATCATCATTTTTATCCCATATGACTGAAAGTGTAGCTTCCCTTGGTTGCTTCTCTTGACCACTTGTGATTGACCACAAGCCTTTCTTCATCAAAATCAGTTTGATTCGAGTTTGCCATGTGTGGAACCCAACACGTTGAACTGACATGAGGGTGAATCTTTGCCCATTTTGTTGGCAGGAGCAACAATAATGAACTGATAATAGACTAGTAAAGGAGTTGAAATTGAGTGTGTCAAAGGACACAAGAAGATTAGAGTTAACCAACACTAGTTAGTATCAAGAGATACTATGTACTTGATGTTGATCTTGATATTGAGTCTTCTTCTTGCTGATTTTAGGGCTAGCTTTACTAATACCTGAGTGTTCTAGCATATCAAAGAGTCAATGACATCATTGAGCCAAAGGAAGTGAGATAATGAAGTAAAATATGAGCTTGGAGATCAATGGCTATGGCTGTCCTTTAGGGTTTGTAGGAGGCAATTGTTTTTTTTGTTGATTGCAGCACACACATGTGATTATATGGCAAGAGATTTTATGGGGATGTAGCTTAGATAGTAGGCTTGAAAAGATGTATGGAAATCGTAAGCATTCTTGCACACGTAGATGGAATGAACAATATAAATAGAAAGGGCACAGATTTGGGCAGTGATTTATTGCAAACGAAATGCTGAGGCATTAAGTGCACAATCCCATGCTTTGAGGTGATAGGAAGGAGCACCTCGATTAGAGGAAGAGTTCTCTATGAGGAAGCATGAGCTCATAATGCTTGGGAAGAGAGATTCAAGCCCTCCAATGAAGATGGGTGGCTATATGGAGGTGGGTGAGAGATTCATGGTAAAGTGGAGGGAGCCAAAAATTCAAACTAAAGTGACCTAATTAGTGGCCTAATGACTCATTAGCTTGAAACCCGCTTTGATACCATGTTAAAATATTGAGGATTCATGCTAAGGTGGATCATTGATGAGAAAATAGACAATCATAATGACAAAGAAGAACAATTGATATTATCCAAGCATAATGCAAGTACAATTGAATGAGAATAATTGATCAAATGAGTGTGAAGATGAGTGCCTTTTATAGGCTTACAATAGGTGGTAGAGGTGGAAAAAGGTGGAAAGAGATCATGGTATTCACCAATTGTGGTTTTAATAAACCATGCATACATGACCTAGTCTAAGGCTTTATTTTCAATGTGATTCTTTGCCTTGCTATTACTTACAAAGATTTTATAGTGGGTGTGATTGCACATTTCTCAACAACTCTCATCTTTGGTCAATCCTTTTATCAATCAAGTGCCATGCATCCAATACATTTTCTCTTAATACCATGTTTATATGTAGATGGAATGTGCAATGCCATATAGTGCATAAACAAATTAGCCACAAATTAGCCAACTTGTAGTGTGCAAAATATTCTTTTAATGATTTCTTTGTCAACGTACTACTCTGTTGCTTAGAAACAATACTAGACTAATTCGTGCTATTATTTTATTAGAAATATTAAATGAATCCTATATGCTTCATTTCAATGCACAGGCACTCATATTTCTATGTAAAATTCTTGACATTCTCACTTCTTTATGTGCTCATGTATTATGTAGGGCGTTTCCAATGCTTCACAATATTTTCTCGTAAAAACACCATTTAAATCACCATCTTGACCACCATTATACACTCACCAACCTTCCTATAATTTTGGATACTTTTTCTCACTCTTAAAATGATTATTTTTCATTTTTCTCTACCCCAGAATCTTATTTTTTAAATTGTTCTTTATTTTTTATGTAAAATTCTATATTTTCTAAATTTTCTACTCTAAGAAATTAATTCAAACTGTGACCCATCATTATATTTAATATGGTTTCATATGAATTCTGTGTAATCACTCAAAACAAAAAAAAACATTTTTTACATAAAACACGTGTTTCAAATTTCAATTAATTAATAATACATAATCACAGACACGTTCAATATTTTATGGATTTTAATCCTCAAATACATCATAATCAAGATTTCTTTTAGAATTCACTACATATGAGTTTGATTTATACTATGAAATGAGATAATAAGATTCAAATTTCAATCGATAAAAATAATTATTGCCATTTTACATGTTTCAAGTCTCAAGAATTGAATAGAAGACCATGATTGCACTTGTCATTGGTCTCCAAATAGTGATGGATATTACTTCTTACAATTGGCATCATTCTTTATCCATTCAGTTCATACCACAGACCATCGGTCTCCATCCCGCTTTTCTCTTTATACTCCCCACATGATCTCTCTATAAGAGGATAGAAAGGGAGAAGAGAGAAATACAAATTTTTGCATATTCATCTCGAATTCCCACATTGCCTCGCACTTTCCACATCAATTTTGTCCCTCATAAAAATTTATAAAAATCCACAACCACTATGAGATCCGTTTATAGAAGCAATTTGAAAGCCTGTCTTTCATGGTCACTTAAAATGGTCAGGTCTACATCCACCACTTCTAGTGACATCATTTCTTTCTCAATTTGATAAAATTATCCACTTTTTTTGCTCCAAAATCAAGCTCTCATTGGTGATCATTGGATAGGGCTACTAAGTCCATCGAACCCATGAACTGATTTGCACATACATAAACCATAAAGAGCATCAAGCTGCTTCAAATAAAAATACAAAATAGAGCACAATATAGCTCTCACCCTACCACTTGACAAAATCAAGGTATCCATGAGGGATAGGCCAAGCACCTGACCGAGATGTGAGGCTAGTTGCCAACCAACTACTCCAATACAAATTGGCTAAAAAGACCTATCAAAGAAGTCATCCTAAGTGGTTGTTTGACCTACCTACCTAACATAGGGCAGCTAGACCATGAACTCCTACTAGGTGAGGACTCCTATAGCCTGACCTATTGAAAATCACATATTTTTCCATTGTACCATATTCTTTTTCTCTTCAATACTTTATACTCTGGCATGTAAAAAGGAGGGAACTGAGCATATTGTGACTCAAGGAGAATAGGGTATGATTCTAAAGTCTTGTTTTAGTATCCAAGAGCCTACCAAGCTCTCACAAGGCCACACTAAATCCTTTTTCTTCCACTCTTTTTTTTCTCCAAGTATCCTTATTTATTTTTTGGCTAAATGCCACCCCAAAGAAGATAAGGCATGGTTGACTCATCCCCAAGAACCTACCAAGCCTTTACAAGGCAATGATCATTTTCTCTTGGAAATTTTCTTCCTTTATTTTCTTATTTCAAGGATTAGAAACCCTTTTTACACACCTTCATATTATATATATTAAAAATGTCCTCATTGTTTTTCCTCCTTTATTGGGTGGCCTTCCCTATTTGCCTCATAACTAACAAGGATTCCTAGAAATAGTTGTGTAGCAGATTGGCAAGAGAAGGTCACTAGAACTACCCTAAAAAAAACTCTTAGAGTGCTTGATAATGTCCTTAGAGGTGGTAGACAACTACTAGAACCTCCCCAGACATGCTGAACCTAACCTTAGAACTTCATGCATTGAATGCTAGTTCCAAAAAAAAAGGAAAAAATACCCCACATACATGTATACATAAAGCATAACAAGAAAGAAATTTTAAAGGAAGATATCACCTAGACTTGTCCATAAAAGGCTTCTCACAGCAAGAGGCTCTATGCAAGGGCTCCATCGATTTTGTTTAGTGCAGTTTTAAAATAAAAACCATTTAACCATACCTGCACGAAACAAACAAAGGGCCCTCTTGGCCTAATGAAATATAACCATAAAAACACTATATTAGAGAATTCAAAAATCTCCCAAGTTCCACTCTCAAATTAGAAATAAAGATTTGACCATGTGGCTAAATATAAATCCCTTTTTTGAATATGGTAATCTATATAGTATATAGAAAAAGTGTCAACTTGAAGAAAGGGGGTAACAATTTGACCATGTAACAAAATATCGACCTTCTTATAAATTCCCAAAGTATATGAAAATTCCCAAACTTCTTAATATAGTGTTTAAAGTACACCATTTAGCAACATACTACTAAAAACAAACCCCTGGTCCCCACATAAACCATACTTAAGCATAAAACTAGACCATGGGGAATGGGCTACTTATGCCGTACATAAATCCATCATATTATTAGCTAAACCCCCTATATACATAGCAAGGGGTGTCTAATGAATATATTGTTGAATGATTTGATGCATCCACAATAGAATAGGAAGATGGTAAATCACTAGCTAGCTCATAACCCATACTAGCCATCACAACCAAAACAAGACATGTTAGTAAACAATCCCCATAGTAGCCTTGGTTTAATATCAAATGTAATTGTAAAATCCCTTCAAGACCACAGTTAAGAAAGGCATCTTCAACAAAGGCATAGTTGTCTAGGGAGTTTGCAAAGCTATTCCACCATTAAGGAATCAGTTGGCAAGTCACTATCTCAACAATCTCAAGGGTCTCCAAGGTTGCACAATAGTACATCCTTAGAATGGGATCCCTCACACTATAGGTCCCATTTAATTGGTTTATCACTAACTATGAGTTTCCTTTCACCAATAACCCGAGAATACT
Source organism: Lygodium microphyllum (assembly GCF_053477565.2). Taxonomy (NCBI): domain Eukaryota; kingdom Viridiplantae; phylum Streptophyta; class Polypodiopsida; order Schizaeales; family Lygodiaceae; genus Lygodium; species Lygodium microphyllum. Next base: position 48,231,450 of record NC_141164.1, read on the forward strand.
ATTAATCTAGCTATATTTAAGTGCACAATTAAGGCCTTGTATTCTACCATGTTATTCATAAAATGAGTACCTAAATACACTCCCATTTTTAAAACCACTCCTTGAAAGGGGTCTTTTATGACAACCCGTAAACTTGTATGCTTAGTAGGTCCTTGAGAAGCTCGATCAAAATATAATGTACAAACCAAGGCTTCATTGATGTAACTTGCCATAGCAATCAACCTACTTGTACTTATGATAGTCAAAGTCTAATCGAGAGAGGGGATGTAAGACATGTACAATCCCTTCTTTCTCATTAAAATCAATAGGGACAAGTAAGAACCCAATGATAGTGATGGAAATAGACCTTAATATCCCATGTGAAAAAGCCCTCTTGCTACTCAAACAATATATTAAGGAATTTTGAAAATTTCATGCATTCTTGGAACCCCCAATACCTTTATTATTTGACCACATGGTCAAATCTTGTTGTCTTACTTAAAGGTGGGGTTTACCTTAAATGCTATATAAGCTATCTTTCCAAATCCCACTTTCAAATATGGATCAAGATTTAGCCATGTGGTCTTTGATACCATTGAAATGAACTTAGCCTAGATTGAATTAAAATTACAAGAAAATCACAAAATAACTATTGGTTCAAATGTCCATAGCCATTGATATGAAAGGTACAATGAGAATCATGGATGAGAGGTTGCTGCAAGAGATCCACCTCTTGCTATGGTGCACATTGAGTGTTCATCCTCAATGTTGGTAGGGAAGGAAAAAACCCTCAAGCTCCAAAAAATGGAGAAGTTTACAAATATGCCAAAAAATATGATATCATTGGCTCCCTCCTACCTTTACACTCCAGCCTAAAGTAATCTAATTCCTAAACTAAGATATGAGATTTGTTTTATTATATATTTGAAATTGGGACATGTGAAATTCTCAAATTCTTTACTATGGTGTTCTCAGTAATGTGATAACCCTTATTCCACTAGATCACTTTGCCTTAGTGGTAACATTGCTCTAAATATGGATACTTAAGATAAGAAATAACTTTTCCCATCCAATAGTCTGTCATCATAGTATGGACTTTAGACCACTTCGTGAAATAGTTTGTCATTTATTCGAAAATAAAACTAGATGTTTCCTTGACATTATCCTTTATCATAGTATGGGCTTCAAACCACTTCATGAAATAGTCTATCATCACAATAATATAAGTCTCTTTTGTGGTTGACGAAGGATGTATAGCTCTAATAAAATCAATGTCCCACTTCTCAAATGGTAGTAGAGCTATGATAGGAATCAGTGGGGGTGCTTCCTATTCTCCCTATTCTCATGTCTCTGATATGTATCACATCTCTTGACATATGTAAATGCATCTTAGAAAATGGATAGCCACCAATATTTAGCTCGTAGATGTTTTTGTGTAGTCAACTGTTCAGCAAAGTGCCCTCCACAAGTGGAGTCATGACACTCTTCCAAGATAAATGGAACTTTATTAGGCATGATACATTTGCAATAATATCATCGATCCATGTAACAAGCAAGATGCATAAAAACTAAGTGTTAGACACCCAATCATGCTAACTGGGGTATATAAGGTGTAAAAGTCCTAAATTAGGGCAACTAGTTATTATCAAGTACTCTTCACCTTCATCTTTAGCTTCCTCCTTCCTTCTCTCCTCTTTTTTATGTCTCTCTCCTCTTCTAGTTTTCTTTTCTCTTCTTCTTGCTCTCTTTCTCTCTCTTCATCTCTTCTCCTCTCTTCTCTCAACTTCATTCATTACAAGTGGTATCAAAGCTTCAGGCTTTGGTCCTTTTCTTATTTCCCCTTTCTTCATTTTTAAATCCCAAAATCCCTAGTTACTCAACTTAAAGGTACAGATACAACAAGGACTACAGTTCACCTCAGCTCTTGGAGCAAGGAGGAGCTATGGATAGAGACTCAGACATATCTAGTGGTAAAATGGTTAAAATAACACTTCGTCACTTCTTTTCGTTCAAATTTTAGGGGTTTTGGGGGCCAAGTTTAGAGTTCTAGGAGTTGGAAGAGGGTGAAAACCCCAGTTACTTTTTTCCTCGGCCATCCTTCTCTCTCTTCTCTCTCCTACAAGCTGCCATAGCTACCTGCCCCAAAAACCTTCAAGATCTTGCTTGAGGCTACTCCCTAGCATCAACCAACTTCCCTACACCTTGTTCCTAGCCCCACAAGCTCCAGATCAAGCAATGGAGTGGGGGGTGCTGCCCAGAAGGCCTATAGGGTAGCTCGTGCAATTTTCAATGCATTTTGCATTGGCTGCTCTACCTCCTCCAACCCTCTTGCCTTCCCCCTACTGCTACCCCTTGGCACTCCTACCACTCCTTGGGCACCGACTCAACACTCCTCTCTCTTCCTTCTTGACACTCTTGTCCCTGGGAATCAACCTCCAAGATGGAAAATAGTGGGATAATTCAGGCAGCCATGGACTCTTCAACTCAAGCTATCTCAGACCCATGGAACTCAGCCCATTCCCCCCTCCTATCTTTGAGAGCTCAACCCCCCACAAGCCCTTTAGCCCCCCATGAATGACCTCTCTTACCCAAATTGAAGACATGGAGCTTAGCATGTAGAGATTTTTGTGGGTAGCCATGAAAGATTCATTTGAAACTTTTCTTCTTTGAAGTCAAGTTGAAGTTTTCATCCATGGGAGTGCTCCAACCAACCAAGCTTTCTTGATTGAGAAATGGGCATCATGATGGCTTCAACCATCTTCTCTAAGAACTAAAGAGGTATGACAATCTGATCTTAATCTCTCATATTTATCCATTTGCTAGGCTTAATCCCTTTATTGGAGAGATTAAAGATTGCATAGGCTTAGTAGTTCAATCCCTCTTGTATGCATGCATCATAACTAACCGTGAATCAATTGTATTGGCTGACATTAACCCCCATCTTTGTCTTGTGTGCCTTGGTTAAGCCTCAAAGTGAGTAATAGCCTTGTAAGTGATGGGTAAGTAGTAGCCAGTGAGTCATAGGACTACTAAGGTAACCCCTATCCAAACCTTTGTTCATTCCTTGCATCTCATAAAACGACCCAATGTTTCTTTTCCAATGATTTTCATGCTAATTGCTTAGTAAAAATGTCTTCCATGTATACTTCGGCTAAGGAAAAAGGCTGATGCCATGCGAGGTGGTAAGACAAAGGAGAGATGACCCTCCCTTACCACTGAAGACCTTGAAGGGGTGCACAACCCGGCTTGGGGAGTAACTTTTCCCACCTCTTGGTGATTCAAAGCTTGATACTTGTATGCAAGTGCAGATAATTTTCCATGATCACCACCTCCCTTGATGCAATGATCCCCCTTGGACACCCTTTCAATGCTAATGGCACCCATGTATGACACTTGAAGTGCATGCAGTCGAAAGAGATGTATGGCAGTAAACTTCACTTATGCATTGATGGCAGAGTACATAGACATGTAATGATGCTTGGAATGGTTCTCAATATGCTCAGGATGCTATTCATATTGTTGATCATGCCTCTCAGCATATGACTCATCCATATAATGCTTTTGCACCAAGAGACATGCAATGTTTTTTGTCACAGTCAAGCAAGATATTCATAAATATCCTATTAAAGAAAATTGGGTATTGCATTTGGGATTAAAACCCATATCTCATCTCGAAGAGTTCTTTTCCCCCTCTAGTTTGAATAAAAAATCTCTCCAATCAAAGATACGGTTTGAAAGTTATGCCCATTTTTGTGCACTAGGGTCACAATGGATAGGGTGCAGACTGCATGCACAATAATTCCATCGCAAAAAAATCTGATCATTTTCTATCACAAAGATGAATAGCTCATCTCGAAGAGGACTTTGTCCTCTCCAATTCAAATAAAAAATCTCACCAGTCATAATTTCCTACCAAACGTTACACCTCATTTACTAACAATAAGCCCTGTGTGGACTATACCTAGATGGCTAGCCAGAAAGGCAAAAGTAAGGCCCATGAGGAACTCTAGAGGGAGATTAGAGACTCCAAGACCTCCATGAATGATGAACGAAGATCTGTACAAGATTACCATGGTGATATATAGAAGGAAATTCCCAACACGGATCCCTACAATCTGCTCAACCACACCCTCTGTTACCATGAGCTTCATCACATGGAACGACATAATGGCATGGTCACCAACCACTGTCAAACGATATCCAAGTTTGATGAAGCAATTGAATACATGGCCCTCTAAAACTTAAGGACTCGAAAAACCTTGGAGAAACTCACTACTATTGTTTCTTAATTAGTTATTTCTTTATCCCAAGAGAAGGCCAATGACTCTAGGCATGAATCTAGATGTCCCCTACCTCAGGAGCCATTGCGTGGTCCACAAGGCATACTTGGTGCTAAGGAAATTCCCTCTTCAGCCTATGAGATTAGTGAAACCTCTCATGTGCATGATGAGCCTCTATTGGGCTCCCCCATCAACCATGTAGCCACACCCCATTCAGGCCCTCTCCCACCCTTTTGTAGAAATTCTCCAACTCTCCCTAGGAGCCCCCATAAAAACTATATGAATCAGCCCTTTCATGGATAGTATGGTACCAATGGCTAGCATGGAAATCATGGGAAGCTTGGTTATAATGGTGGAAAGCATGGGATAAATGCACCACATGGTATGTATGGATAGAAAGGGTTTCATGGGTAGCATGGCCCTCATGATCTACATGACAAGATCATCCTCACTAAGTACAATGGCCAATCTCCCTCACCATCCGACTTGGAGGAATGGATGCTAAAGTTGGAGTCCTAATTCAATATCTACCCTAGTAGTGATGATCAGAAAATAATCTTTGCTTCTCTCCACTTGGAAGGATTTGACCACACATGGAAAACAATATTTGGTTCTCTCCACTTGGAAGGATTTGACCACACCCTAGCAGTGATGATCAGAAAATAATCTTTGCTTCTCTCCACTTGGAAGGATTTGACCACACATGATGGTGCTATATCAATTGAAAGAATCATCAGTTCATTGACTAGGAAGATTTTAAAATGTATATGGTCCAATTATTTGTGTCTCTTGTTGAAAAAGAGCAGTTGGCAAGATAGTGGTACACTCTTAACCAATGTAATCTCACTATACGTGAGTACAAAAATCAGTTTATGAACTTGACCATGTATGTGGAGATCATTAGCAATAATGCTAAAGTGCACATGCATATCTATGGGTTGGAACCAAACCTATCAATGGATGTCATGGTATAAAAGCCTACCACACTATTTGAAGTAATTGAATTGGCTCAAAGATATGCAATGAAGTACTGTAAGAATGAACATTTTCAGTAAGGTTCTGGACAACCCCTTATCCCTTCAAGATCATCCCCATATGGAGGTAGTTTTTGAGGCACCTCTGTGCATAATAATAGCCCCAAAATACCCACCTACTCCACCTTCCATGCTAAAAGAAAACAAGGCACTTTGGGAATAAAATTTGGCTCTAATGCTGAGAACAAGCATGCTGAAAGTAAACAGTCCATTGCATCACCTTCCCATGGCTCCAATGGTGGCCAACACTTCATTTCTTGAGATTTTGTGAAGGAATGGAAGGAAAAAGTTCTATTCTTTAAATGTAGGGATACGTACACTACTGACCATGCCTCCAAATGCCCTTACAAGATAGCCAAGGTCAAGGTCCATGGCATGCATGTCATGGAAGATTGGCACAATGATGAGGATGACCTACCCGCTGACCATGTTGAGCTTACTGAGGAGGCAGATTATGAGAAGTTCTATGACCTGGAGGATGGGTTTCCTTTTGACCCAGGCGGGTGTCCATCACAAATACTTGATCTGACATCCCACCCACCTACACTTCTCTTTTCTCCATCTCCTTGGATGCTTGGACATGTTCTCGAAACCCTAGCACCCTACGCATTCAAGGAAGTATCCATGGAAAGCATGTCTTCATCTTTGTGGATAGTGGTAAAGTGGTAGTACTCATATTTTTGTCAATAAATCAGTCATTGATTGGTTGAAATTCACCCCTACAAATTTACACCACCCCTTGAAGGTCCAAGTAGCAAATGGAGAAGAAGAAATGAGCACACATGTATGTCCTGTAGTCCCCTTATGGTTGGCTGAAATTATGTGGCATTGGTTGATCTAATTTCCCAGATATGGGCCCCATTGATGTTTTCTTGGGTTGTGATTGGTTGAAACAATTGGGGGAAATTGGTATGGACTTCTCTCACCTCTACATGGAGTTTATGATGCATGGATAGCCAATCCTCCTAGAAGGAGTTCAAGATCATGCTGATTTTCAACTCATTATAGCAAAGCAACTCAAAAGGGAGTTCACAAAATGCTCACAAATATTTTTCTTGCAATTGAATAAGGACAATTCAAGTCAGTCCTCTATAGTATCTAATGATTCAGCCTTGCAGGTCTTACTTGAGGAGTATAGTGACCTATTTCAAATGCCTATAGCCCTTCCCCCTAAGAGGAAAATGGACCACCCACTTGATTTAGAGCCCCATTCCAAGCCAATAAACAAGCCACCTTATAGACTCTCCAAGTGTGAACTTGAAGAGGTTGCAAAGCAAGTCAAGGAGCTATTAGATATGGGTTTCATTGAGCCGAGTTCTTCCCCTTATGCATCTATTGTTTTGTTAGTCAAGAAGAAAGATGGCTCTTTTTGCATGTTTATCGACTATAGAGACTTGAACAAAATCACACTGAAGAATTGTTACCCCATCCCACAAAATGATGACCTAGTGGATGAGTTGAAAGGGGCATGCGTTTTCACTAAGATTGAGTTATGCTCTAGCTACCATTTGATTTGTATGGGGGAATGAGATGAGATCAAATGGTCTTTAGGACTGATCATGGGCTTTATCATTTTCTAGTGATGCCTTTTCGTTGACTAACACCCCTGCCACATTTCAAAACCTCATGAACAAAATCCTTCAACCCTTTTTGTTCATGTTTGTGCATGTTTTCTTTGATGACACCCTCATTTATAGCAAGTCACCAAAGGATCACTTGGCACATGTCAGAAGGGTGTTTGGCATATTAAGAGAGCATCAAATCTTTGCTAAGGAGAGTAAATGCACCTTTATGCAAACATCTGTGGAGTACTTGCAACATATTGTGAGCAAAAAAGGCATACAGTCTAATCCAAAGAAGGTGCGATGTGTTAGGGACTGGCCCACTCTATCCATCACCACTTCATTGTGTGGCTTCCTTGTCTCTCTTCATTCTATAGATGATTCATTAAGCACTATGCCATCGTTCTAGCACCTTTGACTGATTGATTAAAAAAGAAGTCATTCTTTTAGGATGGCACTACTGATCACAGCTTAAAGTAGTTAAAGGATGTGCTTACTTATGCCCCCATCCTTCTTTGCCCTGGCTTCTCTAAGTTGTTTACCATTCATTGTGATGTGAGTGTCAAGGGTATAGGTGTAGTATTATTGCAAGAGCATGGTATATTGCATTTGAGAGTTGCAATCTTAACAAGAAGGAGATGAAAATGAATGTATATGACCAAAAGATGTTGGCCATCCTCCATGCCATCAAGAAATGACACCAATATTTGTACAGCAGTCGCTTCCAAGTAAAAAGTGACCACCAAGTCCTCCAGTACTTCTTGACTCAATCCACTTTGACTCCTAAGCAAAGACGATGGGTGGCAATATTACAAAACTATAACTTTGACATTTCTTGTTGAGATTTGCAATCACATCCATGTTGCCTCTATTTATGAAGAAAATGGGTAGAGGATATGTATGCTACTTGAATCCCATAGGCATAGAGGGGAAGACTGCCATCTATCCTATTCTATATAACATTGTACTTGGATGTCACTTTCATATATGATGAATGCATTGTCATTGTCTTTTTGTTCTTCAACTTAATGTACTTGATTTTCTTGTGTTTGTACTTCCATTCAAATCTTGATACTTGTAATGTCTAAGTACTCATGAATCTAGTGTTGCTCTATGAGCCACCATAGCTACCATGCTCTAGATTTGTGTTTTTCACATGGTATCAGAGCATAGTTGAGCATGGCTTAGCATGTTTTAGCTCACCTCTCTACTCCTATAATGCTCCTCTCACTCCTCTCAACTCAAGTCCAGCTTAGCTTGAGTGCATGAACTCATTTTACACTTCTATCTTTACTTTTCCCTCTTGTCTGCCATAGCCAGCTCACTTGGAGCTTCTTGATCTACTCCTATAGCCCATATTTCTTCATGCTTCCTTTTGAAGAAACATTCCTGACTCTAGGCACTTCTCTATGCCACATAAAACCCTAACATTAGTGCCTTTCTAGCCCAACATTGCAAAAATTGGAGGTCGCTCACCATTCTATGCAATATTCTGATCGTACATTCTGCAATGCCTCTACATGCTATGATTTACCCAGCATCCATAGGGTAGCTGAAGCTCTACCTACCCTAAACTTCCTTCCCATCAAGTCTTGCACAAAATGATTACATCCACGAGCTACACGAGTAGAAAAACTAGTTGCTAACTCTCAGTCCTCCATAGCTTTCTAAGCTGAAGCTCATCTCTCACTTTAGTTTCTCTCCCCTGACACTCAAATTAACCTATTGCTACTTTGTTTCACTAATCTACTCAGTACCACACATCAAGGAAGGAAAGATCATTGGAGATTTTTAGGGGATATTGGTGATTTTTTTGGCAAGATTGGAGCATAATCAAGTATAGTGTCTCTTGACACCGAACAAGTGACTCTTGTCACTTGTGTCATCTAACACAATGAACTTTGCCTCTGATCAAATCTGAGTTTTTGTGGTACTCTAGCATCAAATCAAGGAGGGGAAGACTCGGTTGCAAGACCTTGAAGACCTCAAATATCTTTGAAGATTTTAAGCTCAAAGGGCATACTAGTCACTTAGTATCTCTTGATACTAATCACCTAGTGCTTCTTCACACTTGTGCTCAACTCTTCTGTTGTTGCTGAAATTTGAAATTTTTGGAGCTGATTTGCTATTAATCTTGCAACCTCAACATGGGCAAGAAATCAGCAACAGTTTGATTCAAAGGGGTCTGGTTTTTCACCTAGCTGACACACATCAAGCTCATCCTAATGAAGAAGGGTCTTTGGGCCATCACAAATGAAAAAGAGAAAAAGCCTCGAGATGCAAATCTTGCAGTCACATGGAAAAAGAATGATGATAAGGCACATGCCATTATCAAATTGGAATTGGATGACAGCTACATCTACCATGTGGATACATGTGAAACCTCTAATGATACATGGAAGAGATTAGATACTTTTTTTAGTGAAAAATCAAAGTCATCTAAGTATGGATTACTAATTGAAAATTTCAACCTAGATATGAAATCAAACGCATCTCTTGCAACTCACTTAAACTGCATGGAAAGTCTCTTAACTCAGCTTGCAGGAATTGATGTGTTGTTAAAAAGCATGCCTCCTAACTATAATAAAGTGTCAACTACATTGATCAACATGCCTTGTCCTAAATTGATTGACATTAAGGCCTCGCTGCTAGAAGAAGAAAAGAAGGTAAAATCCAACGAAAAACCAAGCACCTCTAAGGTACAAGGGCAAGAAAGATCAACTAGTATTTGACTTGTGCAAAAGGATCAAGCACACAGAGAAATTATGGCATGCCAGGAAGAGGTCCCAAAGGCCTATCTAGTTGTTGTTAAAGAAGAAAAAGACCATGGAGGAGGAGGAGGAGGAGGAGGAGGAGGAGGAGGAGGAGGAGGAGGAGGAGGAGGAGGAGGAGGAGGAGGAGGAGGAGGAGGAGGAGGAGGAGGAGGAGGAGGAGGAGGAGGAGGAGGAGGAGGAGGAAGAAGAAGAAGAAGAAGAAGAAGAAGACCACTAGGAGAAGGACAAGCCTCACCAGTCCTTCTACTCCAATTTTTGACAGACTTTTTTAGCTTTGTATTGCCTAGCCCTAATGCTTCTGACATAATCTTGTAAACTCCTCATGTAACCTTGTACTAGAGTCTCTATACACTTTGTGGTCCCTCTTACAACCTCTAGATGTCCACCATGTTTATGGTACCCACACTTAGTCTTTTCTACGACAGCCTCTAATGTTTACCATGTTTGTAGTATGCCCACACTTTGTAGGTGGTGTTCACTAAAGCCTCTACACACTTCGTACTTTCTGATTGTGAGGGGTGTTGAGATTTGCAATCACATACATGCTGCCTCTTTGTATAAAGCAGATGGGCAGAGGATATGCAAGCTACTTGAATCCCATATGCATAGAGGGGAAGACTGCCACCTACCCTATTCTATCTAACATTGTACTTTGATGTCACTTGCCATTGTGTTTTTGTTCTTCAGATTACTGTACTTGATTTGCTTGTGTTTGTACTTCCAATCAAGTCTTGATTTCTATAATGTCTAAGTACTCATGAATCTAGTGTTTTTCTCTACGAGCAACCATAGCTACCATGCTCTAGATCTGTGTTTTTCACATTTCCCACATAGGGAAAAGATAATATCATGGTTGATTCACTCTCTTAGATGTGGGCATGCATAGTATCCTCTATTTCAGAGTTGAATAGTGATTGGATTAAAGAGCTCCAAGAAGCTTACTTGTTAGATGATCACTCCAACCACATCTTCTAGAAATTACAACATGGGGTCATGGCTAAAAACAGACAATATCAGCTCAATCATAGCCTTATTTGCTTCCATGGCAAGATTTTCATCCCACACACTTACCCCTTCATGCACAAGATCATGGAAGAGATGTACTCTTATCCCACTACTGGTCACTCATGTGTTTTCAAAACATATGACACGATCACCAAGAGGTTTCATTGGAAAGGGTTATGGAGGGATGTCAAGGACTTAATGACCAAATGTGTTCCATTTCCAACATAACAAGGACAATACACTCTAGCCTACTAGCCTCTTGTAGCCCCTCCCTATTCCCAAAAGGAAAATGGACTCATATCACGATGGACTTCATCACTAGCCTCCCCGTGACCAAGAAAGGGTAGAACAATATCTATGTGGTAGTTGATCACCTCACCAAATCCGCCTACTTTATCCTTGCTAAGACCTAATACATTGCCTCTCAGGTGGCCACTCAGTTTCTGGAATATGTCTTCAAGTTTCATGGCTTACCACAAGTCATAGTACATGATCAGGATGCTAAGTTTGTGAGAAACTTCTAGTAGGGCAACTTTTGGCAGACAATTTTCACATCCCTGAGTACCAAGCATGCTCCACCCACTGCATACCATCCTCAGACTAATGGCTAGACTGAAAGAGTGAGCAAAGGGCTTGAGACATATTTGAGACATTTTTTCCATGATGTACATCACACTTGGGATAATGGCTTCACTTGGATGATTTTTCCTATAGTAACTCCAGCCACTCTAGCATTGGAGTTTCCCCTTTTGAGGCCTTATACGGGTATAAGGTTCCCCTCCATACAATCTTATATAATGATAAGATAAACCCTCAGATTCAGGTTGAGTTGGATCGCATGCAAGCCCTACTTCAACAATGCAAAGTGAATCTTCAAAAGGCACAAACACACATGAAACTCTATGTTGATGAAAAATGAAAGCATTTGGAATTCCGAGAAGGAGAATTGATCCCGCTACTCCACTCTCAAAGACGGCAGCAATAACAAGTTGGCCCACTACTTCTATGGCTCCTACAGGATCTTCTAAAGAGAGTTGGTGACTTGGCCTACCGATTAGAGCTTCCCCCTACCACAAAAATCCACAATGTGTTTCATGTCAACTAGTTGAAATCCTTCATGGGCACCTCAGCAGACTATATGGAAAAAAATTTCCCCATAAATGAGAAAGGCATCACTCAATATATCCCTAAGGCAATCATTGGGCAACGAGATAAGCACTTAAGGTCTTGATCCATCAAGGAACACCTCATCAAAAAATGGCAAGGCCTACCCCTTCAAGAAGCCTCTTGGTTCCCAGCCACCATTGTCAATGAATTTTCCTACCTCTAAGGGGCCCAATGGACTAAAGACTAGTCGGTTATGACCTGATTCGACCACCCTCTCTACCTACAGATTCTACACTATTTTAAAGTAGTTTTTTACTTACCCAAAATTCAAGCAGGTGCATCCTACCTAGGCTGAAAGTACTTGTCATAAGCTCTATTTTTCGACATGCATCACGCCATGTTTGGAGTAGCCTGCCAAAAGTTATGACACTTTTATCTCAAGAAGGGCCAGTCATGGTGGACATCATGCTGTCCCTAGTCTTTACCCACCCATTTTGATTGTAATATGGCTTAGAGTAGTACTCTAGACCCCTCCCTATACCCACCCATCACTCCCCTCCAATTCTCCTTTTTTTAAAGGGCAAAAACCTTCAACGTGGGGATGGATTCTAACAAGCAGGATATATGGAAACTAGGGGTTAGACACCCAGTCACACTGACCGAGGTGTATAAGGTGTAAGAGTCCCAAACTAGAGCAACCACTTATTATCAAGAACATACTCTTCACCTTCATCTTCAGCTTCCATGGCTTCCTCCTTCCTTCTCTCCTCTTTTAGTCTTCTTTTCTCTTCTTCTTGCTCTCTTTCTCTCTCTTAAACTCTTCTCCTCTCAGCTTCATTCATTACAATCCCTTACTAATATATTATTCCTACAATCAAGGAAATTTTCAAGGGTTGCTTCCTAATATTCCTCTTTTCAACCTTCAAAAAAGTGGCTCTATCCTCTCATGTGGTGGATGTTGAGATGACAAGCTCAACACATGCGGACATTGATGATGGACCACCTGGTTAGATGGGCCCACACATCTACACTTAGCACGTCAATGGTTATTATGACTCTCACATGGCCACTGACTCATTACTTATTATATTCAGGTTGTTACACCTATTTACAGCTGGCATAGTTATAACACCAGTCGACTAGTGTAGTCGGTTATGCATTGTTTGACTTAGTAGGCCACTTTCCTTTATATTGTATCTTATCTATACTTTGTGTACATTGTAAAAAGTGTGGAAGAATAAGAAGAAACTAGCAAGAAAACATTTCTGGCCTCCATCTCTCTTCTTGTCTCTTGAGTGAGCTTCTCCTTGTACATTCTGTGTGTGTTCGACGCAGCATCTTGAGCAAGTCCCCCCACCGCGTGATTCTTGACATGATATCAGAGCTGTGCCATTGAGAGAGAATGATTTCGAAGGCTGAAGTGAAGGAGAAGAAGCAAGGTTCGAGCAAGCAAGCCACGGGTAAGAAGCTCTTCCATCCTTCCACTCTTTCTCTTGGATAGTGCCTATGGAGGCACCGGAAGCAGGGCAGAGCAAAAAATCTCAGATTGCAGTGAGATTTGGTGTGTGCAAAGAGCGGTGTGTATTCTGCTATTTTGACCGAAAGTGGATGCACAGGTTACAGATTGCGAATCTGTAATTCTTGAGGTGTTTGCAGGAAGCAAACATAAGGTTTATCTACAAACAAGTTGCAGATTGCATGTATTGTTGAGCAGACAGTGAAAAAGATTGTCTCGTGTATTGTTGTGCACTACAGGTTGAGGGTTGCAAAAGATTTGCTTGCTGTTTGGTATTAGTTTTGTGATAATGGCACAGAACTATGGACCCCATCATTGAGAAGCTCGACAAGAATAACTACCCTTCATGGAAGTTCCGTGTCACGAACTTCCTTATTGGAAAATGCCTCTACGAGTTTGTTTTAGGTGAAGAAAAGGAGCCGGAGGTGAGTGATCCTCCAACTACAGAAGAGACAAAGGCACGTAAGGAATGTAATGCAAAAGACAAGAAGATCATGTATTGGTTGTCTGCAGTAATTGACAATAATATGTTGGGACATATTAGAAATGTAGAGAATTCATATGCAGCTTGGACCATACTTGAAAGTATGTTTTCCGTAAATACAAAGGCACAAAAGATTCAACTCAAGCAAGAGTTGAATACATTGAAGAAAGGGAAGATGTCTATCAATGAGTATGCACTGAAGGTAAGGAGCATTGCAGATGTATTGGCAGCGATTAATGAAATGCCCGATAATGATGATTTGCTGTCATCTACCTTGGGTGGACTTAATAATGAAAAGGCTTGGAAGTCTTTTGTAACTTTCTTATATGTCAAAAAGCCATTTCCAGATTTCGATGAGTTAGTCTCCCTTATGATCACTGAAGAGATCAACATGCAGAGTGAGACATCTGAAAGAAGTGGTGAACAGGTCTACCCAAGCTTTCTACTCCAGTTCAGGAAGGGGATTTCGTAGGTTCTCTTCAAGAGGCCGTGGTATAGGATGTGGTAGTGACAACCAGTAAAAAAGATTGAATCACTAATTTGGCGATATGCAGGTTTCAGGAGGTCATGGTAACTTTAGAGGCAGAGGGAGATTTAGAGGAAGAGGTGGATGGCAGAATAGAGGTTCTAGCAACTCTGGTATTGTGTGTCACTACTGTGGCAAAACATGTCATATTGCAACCCAATGTTATGTTAAGAAAGATGAATTCGCAATGGTAAGTTGCAGCAAGGAAACTATGCATCGTCTTCACGACAGAATGAAGACAAAAATGAATATCTCTGAATGCTGTTACAGGAAAGGGAACACATAATGATGTTTGGTATGTTGATTTAGGTGCATCCAATCATATGACCAGCCATGCAAAATGGTTTGGAGAGATGCAGGATTTGCAAAATGCAAGTTATGTGCACACGGGTGATGATTCATGCCACCCAATTTCACACATTGAAAAAGTTCCCTTGTCCTTGCATGATGGTAAGACAAAGAGTCTTTCAGATGTATTACATATGCCATCTATTACAAATAACTTGGTGTCAGTCAGTCAAATAGTAGAGCAAGGGTTGCAAGTTAGATTTAATGCAAAGGGCTGCTTTGTAGAAGACTTCATGACAAGTGCAGGTTGGTAGCAAAGGGAAGTAGAGTTGGACGTATGTTTACTCTGGATACTGGAATTCCTACTATGAATGCTGCTATGTATGCTAAAGGAAAAGATATTGTTGCAGATATTGAAATTTGGCACAAACGCATTGGACATGAAAATGTACAAAGGCTAAAATTAATGGAGTCCAAAGGGTTGGTTACAGGTTTGCCTACATTTAGAGTTACGGAATTTCATAAGATATGCGAAGCATGTCAGTTTGGTAAGCAAGAAAGACAACCCTTTTCACATGATAGAGATGTAAGCATAAATATCCTTGATGTTGTGTATACAAAAATTTGGGGGCCTACACAAAATGTATCTCTTGGAGGCAGTTCATACTTTGTCACATTCATTGATGATTGTTCTAGAAAGCTGTGGGTATATTTTATGAAGGAAAAGAGTGAAGTGTTTGAGCACTTTAGAACTTTCAAGGCTACTATTGAAAGACATACAAGCTTGAAAGTAACGTGCTTGAGGCTAGATGGAGGGGGAGAGTACCTCTCGAATGAGTTCAGTGATTTTCTGAGGTCTCATGGGATAAAGAAACAGTTCACATGCAGGTGTACCCCAAAGCAAAATGGGGTTACAGAAAGGAAAAACAGGCATATTGCAGAAGTTGCACGCACCTTGATGGCTTAAAAGAATATGCCTAAGCATTTTTTGTGTGAGGCTGTTCATACTACTATTTATATTATGAATAGAACTCCCACAGCTGCAGTTCATGGGATGACTCCTGAAGAATTCTTTACTGGCAAGAAGCCTGATGTATCGCCCTTGAAGGTATTTGACTATGTTGCATACGTTCATGTGCTAGATGAGGTACGGAAGAAGCTTGATCCAAAGGCAAAAAAATGTATTTTTATTGGATACTCTTTAGAGCAGAAAGGGTATCGCTATTATAACCCTATCACATGTAAGTTCAGAGTGAGCAGGGATGTCATCTTTGATGAAATGAGCAGTTGGTATGCATCCAGTGGTGATGCATTAGATGATGATGATAATCATGACACTCATGTGCAGGCTCAAAAGTAAGAATCACGGACTCTAAGTGGACTAGAGACATCATCTGGTAGTCCTTGGTCTGGGAGACTAAGGAGTACCCCTACATCTTCAAGTGCATCTAGTAGCACTACAGATAAAGACAAAGGAAAGAATAAAGTGTCAAATGGCATTGATGTAGTTCTTGATGGAGACTCCAGTGGCTCAGAGAGCTTGGATGATGAGCTTGGTATTCCTTCTGTCAGGACACCAAGTGTACAGAGAGCTCATAGTAATGTAAAGGCTCCATTGAGTGATTCGGTGGTACGCAGATCTAGCAGGGTCAGATACCCTATTAAAAGATTTGGTTTTGAAGGTTATGCAACTCACCATTATGCTTATATGGTGAAATTAGTTGAGGATGTTGGGCCCACATGTTTTGAGGAGGCTATTGGTCATGCTCATTGGGATGCAGCAATGGATGAGGAGAGGGCTGCATTAGAGGCCAATAAGACTTGGGATCTAGTATCATTGCCAAAGGGCAAGAAAGCTATTGGATGTAAGTGGGCTTATAAGATTAAGCAAAATGCAGATGGTTCTATCAGTAGGTACAAAGCTAGGCTGATTGAAAAAGGCTATGCCCAGACATATGGCATAGATTATGAAGAAACCTTCAGTCCAGTTGCTAGGATGGCAACTGTCAGATGTGTGATTGCTTTGCCAACAGCCAAAGGTTGGAGGTTGCAGCAAATGGATGTGAAGAATGCCTTCTTGCATGGTGATTTGCAGGAAGAAGTGTATATGGATCAACTAGCAGGTTATGAAGATTTAGAGCATCCCACGTATGTGTGCAGGTTGAAGAAGGCACTCTATGGGCTCAAGCAAGTACTTAGAGCATGGTCTGACAAGATCAGAGAGTATCTTGTCAATATTGGCTTTTATGTTTCTGATGCTGATCATTCACTTTATGTGAGAAAGGGAGATGCAGGTTTGGTCATCATAGTCATCTATGTGGATGACTTGATTATTACAAGTGATAGTGATAGTGGGATTGCTGAAGTCAAGGATTTTTTGAAGAACAAGTTTGAGATGAAGGATTTAGGTGAGCTAAGGTACTTCTATGAAGAAAAATGATCTTTTTACACTATTTGCTTTATGAAACCTTGTTCATATGGGATGAAGGTTCATTATGATATTGTTTGCCATGAATTTCAACTGTTTGCAACCTGAAAATCAGAAAACATAAGGCTACATGGCCGGAATTAGTGTTAAAATACATTAAAAACATGGGTTTTAAGGTAAAATTGGGGTTTTTGCTATATAAATGAGAAATCTGATATGTCACACCAACTAAATCTGACTTTTTTCTATCAATGAACCTAAGGGCCATAGCCCAAAATCAATTTTCATTTTCAGTCATTATTTATTAAAGAAAAATAGGAAAAAATACTTAAAAATGGAAAAAATGGGTTTAAAATTAGGAAAAAATAGAAAATGGACTGAGAAAAATTAGGAAAAAATATATCTATGTTTGTGCAATGTATAACGATTGCAAAGCACGAGGTTGGCCTCGATTTGTCCCCATTTCTATGTTTGTGCAATGTATAACGATTGCAAAGCACGAGGTTGGCCTCGATTTGTCCCCATTTCTATGTTTTGTGCGTATTTATTGTGCTTTTAAAAGGGAGAAATGCATAGAAACCCTATCCAACTAATCAATGATGCAAAATACTAAGAGTTGGATAAAGAGGGGCTGAAATATTGAAAGATAAGAAAATATTTGATTTATGCATTACACTTGGCAAATAGGAAACAATTTAAATAAAGAGGATGGTAGCATGAGTATATGGCTCGGTGCCCCCTTTCAACGCAGCACGCGTTAGTTAAATTCATGGAAAGAATGCTTTATGCACCATGCATGATGCTGATTTTTCTTTTGTCTGAGCACATAGCCATACATGATTTGCATTAAGCATAATAATTAAAAGGTATCAAAAAGACCTCCTGGATGCATGGCACATGTCTTCCTTAGGTTGAGACCAACGATGAGCATGAGAGGATGTCCTAAGCTATAGGTTAGTCGTTAGGTCCTAAGGGGAAATTTTTGTGAGGAATGGTACATCCTGGAACGTAAAATATTGGTACCTTGAGAGGAGTTTGTGCTCGTTTGTGTTATATGTTTAGCAGTGCATCAAAGGGCCAATCCCTGAGATGTAGGAAAGCTGCAGTGGGGCTCTAACTATTAGTCGGTGGAGTGCCTCCTATATGTGTGTAATGAGGCGTTATGCCTAAGTACTTTGGAATCTCCCTCTGAGGAGTTTTAGGGGAATGTTGGACTATAAACTATAAACGCATGAATTAAACTTTAGGGCAGTTTGTCCTTCAGTATTAGATTGACACTCCTGGTCTGCGAGGCTATGAGGGTGTTTGTGTGTCATGAGCATGAGGTCCGGCTAGTGCCATAGCTTGTGCCGGCCCATTTTAGGTTCCATCAATGGTGCATCTATTGGGAGCCGCCTATAAGTGGTGGTTTTCGGATTTAGGGTTTCTAGGGACCAAAAGGAAGTTGGTTTATGTCCTCTAACAAGGACCGTCAAGCCGAAATCCGGAAAGCACAACGTGCTGAGAGGGCTAGATGGCGGTTAGAGTTAGTAAGTCGTTACTCTCCTCAAAGGAGTAGCCCAGTACGTATAAGAAGCAGTGGTTTTAGTCACCCAACTGTTCCACATATTCCGTTAGGTGCAGGAGGAAGCGTAAGTTCTTTCTCCCCTCCAACAAGTTTACCCACTTCAAGTGGGGGTGTGAATCCGTCAGCTCAAGCTCCTACTGCTAATCCGATTGTCACCATGGCACAGCCTATTGCAATTCATGCAAGGACGCCAAATTTACTAGCCTTAGGAGTTCCCTTACCTATTTTTAATGGGTTAGCGGAAGAGGATGCAGAATTTCACATTTGTGAATTTGAAAGATTGATGTTCAATTATCGCATCCAAGATGAGGGACATCTCATGATGTTCTTCAATATGACATTAAAAGGAAGGGCTGCGGTATGGTATCACAGCATAGAGTCTGGAACCATAACCACCATTGATCAATTCTATGCATCTTTCTGAGCGGAATATGCCCCTGAAAGAGGTGGCCAATATTGGTTGTGGGTCTTGAATGTAACGCACCAAGATCCTCACGAGAATGTGAAAGTATATGCTAAGAAGCTAAAGGAAGTATTCCGTAAGTTACAAACTTACATTCCCATTCCATCGGCTGCCCAATTGCAATATTTTTTGCATGGGTTGGACTTTAATATCCAACTACAATTGAGCAGTGTGGCCTTGGCAGATATAGACACCGCTATTACGCAGGCACAGGGAGTAGAAGCATGATTACAAACGGCCTACTCCTCTCGAATGAATGTTAATGGGGGTTTAGTACCTAGCAGCAATCCATCATTCACGAATGGAAGTCAAGGGATACCTATGACTAACCCTATTGGGAGAGGGAGTATGGTTCAGAATGTACCTTTACTGCCAACTCCTCCCAGTGTGACTATGCCTATGGCAAGTCAGTGGGCTCCACCAAATGTTGGAGGCGAAGTTTCAAATTCGAATGTTGTTCCTGTGGGTTAACAACCAATGCCAAATCAGATTATTAGGCCAATGGAATGATGGGTCGACGACCAAGGCTATGAGTCGAGTGCATCTAATGTCCTTGGCGAAGTTAAGGAAATGATGAAGCATTATACCGATATCTTGAAGAAGCAACAAAATCTGATAGGAAGTCCATGTCTTGAAGGGGGTGGACCCTCTAGATTCAGTTGTAAATGGTGTGGTGGAGAGCACTTCCCCAGAAACTGTCCAAATGTGAAATGTGACATTTGTGGAAAGTCGGGCCACTTAGCTGCTACCTGTTGGAGATGCACCCAGGTAAATATTGCAGAGGGGAAAAAAAAACTATAGAAGAGTTGCCACAAGGCAACGGAGTTAGCCTTATTGAGGCTGTACGAGTCAATGATGTTGAAACCTCTAACTTAAGAACCGTGAGACAAGAGGCCAAAAGGCTAAAGAGGTTGACAAAGATAATGCAAAATTGGTTGAGGGAAACCCTAAACAAGGGGATAAGGGGACACAAGTCCAGAATCCTAGCATAGAAGGGGGACCACTAAGGCCGGTTGACAAGAAAGGCGACCCTGAGAAGGATGAGGATGGTTTGGCGAGAAAAGAGAGCTTTGGCTACTTATCATGACTTTGATTTAGCAAGTTCTCTTTGTAAAGTTACCAAATGTGAACCTCTTGCAATTGATCAAATTATCTCTAATAGTACGCAAGGAATTCAAGAATATCATGCTTATTGGGTATATTGTAGAACCCTTGGGCATAGCACCAGTAGGGGAAGATTGGTTTGACCATGCTGAAAAAAACTGCCCTAGGGTTCCAGCTTATGTAGATGGAATATTAGTGGAACATGCCGTTGTAGACACTGGATCCTCCGTCAATATCATGAGTTCAGAATTGATGGAGAGGTTGGGTCTAGGCATCTAGAAAGATAGCTCCACCCTTCTGAGAATGGCTGATGATAGTCTAAGACAACCAGAAGGTTGCATTACTAAGGTCCATGTTACAGTTGCAAGTGTAGAATGCTTCTTGGACTTTAGGGTGATAATATTTGTAGGACGTCCTAGCTATCGGGTTTTGCTAGGTAGGCCTTGGATCTTACGAACGGACTGTCAAGTTGATATACCCGCCGGTCGAGTAGTTCTAGGTAGAGGTGCTAATCGAGTAGTAGTCGATGCTTATCTTGAGTCTCCTCAGAGTGAGAGAGCTCCTTTATCTTCTACTAAATTAGAGATAGGAGATGATCCGTCTAGTAGTGAGATATCATCTAGCGATGAATCTAAAGAGGGGTCCACTACAGAGGATATCTATCAGATAAATCTAAATGAGCCGATAGAGCTGCAAGATAGGATAAGAGATGCGGATGTGATTGAGTTGGACCTTGGCACACTGAATGATTCGCGGCCAATTAAATTAGGTTCCATGCTCAGTTCAGCAGAAAGGGAGGACTATGTGTCCTTGATTCAAGAATTTCGCGATATCTTTGCTTGGAGTTATGATGAGCTAAGAGGTATTCCTCCCAGCCTGGCTGTTCATACTATTCCTGTAAAAGAAGGCAATCGTCATGTGCATCAGAAAGGCGTATGCCTTTTGAATTGAGGGACGGGTTGTCTGAGGAGTTACGGATTTTAGAGAGCTAAATAAGCAGACGGTTAAAGATTACTACCCGTTGCCATTTATTGACCAAATTTTGGATCAATTAGCGGGTAGGGAGATATATTCGTTCATGGATTGCTTTGCAGGATATAACCAGATGGCAATTGTAGAGGAGGACAAGTTGAAAACAACTTTTATTACTGTCTTTGGTACTTTTGCGTACCATGTGATGGCCTTTGGTTTATGCAATGCACCTAGATCGTGGCAACGAACAGCAAACAAGACCTTTGGTGACATCTCCCCAGATGAGTTGAAAGTATTTATTGATGACCTGGGGGCAGCCACTATAAGGGAAAGGATGTTGGTTATTTTAAGAAAATGCTTTGAGCATTGCAAACAATTTTGTATCGCTCTTAACCCATGGAAGTGTGTCTTTGGAGTACCTTATGGGCTATTGCTAGGCCATGTGGTCAGTTCAGTAGGGATAGCAATTGACCATGAAAAGATCAAGGTTATAGTTGCTATGAGTCCACCACGCACTCCGAAAGAGGTTCATAGCTTTCTATCATCAATAGGGTACTATCGAAGGTTCATCAATGCCTTGGCAGAAAGGACATTGCCATTAACAAACTTATTATCCTTTACCTGTTCATTTGAATGGAGCGACCCTTGTAAGGTAGCTTTCGAGGATGTGAAATAGGAGCTGGTAAAAGCACATGTTCTAAAAGCACCTAAAAGAGGTGAGGTGTTCTACATATTTTCACCAGCAACTATGCATAGAATTAGCTATTGTTTAGCCCAAATCTGGGAGGAAAAGTGGTATCATTAGATAGCTTTTGCTAGTCAGAAATTGGGCATTTCAGAGATCAATTATACCTACATGGAGAAGTTGTGTCTTGCGATGGTCTTTGGGACTAAGAAATTCAGGCACTACATCCTCTATGAAAAGATAGTGTTCTATACGAAGGCGAAAGGACTTAGATTGCTTATGAACAAGCTGCAGCCACCTGATCGTTTGGCAAAGTGGTTAATCACTTTGTAGGAGTTCAATTATGAGATTAAGAGTAAGCCACCGAGGTTACAAGGTATTGTGGAATGCCTTGTGGATTTTGGGAAGCCGAAAGAGACTTTGGCTGAAGGAAGTGATATTGAGGAAATATTTAAAATTGATACAGCTTCTACCCCGTCTTGGTATGCTGCTATTACGTATTATCTATCAACAGGAGAGACGTTGTCAAAGTCTGAAAAGAGGAAAATCAAACAATAGGCATTGAAGTTTTCCTTGATCGCAGGGACACTATATCGGCAAGGTGTTGATGATATCTACCGCCGATGCATGATGCCTGACAAGGTTCCTTTCATCTTGGAGGAGTGTCATGACTCTGCATGTGGAGGGCACTTTGCGGGGCGGTTGACAACACAGAAAGATTTACGAGCGGGATATTGGTGGCCGTCCATCTTCCAAGATTCTTTTGAGTATGTTAAGAGATGTGATACCTATCAAAGACATGACAGTAGAGAGAATAGGAAACGTCCACTTATGCCTATCATGGCTATCCTTCCATTTGAGAAGTGGGGCATTGATTTTGTGGGTCCTGTTACCCCGTCGTACTACTCAGTGTTGTCCTTAGTTAGGTAGGTAGTTCACACCACCACTTAGGGCAACCTCTTTGCTAGCTCTTTTTAGTTTGGCCATGTTGGAGCAGTTGGTTAGTGACTAGCTTTGGACCTTCTATCAGATTATGCTAGGCCTACTCCTTGTGGATGTCATGCCTTGGTTTTGTCAGGGGGTAGGGTGAGCACTGTGCTGTGTTTTTAGTATCTATTTTGTATTAGCTTGATGCTCCTTTTGGTTGTTTTGTGCAGATCTATTGTGGGATTCGACGGGCTGAGTTGCCCTATCCCGTGATCGCCAATGAGAGCGGATTTTTGATGTCAAGAAGTGCTTAAAAATAGCTAAAAATTACGAATATCAATGGAAAAATATTCAACGTCGAAGGTGGCGACTCCAGCTAGGACGATTTTAAGTGTCAAGTGCTTTAAAGGTGCCTGAGCGACACTTGTTGATTTTTGATAATTTTTCAGACTGCCATGCAAGTTGTTAGGAGTTACTGCCAATGCCAGATGTCAAGCCGGACGCGCAGAAATTTACAGCACTCGATTTGGACACCGGACGGGGAAATGGCGAACAAATGGGCAAGATTTGAAGGGGTGGACCAAATTTTGTTGGCCAAATGGTCATGATCCTTGGGGGGGATGTAACATTTGAATGTGGCATGAAATCGTGGGGAGGAGATAAGGAAAAAAACGTGAGAAGAGGGAACCAGGATGCGCCGTTTTTTTCGCCATGATCTTGGGGAATCCATCATGCAGCCTGCACATAACCCATACAAGTGATCATGGGCCTTGCCTACCCTCTGTATGCTGACTCTATCGCTGCCTCTCGCTCGTCAAAAGATGGCTTGGATGAAGATCTCTGATTTTAGTCTTTCTCTCTCCTCCCTCTCTCTCCCTTAAGGGGTTGTTCTTGTGTGGAAGAAGACAATGAAGAATGATGGAGGAAAGCTTGTCCAAATGAGATCGGATTGCTTCCGGATGGATAAAGACATGAAGAGTGCTATTCTTGAATATGCTGAGCATTAAATGCATGCTGGAAATCAGTTCCGTAATCAAGACCAAGAATCCGAGACCTGAAAATAAGCGGTAATGCTATTTTTATGAAGAAAAATGATCTTTTTATGCTATTTGCTTTATGAAATCTTGTTCATATGGGATGAAGGTTCATTATGATATTGTTTCCCATGAGTTTCAACTGTTTGCAACCTGAAAATCAGAAAATATAAGGCTACGTGGCCGGAATTAGTATTGAAATACATTAAAAACACGTGTTTTAAGGGTAAAATTGGGATTTTTGCTATATAAATGAGAAATATGATGTCACACCAACTAAATCTGATTTTTTGCTGTCAATGAGCCTAAGGGCCATAGCTCACAATCAATTTTCATTTTTAGTCATTATTTATTAAAGAGAAATAGGGAAAAAATACCTAAAAATGAGAAAAAAGGGTTTAAAATTAGGGGAAAATAAAAAATGGGCTGAGAAAAATTAGGAAAAATTATATCTATGTTTGTGAAATGTATAACGATGGAAAAGCAGGAGATTGGCCTCGGTTTGTCCCCATTTCTATGTTTTGTGCGTATTTATTATTCTTTTAAAAGGGAGAAATGCATAGAAACCCTATCTAATTGATCAATGATGCAGAATGCTAAGAGTTGGATGAAGAGGGGCTGAAATATTAAAAGATAAGAAAAGATTTGATTTATGCATTACACTTGGTAAATAGGAAACAGTTTAAATAAAGAGGATGGTAAGCATGAGTATATGGCTCGGTGCCCCCTTTCAATGTAGCACGCATTAGTGAAATTCATGGAAAGAATGCTTTATGCACCATGCACGATGCTGATTTTTCTTTTGTCTGAGCACATAGCCATACACGATTTGCATTAAGCATAATAATTAAAAGGTACGAGAAAAACCTCCTGGATGCAAGGCACCTGTCTTTCTTAGGTTGAGACCAACGATGAGCGTGAGAGGATGTCCTAAGCTATAGGTTGATCGTTGGGTCCTAAGGGGAAATTTTTGTGAGGAATGGTACATCGTGGAATGTAAATATATTGGTACCTTGAGAGGAGTTTGTGCTCGTTTGTGTTATATGTTTAGCAGCGCATCAAAGGGCCAATCCCTGAGATGTAGAAGAGCTGCAGTGGGGCTCCGACTATTAGTCGGTGGAGTGCCTCCTATATGTGTGTGACGAGGCGTTATGCCTAAGTACTTTGGGATCTCCCTCTGAGGAGTTTTAGGGAAATGTTGAACTATAAACTATAAACGCATGAATTAAGCTTTAGTGCAGTTTGTTCTTCAGCATTAGATTGATGCTCCTGGTCCACGAGGCTGTGAGGGTGTTTGTGTGTCACGAGTATGAGGTCCGGCTAGTGCCATAGCCAGTGCCGGCCCATTTTAGGTCCCATCAATAGGTATTTGGGTACATAGATGCAGATTAGGCTGGTAGTATGTCTGATAGAAGATCTACCAGTGGATACATGTTCTCTCTTGATAGTGCAGCAATTGCTTGGAGCACCAAAAAGCAATCTATAATTGCTTTGTCGAGTATAGAGGCTGAGTATAGAGGTATTGTTGTTGCAGCATGTGAGGTAGTATGGCTATAAAACTTAATGGTTGATTTGGATGTGCAGGTAGAAGGTCGAGTTGTCATTTATTGTGACAACATGAGCAGTATACAATTGGCTAGGAACCCTATGTTCCATGCGAGGACACACTACAAGATATAGAACTTATAGCGATATTTAAAGCGACCAAAATACAAACAAAAAAATTTTCCCCCGTCGTCGCAAAAAGCATCGTTATTGACGAGGCCATAGAATCGTCGCTATATGCGTCACTATATGCGTCGCTATATGCGTCGCAAATGCGACGCATATAGCAACGCCTATAGCGGTGCATATAGCGACGGTTGCAGAGTATTTGCGACGCTCATAGCGACGCCAATAGAGACGCGTGCAATAAATTTGCGATGCAAATAGCGACGGTAACAGAGAAAAAAAATTTGTGGCAGGGTAGCTTTCTACACTGCTGCATACAAAGTATTTGCAAACAAAAAGAATGTATACTGAAAACATAAAACTGATACATGAAATAAATACATGATATCGCATAAAATGCGATTGGTACAATCATGAAACGATATCACTAATACATAGAAAATGTCTACATAGATCAGGTGACTAAAAACTAAAGGTGTGTGAGCTCTAAGGATCCAAGGGCGAGCTAAAAATCCTCGTCCCCCGAAAGCTCGTCCCGCTGCAAAGGAGCATCAAATGGATTCTGCAGAAAAAGAAACAATATATCAATCCACCATACAATAATGCATTCAAATATCTCATGGTAACTACGGACAAGAAAGATGAGTGACTTATAGGGCTGTGGCGTCTATACAATCGGTCGATCAATGCCCTGAGACCGTGCCTCTCTGCATATCGAGTCTCAAGGCCTTGCGGATCGCGATTTGTAACGGAGTGCTACAAAGAAAATAAAATGCTAACTGTTAGAAACATGATTGTCAGTACAAAGAATATCTCAAAAAAACAAATAAGCAAAACAAAAGAGAAACTTACAAAGTCCTCCAAATATGTCTTGTGGCCGCCACTCCCAAGATGATGTACCGATCCAGCCTCGATTCGTGCCCTGGCCGCCTCCCGCTGCTGACTCCAACATCCTGGCAAATTTGTAGCCTCCTTCCTCAGTCGGCGCCAGTCATCTGCATCTAACCACTCGGGCTTTGGAGCCCCACTCTTGATTGCCTTGTGTGCGTCGAATCGTCTATGTGACATGTATGCACGCATGCAATCCATCATCCAGCCCGTAGAGAATCTATCCACTGCGGCTGGCACCGGGAACTCCTCGTGCAAGGATGCTACTATGTAGTCCTTGCTCCCCTCCGGTATGTTCCTCCAATGATCCAGGACGTTGTGCCGAAAAACTTGTTGGCACAACTCCCTCATGCGAGCCATCACCCTCCTCCCCTCATCATTCATGATGATGGCTCCTGACCTGCCATCCACTAGGTATTCATAACCCCTAGGAGTATGCCTAAGATGGGCCCTCTCCCATCTCCGTCCACGCTCCTGGGCATATCCAAGAGACCCCTGTACATCCGGTGTACTGACGAGGGTACCCTCTCCCGGAGTGCCACTCAAAGGGGTGCCACCAAAAGGAGTGCCATCTGCCGAGGGCTGCGCAAAAGCCGAAGTAACTGGATGGACGTCCCCATAGGTGTGACAAATCCTGGAGGTGACGTAGATCTAGCTGAACGATGAGACGGAATCACCACGTCTGTGTCTCCACAGCAGCACCCCCTGATCCTCCTGCAGTCGCAGTCCCTCCCTCTGGCCCAAGTCGCGAGCGTCGAGATCGTCTGCTCGAAGCTGAAGCATCTGATCGTGCTGAAGCTGATCTAGCAGAGTGCCCTGACGAAGAACGAGACAACTCCTGATCTGCCATCTCTGTGAATCTCGCGAGCTGATCTAGAGACATGCGTGCCATCATGTCTTGAAACTCCTCATCGCTCATCCCTCGACTCATCCTGAAAATGTCGATACCTGCACAGATAAAAAATGATGTTAGAATAATCAATTTAAACTATACAAAGCACATTAATATAAATCATTTTTGAAAAATCCCTCTTAAAATGCATATCTTATCTACCTTTATGAAAGATCTAAACAACGAATTGAGTAATACAATTCTCCAAGAATGAAGTATTCTATGGTCCCATGTTAATCTCCTGACACAACTCTGCATACACTGGAAGGTCGATAGACATGTCACCACAAAAGAACGAGTCTACCTCGTTCTCAAAAAATTCTACGACTTCTGTATTTCCATCATTGTTAGCCGATGCGGGCTCCAAGCTTGCGGTGGTCTCCACCCCTTGTAATATCGATCCCTCTATTTGCATATTTTCTTCATCTATGCCTGGAACATCACTTTGATCATATACTCTCGCACCTCGAGGAGTTGAAGGTATCACATACCACCATCGAGGTTGTCGGGGGTTTGGATAGAAGATTACCTGTTCACAAACACTTATAAAGCGACTTCAAACCATTGTGACATAAACCATGTCGTATTACAATTAGCAAGCAAATGACTTTTTGTACTTGTTCACAATGGGCCGGCAACACAAAGGTGTCGCGCAAATCCATCCATTTTTTTTCGAAATCTATTTCGAGAAATCGAGATGGACCTTGTCAAACTGTTGCTCCAGCTCCTCCAAGTACCACTTTGAACCACTGCACATCGAATAGTATCATGGAGAACCTACGGTAATCCACTGTAATAATACTTTGCAAGTTCCCAAAATACTCCATCTCATCCACAACCGTGTTCGGATCCATTGCTCGTCGCCGGCTCTCTTGCTCAAACCTTGCCATAACAACACAGTCCATTGTGGAGCGCATTTGGTCAATACGCTCCACCCGAAAATGCCGTTCGCGTTACCACGCTGCACTATATATTTTGTACTACACATTGAAACACTCAAATTCGATGTAGCAAGCAAATTTAGATATGACACATTCTAAACCCCTCATTACCTTTGGACTACATCCCCTCGAGAACTCCCACTCCTCCATTGAGACCTCTGTCCCTTCGTTGGATGCTGCGGTCAAGGCTCTATGCAACCATCGTGTTGACATAAACCACGGCATCTCCTCCATTCCTTCGGGATATCGAATCGGTCGGTGACGCATACTGCATTGGAATTTAGCTCGCGCTTCCTCTCGATCTTGCCTTGCAATCTAGTACTTGGCGAGCCACGTCTCCATGGAGGCATGGTGCAAGATACAAAAGCGATTCACCTTCTCTTCCATTGAGGCATCCTTTCTTTTTTCTACCCCATTTTCAACCACCACATCTGTAGTCAGCCTATCATCGTCCTTCAGCGTCCATAGCATTTCATTGTCTAGTTCCACCGTTGGTAGCCATTGTGAGATATGCACTAACGCCTTTGACACCAACCAACCTTCCGCCATGCTACCTTCCGGACGAGCTCGTTGTCACACAAAGCCTTTCAGGGTTTTCATGAAGTGCTCTAAGAAGAACATCCATCGCGTATGGATAGGTCCAACAATCTCCACTTCGTCCACAAGATGCACAAGAAGGTGAACTTGTATCGTGAGCATGCTAGTGGGCAAGTATTTCTCAAAGAGACAGACCGTCTCAGCTGCTCCCCACCTTGCGGATTCAATAGAGGACATCTTAGTCTCTTTCTGTGAGATCCATTGCACCAAATTCGACATCTTGTAAATGGCCCCGCGAATTTCTGGAGTTAGGCATCCCGCGATCGCGATCGGTAGGAAAAACTGTCACAAATGAGAAAGCATTAAGAATAATGGTCATTTTTTAAATTTCAAAATATCCACGCTAATTAAAATCCATTCTCTTCACAAACCTGACATATCTTATGCCAATCATGGGATTTTAGCCCAGACATTTGGTCATCTTTAGAAAATGCGGACCTGAGAGAACGCATCATACCCGTCGGAGTGCGGATAGACTTGATTACTTGCTTCACAATGCGCTCTTCTTTGGTAGACAAAACCCAGGGAGCGCGAGGAAGCTGCACTCCCCCTTCAGCACTCGACTGCGAACCAAAGCGCCTCCATCTTACCTACCTCCTTTAAATCCATTTGTGACCCTATAGTGTCTCTCTTTCCTATGATGTGGTCCCATAGCAAGCTGCCCACATTTTTGAAAATATGCATGGGATCCAACAAGTGGTTGACCTGTAAGTGGGTCCAATATGGCAACTCGTAGAAAACTGAGAACCGTCACATTCCATTTGGATGTGATTCCGGGTTTACCATTTTCAGCTCGTACCAGCTTGCAGCGTTCATACGTGCTGGAGGTTGTCCAAGAAAACCTTCCCTGAGTTCATGATCCTCTGGCAAGAAAGCGGCATGTCCTTGATATACCATCTTCTTCATGGTTCGTGACCTTCGGGAGTCTAACTGTGGCCCACACAATGGACATGCATGATAACCTGAGGTAACGAGACCTGCAAGGCGATCCACGACCTAGTGAATACTTGATTGAATGAAATAAAATATAGATATTACCAGCGAGAACAAAGGTCTGCTCACCTGAGCACTCTCCCAATCCCGGAAAGTCATGCATCGTCCACATGAGAATGGCTCGAATGTTGGCTGACCGCCGACCATCGCGCACGCTCATATCTTGCACCGTGACCCCCTCCTCCCACAAAATCTTAAGCTCATCAACTAATGGACGAAGATACACATCCATATTTTTTACTTTGTAGCGGCCCGGGATGAGCAAGCTAAGGATGAGATGTCCTTTCTTCGTAGAAAGCCATGGAGGAATGTTGTAGTTGACAAGTACTATAGGCCACACACTGTAAGAAGTTGAGCGCAGACCGAATGGGTTCACATCATCCATGGCGAGACCGAGCCGAAGATTCCTTGGCTCTCGCGCAAAGCCTAGGAAGGTAGAGTCAATGTGGCTCCATGCGTGCGAATCTGCTGATATTTGTTGAACTCCATCCGTGGACCTATTTTGCACATGCCATGTTGTCAAGCTTGCCATGGTAGACGTGCGAAACATGTGGTTTATGCGGGGGATGAGTCAAAAGTTTCTGAGAACTTTTTGAGGGATGGTCTGCCCTTGCAAGTCCTGTCGATACCTGTGAGCACCACACTTTGGACATGTCTCCATAGTCTCGTATTCATCTTGAAACAATATGCAGTTGTTGATACATGCATGCATGTTATTGTAGTCCATGCCAAGCTTCCGTAAAACATGTCGTGCATCATCACGAGACTCAGGCATGGTGTTTGCAGGTGGCAATATATGATATTTCAATAACTTGAAAAAAATCATAAAACACCTTGAAAAAATACAAATGTTTGCAATAATACTGTTTTTAAAAAAACAATGAAGTCTGTGTGCAAGGTACCTGAATAACTCAGTCACACTCGTATCGCTTCAACCATATTTTACTTGCACACTTAAGAGTGCAAGCAATGTCTTCAACCGAGATACTCAGCACCCATCATATAATGGTATGGATGCTTCCTCTCTAAGTGGGTCAGATGTCTTAACATCCATGGGAATCAATGCATCGATCATTTCCTCCATCTCAGGCTCCAAGATTGTAGGCAAGTCGGGAAGGTTGTCTGTTTCCTCAGGCATTGACGGTATAGATGGGCCTTGCGAGTGGTCGATTGGCTCCTGCAATCCATCCATCGCACATCCACGAACTCTTCTAATTGGCCGCAAAGGGTGCACTCCCCCTTGGGTCGAGACATCACCCCCCTAGATACAAAATTTGCCAACA
Source organism: Lygodium microphyllum (assembly GCF_053477565.2). Lineage (NCBI taxonomy): Eukaryota > Viridiplantae > Streptophyta > Polypodiopsida > Schizaeales > Lygodiaceae > Lygodium > Lygodium microphyllum. The sequence continues at coordinate 48,262,450 of NC_141164.1, forward strand.
AGACCCAATCTTATTGTGTATGATTTTCAATTAGCTTGAGAGTACAATGCATGAAAAATGCTAACTTCAAATTACCGTTTGCTGAAAATCCGCAATCGCCTGATCAATTATCTCATATTGAAACTCGCCAAATCGTCGTACGTGTTCTATAGACAATCGACGTTTTCGTCTAATTGCCAACTTGCATTGAGAGCAAGGACATGGGACACGCTGATTAAGATACGTCTCGCGGTCTTGAACAGTAAGACCTTCTTCGTTTTCCATCTTATCTACATTACAACAAACGAGGCTTAAATGGATAGCTTTATGGAGATGTACGTCAAGTTGCAAGTTGACCATAAACCTTGCATTGTATATAGTAGTTGAGAGATTTTCCGATGTTATATCTCGACCTTGTTTCATGCTCAACGATTTGTTTGTCCCGGTAGATAATTATTTGTTATATCTCGGCTTTGAGTATAAGTAATCCATTTTAAAATTAATGCGTGCCATCTATGAAATTTTATAACTATAGTAATAAAATTTATTTCAATCAATTCTACTCATAGTCATAAGACCTGAGAGAAATTATCCTATACTCAATTTAAGGGTTTTTTCTTCTATAACAATAATTTTGGGTTCATTTTGATGAAGTACGTGGCCCATGGCAAAGGACATTGCATACCATTATCAATAAGTCTATTATCTTAAATTTCCTTCCCCTCCCTCTCCCTCTCCCTCTCTTTCTCTCTTTCTCTCACCCTCTCCCTCTCCCTCTCCCTCTCTTTCTCTTTTTCTCCCTCTCCCTATCTATCTCTCTTTCTCTCTCATTTCCTAAACAAGCAAAAAATAAAGTGATTTAAACATCCTCTAAGCAAAAGGGAGAGGGAGAGATACAATGCACTCTCCCTCTCTTTCTCTTTCTATCCCTCTCTCATTTCCTTCCCCTTCCTCTCCCTCTCGCTCTCTTTCTCTCTCATTTCCTCTCCTAAACAAGCAAAAAATAAAGTGATTCAAACATTAAACAAGAAAAAGGGAGAGGGAGAGAGAGAATGCACTCTCCCTCCTTCTCCCTCTCTTTCTCTTTCTCTCCCTCTCTTATTTCCTCCCCCTCCCTCTTCCTCTCCCTCTATTTCTATTTCTATTTCTCTTTCTCTTTCTCTTTCTCTTTCTTTCCCTCTCCCTCTTCCTCTCCCTCTCTTTCTCTCTTACTGTCTCGTTTCCTCTCCTAAACAAGCAAAAAAGAAAGTAATTTAAACATTAAACAAGCAAAAGGGAGAGAGAGAGAGAGAATGCACTTTCCCTATCTTTCTCTCCCTCTTCCTCTCCCTCTCCCTCTCTTTCTCTCCCTCTCTCTCCCTCTCCCTCTCCTTCTCTTTCATTTCCTCTCCTAAGCAAGCAAAAGAGAATGATTTAAACCTTCAACAAGCAAAATAAAGAGAGAGGGAGACTCACCAATGAGATATGGCGAGCGTGGGCGGCTTTTCTTTGCAATGAGGGCTCGTCCTCTCCTTCGCGAACAACGGCGGCGGCGACGGCAGCAAGTCTCTTCCTCTTCTTCTCTCACAAAGCCTTCGCTCTCTCCCTCACTCTCGCTCTCAAAAGGCGAAGAAAAGAAAATGAAAACGGTGCTCTGGTTTCGACTGCGCTTTTTTTTCCTGCGGTGTCGCTATTGGCGTCACTATTTGCTCTGCCGTCGCTAATCGGCATCGGTAATTGCCCAATTCCTTGTAGTGACAAAACGTATTGAGGTACACTACCACTTTGTGAGAGAGAAGGTACTAGTAGGTGAGATTGACTTAGTGTATGTCAGCACACAGGATCAGATATCTGATATCTTCACGAAGGCATTGGGTATAGAGAAGCTTCAAAAGTTTCGAAGCTTACTTGGAGTTGTAGAGATGCAGTTGAGCTTGAGGGGGAGTGTTCAGATGACAAGCTCAACACATGCGGACATTGATAATGGGCCGCCTGGTTAGATGGGTCCACACGTCTACACTTAGCATGACAGTGGTTATTATGACTCTCACATGGCCACTGACTCATTACTTATTATATTCAGGTTGTTACACATATTTACAGCTAGCATAGTTATAGCGCCAGTTGACTAGTGTAGTCAGTTATGTATTGTTTGACTTAGTAGGCCACTTTCCTTTATGTTGTATCTTATCTATACTTTGTGTACATTGTAAAAAGTGTGGAAGAAGAAGAAGAAACCAGCAAGAAAACGTTTTTGGCCTCCATCTCTCTTCTTGTCTCTTGAGTAAGCTTCTCCTTGTACATTCTGTGTGTGTTCGGCGCAGCATCTTGAGCAAGTCCCCCCACCACGTGATTCTTGATAGTGGATAAATAGTGCATTATGGTAGCTTACGAGGATGGAATGGAGGCCATATCAATTTTGAATAGACCCTCAAGGTCACTACCTTCAATCCTTCATGGGCTCCCCAAAATCCATAAGAAATTCAATGATGCCTTGCAACTTTGGCGGCTTACTCTTAATTACATAGTCAAGCTCTTGCAAAGTGATTGATCACTTTGCTAAGCAATCACGCAATTGCAACTTATTCAACAATAGCCTTAGCCCCTCTATCTTTGTATAAAGTACTAGCTTTTCATACGAGATATAGTGTTTTGAATTTCTTCTTTGCAAAGATCATCCTGCGACACAATTTTTTCATGTAGGTATAATTAGTCTCGAATGCACCCAATTTTTTAGACTAAAAAATTCAATTGGATGGTACCACTTTTCCTCCTAAATCTATGCTAACAGCAGTTGACATTATACATCATAGCTGCTTAAAATATTTAAAAAAACTCATCCCTTTTAAGTGCTTTTCGGATTTGTGCTTTTAATAATTCCTATTTTTCATCCTCGAAGGATACTTGACATTGATTTCTCCAAACAAATAGCTTAAAAGATAATATATTCGTCAATGGCAATGTCCTCTTAGCCAATGCATCACTAATTCACTAATAATATCAAATTGATGATAGAAAGTTATGCACTTCTTTTGGAGTACATGGTGGACTCATAGTGATGATAACCTTTATCTTTTTAGATTGGTTGCAATACCAATCGAGCTAACCACATGGCCTAATAGCAATCCATAGGGCACTCCAAAGACACACTTTCTTGGATTGAGAGCAATGCTTGCACTACTCAACATTTTCTTTAAATGACTAGTTGTCTCTCCCTTGTGGTGGATGTCCCCCAAGCCATCAATAAAGACCTTTAGCTCCTCTCAAAAAATTTTATTGAAAGTTTTATTTGTTGTATGTTGCCAAGAATCTAGTACATTTTCATAGTTCAAAAGCCATAACATGATATACAAAGGTGCCAAATATAGTGATAAAGGTCATTTTTAAATTTTCTTCCTCTAGGATAGCCATTTGGTTATAACCAGCCAAACAGTCCATAAACAAATAGATATCCCTACCCACTAAACTGATCTAGAATCTAATCAATAAATGTTAGTGGATAGTAATCTTTGACCATCTATTTATTAAGCTCTCTAAAAATTACACAATGCTAGATTTGATTATTTTTCTTTTTTTTATAACTATTGGTAAATACCACTCTATGTATTGTACAAGAGATATTAGGCTACCCTTACACAATTTTTGTAGCTCCTCAAATAATCCGTCCCTTAGCTCGAAAGGCATACACCTCACTTTTTGTCAAATAGGACAACTACTCTCCCTTAGGGGAATAGTATGCATAGATAGCCAAACTAGGAGGAATTATACCCCTCAGCTCATCATAGCTCCAAGTAAAAATATCACAAAATGCTTGGATCAACGACACATACTCCTTGTTGTCTTCCAGACTAAGCATAGATCCTAATTTAATTGGTCATGACTCATCCAATGTGGCCAGATTTAGTCTTTGATTCTATCTTGAGCTTCTATCAATTCATTCAAAGTCAGTTGGTAGATATCTTTTGTAGGGGACCCCTCTCTTGATTCATCGCTTGATGAAGTCTCACTACCAAAAGGACCCTCTAATGTATCTAATTCTATTAAAGATAAGGATATTCTTTTGCTTTGAGAAGATTCAAGATATGCATCCACTATTATACATTTGGTACCTTTGTAAAAAATTAGACAACTAGCATGTATATCAACTTGAAATTAAGATTGCAAGATCCATTGCCCTACTTATAATACTTGATAGCTTGGCCGCCCTACAAACCTAATAATCCTAAAGTCTAAAATTCATTCCACATTAGCAAAAAAGTTATGTGGACTTTGGTAATGAAACCTTCTAGTCTCCTTAAATTGTCATCAGCCATCTAAAGAATTATGGAGGCATCCATTTTAATTTTCAATTCTAGTCTTTCCATCAATTCTGAATACATAATATTGATAGAGGATCTTGTATTCACAATGGCATGATCCACTAATATGCCATCAATATATATTGCCCCCCTTGGGAAATGCTTTTTAGCATATTCAAACTAGCCATCTCCCACACGCGTTATTTCTAAGTGCCTGGCAATATACCCAATGCATGAAGGATCTTCTTAAACTCTTTACACACTCCTCGAGATAACTTAATTAGCTACAAGAGATTCAAATCATGCTTTACCTTCTTGCAAAGAGAGTTGGCAAAGCCAAAATCATGATAATTAGGAATTGTTCTCTTCTCGTGCCAAACCATTCTTTCTCTCACTGAAGAGGCTTAGCTGCCTCTTTCTTGGCTTTTACCTTCTTCTTTGGCAGCTCCTAACTAGAGTCAGCTTCCACATTAGTGTCTTTCAGAGGATCTTCTTCCACATCAAGGTTAAGGACATGCGTTCCCTTATCATCCTATTTAGGGTTTTCCTCAATAGGTTTTACATTGTCCCTATCACCTTCTTTAACCTTTTGTCCTCTTGTAATGGCTCGTAAATTAGAAGCCTCACTGTTGGTATTGGCATACACAACTTTGATAAGGTTGATACCACCACCATTGGGTAGCTCTTCTATGATAGCTTTTCCTCTTTGCAATATTTTCTTTGGTCCTCATCCTGCTAAGGGTTATTCCCTTATGCTCATTGATGATTAATCAGACATGGCTATCTACTCCCTTGCTAAAGAGAGCTTATCTTACTCCAACAAGTACTAGCTAGATAGCCAAACTTCCTGCATATATCATATTTGATAGTAGGGTAATTTATTGAAAATTGCTAACCACCACACCACTTATAGCTAAATCTTAATGGACCGCCCTCTTCAAGATATCAACTTCCTATCAAGTTTTGCTACTTCTTTAGGAAATTAATGTCTATGTCTATTTTTGTAACTGTTCCATTATCATATCAGTATAATGCTTCATCACGTCCTTGACTTTGCCTAGAATATTTGATGCACTAGACTCATAACTATGATCATTTTCTTGCCATTGAACTAGCCTAACCACCCGATTAGGGATCAACCACTAATTAGTTGGCATGAAATCACATTTCATCATTTGGCTTCCCTTATTGAATGGAACCATTTGGCTAGCCATTGTCATATCAACATTAGAGGAGCCATTTGCATGGGCACGTTCTACATTATGATTCCTCTTCCATTTAAATTATTCATAGGTGCACTAGTCAAACCTTGACCTCTACTGATTAGTGCCAAATTATTTCCATGATCTATACTCAAATTTAGATTTTCCTTGGATGTGTAGGCCACTTGGTGCAACTCTACCTCTTTTGCTCATGTAATAGTATTTTCTATATCAGCAAGAGGAACACGACTCAACTATAGTTGGATATGGACATCTAAACCATGTAAAAAGTACTGTAATTGGGCAACATGTGGAATACAAATAGAGGTTTGCAATTTGCAAAACACCTCTTTCAATTTCTTGACATACACTCAAGCATTCTCATAGGGCTCTTAATGTGTCACATTCAAAATATAGAGCCAATACTAACCACCTCTCTCAAGGGCAAACTCTCTTCAAAAGGTTACAAATAATAAAATGATCATGGTTATGGTCTTGACTTCTAGGCTGTGATACTACATTGTTGCTCTTCCTTTCTAGAACATCATGACATGTCCTTCGTGCTGAATTCGGTGATTGAACACTAATTTCTAGAACTAATTGATATGGAGCTTTGCATCCTCTACTGCTAACCCATTAAAAATCAATAGAGAAAAACCTAGTGCTAGCAAATCTGACCTTCATGCATGTATTGCAATAGGTTGCACAATAATGATAGCCACATTTCATATAGGGGTTTGTACTAGAGGGTTTATACTCCCAATCAAAGTAATTTGACTTTTCAGGGAAAGGGAGATGCTGGAGCTCCCTCCTCCCCTTGATAGACTAATTGAATATTAATTGGGTCAAAAAGACCTCTTTTTCTTAAGGATATTGGACTACTAAGCTTAGGAGAATACCTCCTAATGATCTCAGCTCTCATATCTAGCCCTTTTAGCTCTTTCTTGACATTGAATATTGGCTTGATGGTGCATATCAAGAAATAATATATCTACTTCAATATTATTTAGTATACACTAAACAACTGGTCCCTAATTGACCAATGTTTGGGAATTTCCACCTTATTAGCAGCTCTCGGTATATGCACCACCTGTGTCAAGGCCTAAAATGGGCTCGACATTGGTTCAAGGGTTCTAGTCAAGCCTCTTTTGCTCACAAAACCATCCTTGTAGTGGCCTCGTGGCCAAGAGCGTTTGGAGGCTACATACTACTCTAAATAAATCATGCATTTGTATGAATTTGTAGTCCAATGATTTCACCCATCCCAACTCCAATAGAGTGAGTATCCAAACATTTAGATGGCTAATACCTCATATTATATACACAAAGATCTCCTCCCTAGGAGAGTGTTGTGGCTCCTACAACTCTCCTACATCCCCGGGGATTGGACCTAGGATGCATCATCTAGAAATAAGACACAATCGTAATATTATCCACTCTTTTGATAAAACATTTCAAGAGATAATTTTGTTTTCTCACATAAGAGTTTCCCAAAGACAATCATTCTATCCTACATCTCAAAGATTCTCACACGCTCTTGTCATTGATCAATCATTTTAGCAATCAAGTGCTATGCATCTAGGAGACTTTCTCTTAACACCATGTTTAAATATAGATGCAATGTGCAATGCCATATAGTGTGCATAAAAATTAGCCACAAATTAGTCAATGTGTCATATGCAAGGTATTCTTTCAATGATTTTATTTCTAATGTATTGTTTCATTGCTTAGAAATAATACATGACTAATCAGTGCTATTATTTCTTTGGAAATATTAACCAAACCCTATATGCTTCATTTCAATGCACAAACACTTATATTTCTATGTAAAATTCTTAATATTTTCACTACTTTATGAGCTCATATATTATGTAGGGAATTTTCAATGCTTCATGATATTTTTTCCATACAACACCCTCTAAATGACCATTTTAACATACAAATGGGTGTATACTGAGGCTAACCTCATGCTCTATAGCCATTATACATGCACATATCTTTCCCTAAATTTTTGTAAATTTTCTCACTCTTAAAATTTTTTTAAATTTTCTCTATTCTAAAACACTATTTCTAAAGTATTTTTCTTTATTTTCTTTATGTGAAATGCTACACATTTTTAAAATAGTCTAGGAAATCAATTTGGACTATGATCCATCATGACATTTAATATCATTCCATATGAACATCATATGATCATCTGAAATGAAGAAAAACCATCATTTTTCACATAAAACATGTGTTTTGGATCTTAATTAATTAACAACACACAACCACAGATACCAATTCTACTTTTGGTTTGCAGCCCTCAAATACATCAAAATCAAGCTTCAAACAAATTTTCACCACATATGAATATGATATATATCATGAAATGACAAAAAGATTTAAATTTCAATTAATAAAAAGAATTATCACCATTTTGCACGTTTTGAGTCTCAAGAATTGAATACATGGACCATGATCTAACTCACTCGGGGTCTCCAAATAGTGTTGGACATCACTTCTCAATGTTAGCATCATTCTTTATCCATTCGGCTCATGCAGAACCATCGGTCTCCATCCGACTTTTTTCTTTATAATCCCCATATGAACCATCTATATAGGAGGAGAGAGAGGGAGGAGAGAAAAAGAGTTATTTTAGATCTCCGTATCCACAAAACCATTTGAAGAGCCAAAGGTAGCAATGCGAAGTGAAGAAATGGAGCAATCATTGCATGTAATCTATTAGTGGGATTGTTCTGTGAGCCTCCAATGGCCCTCCCCTCTCCCCTCTTCTTCTCAATCATTTGCACATAGGGCCTTTGTTTTTTTTTTTTGAAAACAAATGGCCCCCCCACTCTTGTGTGAAAATTTTGGGAGAAAGGGGCCCCAAAGTTCATGTTCATTCCCCCTCATGCCTTTTTCAACCTTTCTTGACCCTCTTGTAGTTGAGCACTCCCCCTTTCCACATCCGGCCTTTGAATTGAGCTTGAAATTTTTTCCATGCTTGTCTCAGTGTCTCACACTTTTTGGCACTTTTCATCATGGATTCCTCCCCTCAAAAAAAAAAATAAAAATCCACAACCACTACGAGTTCCATTTCAAAAAGCAATTTGAAAGCCCATCTTCCATGACAGATTAAAACAATCAAGTCTGCATTCTTTGATTGCTTCTAGTGAGCTTCATTTTTTACCTCAAAATGATGAATTTTGGCACATGTTTGGCTCTTTTCTAGCCTCAAACTCTAGCTCTCATTTGTCTTTTTTCCTCATAATGCAACCATTTTAAGTGCTTTATGGTAGTTTCTCATGGTTCCATTAAGTTATTTTTGTGTTTCATGCTTATTTCCTGATATATTATAATTTCTTTATGTGATGCCTACAATAGTATATTGTATTGATGGATATAGCAATGCAACCTTATTATGCATTCTGCATAGATTAGGTGCTATAACAACAAAGTTCCACTCTCTATTCCTACATGGAATTAAAAAATTTCAATAGCTTGTATCAAACTTGTCCGAAGTGAGATCTCTTCTAGAGTTCTTTAGATCCTAGATAAGGAAAATTTGGGAGACCCTAGGATCCAAACATTAGATCATGCATTATCTTTCAAATAATTATTATTCTTTCTATTTGAGAATGAGGAGGCAACTCTTACCCTATTGAGCTATTCTCAATGCATACTTATGAGCTCCCCATTATCACTTTTCAAATAGACTCTTAACTTTGATCCCCTAGGGCCCAAATGTGTTAGCATCCTCGTCTAGGTAGGATTTCCCATTCTATCTCTAGGATATACACCTTCCTCAAGATCCTAGCATTCCCCAAAGGTAAACTATTGGGTCAAAGACCCTACACATATATTACTCCTAGGTCAAAGCCTTTTCTAAGAAAAAAATTGTTCCCATTGATAGGTTTTAAATTGGAGTTGTGTGTAGGTTGAAATAAATGTGCAAATAACCTATAAAAGTTGAGTAACCACCATCAAAGAAGAAAAAGTAATGAGAAGTAGGCACCATCTTGTTGGAAATCAAGGAAAAGTTCAAATAATATTAGAAATCTTAACCCTTATCCCATCTTATGTTTTATGGTTGATTCCTATGATGTAAATATAATCAAGATGCTTCCTTGTACAAAAAGCACCAGACACTCCTCCTAATTCAACTAGTTTGTCGGTATATTCACCTTTCTTTTCAATATTAATTTTTCACACTTCCTTACAAAGCTATATTTTACAAACTTTTCACTTTTTCTCTTTTTCTTCAATAAGATATCTAAATGCATAACTTAAACTCTTTTCATAACATGACTCTCAAGTTACAATGTGGGAGCCTAGGAAAACTTTCAAATATTTATGTAGAATATGACTGGAATGTTGAAACTGAAGAGAGAACTTTTGAAAATATGAGCATTCAAAATTTATTATTGGATGAGTATCTTAAAGTTAAGGCTATTATTAAATGAAAAAGTGGAAGGAATGTGGAAATTCAAACTTCTACATGGACTCTTGTTACTCATAATTGTATGAGACCTATGAAATCCACATTGAATAGTTTGGACAATGTAAGAAGCTAGGAAGAATAGTGGTTTAGTGTGAAAAAGATAGTAATACTACGTCACACTGACATAGGTATAAAAGGAGGGGACATGTATTTTTCTCATCTTTTTGATACATTAATACATTAATTGTCCTTCTCCTCATTACCTTGCTCTCAGATTCAATGGCTTCTTATTTCTTTGTCTTTCTCTCTCCTTGCCACTCTCTTTCTCTCACTTCTACACTCCATCTCTCTCTTCTACAATCTTCTCTCTCCTATTTCTCTCTCTCCAATTCACTTCTTGACAACTGGTGTGAGAGCATTGGTCTTTGATCCATTTTTCCTCTATTTTAGTCTAAAATTTTCTCCATAAAAACCAAATTCAAACACGTACTACATGTACTAGACATGGATAATGACTAGCAGTGGCTTGTAGGACATCTATAGTTAGATGAAGACTATATTTGGAGATCTTCAAGGATAGATATGGTGGTGGAAGGCTAAAATAGCAAGTCATCATCAAGTTTTCATAGAATTTTGAGGTAACTTGGTCAAATGGGGGTTAGTTGGGCTTAGAAGGGAAATACAATGTGGTTACTTTTCAAGTGGAGCTTCTCTCTCTCTCTCTCTCTCATTTCCAAGATTTTTCCTGATGCTTCAATGGTGGGTGAGAAGAAGTCCATCAACCTTGCTCTCCATTGACATATTTTTTGAGTTAAATCATGGAGTAATGATTCTTTATCTCCTATACATCAGATAGAGTACCTATGTCATGCAATTGATGCAGAGATTAGGCCAGGCAGCAGCCCAAAATATTGTACCAAAAATTGCATTGATCTTCTTGCTCTTATTTCACACTTCTCCTGCTCCTAGTCTGTTCTAGGTTGGTAAAACAACCTTGGTATATTTAGTGGGGAACATCTCCAACAAGTTCCAACAAGATTTGAGCCCTGGTCTTCCTTCCCTTTGCTAAAAACCCTAAAACAGCCCAGGGCAGCCATAGCCATAGACTTGGGAGCTTGAATTTCTTCAATATTTGGGCCTTTCCAACCTCCAAATCCTTTTGTGATACTTTTTTTTATTTAAATTGGAAGATCCACAACCGCTATGGATACATGCAACTATTCATTTTACAAAGATCATATCCACTAGTATTCTATGAAATGATTGTAAGTCAAAGTGTAGTGTAAAGAGAGAGAATCCATCATAGAGAGAAAAGGTTAGGGATGCCCAATGAAAAGAAAACGTGGTGTACATAATTTGTAAAACAAATAGAAACTCCTCTTGTTGCATGATTGCAAAACTAAGACTTGTCTTGTCTTAAAATCTCCATATCTTGAGAGTGTGTGAGAGTCAGAAACTACTCATAGGGAAGCTTTTAATTCTCCTTTTTTTTCCTTCTATTCTTCCCTTCCTACTTCCAGAGCTTGAGTAATAGATTGAGAGAGAGAGAGAGAGAGAGAGAGAGAGAGAGAGAGAGAGAGAGAGAGAGAGAGAGAGAGAGAGAGAGAGAGAGAGAGAGAGAGAGAGAGAGAGAGAGAGAGAGAGAGTGTGTGTGTGTGTGTGTGCGCGCGCGCATGTGTGTGTGTATGTGTGTAATTAAGGGACCAATTGGATAAATTGATGATGATGACAATGATGATGATGATCATCTCCTCCTCTTGTTTGGGAATAGTGATGGTTTTTGTGTTGAAGAGGGAGCAATGATAGATTTAGAAACTTATCAATTAGACAATGAGACTATTACTAATATCTCCTCCATTAGGGCTACAATGGTAGAGAGGTAAGTGTGATGAGTTTATTACAACTTGTAGAATTACTTTTTCTTTCTTCTATTTCACAAAAATTGTATAGATGAAAAATAATAGATTGGAACTAGATAAAGACTTGTTGTTTGAGAGATATCCAAGAGCATGAGTAGGTTCAACTCATCAAAAAATAGCATTGTCAATGTCCAATTTTGGGGTATAGAGGCCAACAATAACAACAAATTTGAGGTAATGGAATGGGTTGTTCACATTTTGGATATTCAAGTGAAATTTACTTATTGATATGATTGTGCTTTTGGGATATACTTTTCCTAACTAGGATAGAGATGTAATGTTTAGTAGTCATTTGGAATTCTCTCTATGAGAAGTGCCATCGATTCCCCATGCAACACATGGAATTTGTTGGTTGAAGTTTACCTTCTTACAATGGTGTGCAAAGCCATGAACTACTTAAGATCACCATAAGATTCTTCTGACTCTAAATATCTTAATATTAATTTAGTTCCCACCCAAGAGAAGTCACTCTATAAGCACTCAATGATGAGAGAGAACTAACACAGTACTTGGTTCAAAGAGAGTTTGAAATGAGGGGAAGATAAGTGTCAACCCTTATCAAACCATAGTCATAGCCCTCTAAAGTTATACTAGTTGGGTTTTAGGACTTTGTATCTAGTCATTCCCTTTGGTTGTGTTGTATTTTTCCCTTGAAACACTATCCAAAACGTCCACCCATCCATAGAATGATCCCATTGTGATGCTCTATAAAGAAGAAACCCAAGAAACTATGTGATACAATAAAGATATCTCAATAATAGATATCAAAATTAGTAGCCGTGCTCATATAATAACTAAACTAGAAAAAAATTAGATAGACCTCTTGTAGCTTGAGAGTGAGGTGAGAACATGAAAATCTTCTATTGACCATGGCTTGGTAGACATGGTATATCAGGATGAGTCCAACTTAACAAGAAAGAATACAATACATTATAGTAAAGATATCTTGATAATAGATATCAAAACTAGTAGGTGTACTCATATAGTAATTCAACCACCACAAAAGTAGATAGGACTCTTATAGCTTGAGAGTAAGGTGAGAACATGAAAATATTTTATTGACCATGGTCTAGTAGACATGGTATAATCAAGATGAGTCCAACTTAATAAGATATTCTTTTGCATAAGAACTTGACACAAAAAACACTATGGTGGTATCTTAGTGGAGTTGATATGACATTAGGAATTGTGTAGACAAACACACTCTCCCTCAAGGACATAATTCTCCCCTTGTATTCATAGTCTCGATTACCAATTACACAACTATCCACCTATGCCTTGCATATAAGCAACATCAACCTTCCAAAAGTCACAACCAATAAAGAAACCTGAAACATATACTTCTTTAGGAGGATCAATGATTTCACACTCGTAGCTTCACCCAACCTTCAAAGTCTGAAAATTTCCTTCTATCCATAAGTAGGGTCTTCAATTCCTAAACATAGAAAAACTCCCTTAGACTGCAACCCAAAAAAATGTGTCTTCTCTCATTTTAGGATTTTCTATTTGCTGTTGAGTGGTCTCGTGTACTCAAAAAATAGGCACTATAGTATCTTGCTCTTCCTTGTTTAAAATATTAATTTTCTCTCCCTATCTTCTTTGTTGGTACAATAGCCCCTCAACACAAGGGAAACAACTCCTTCTTTCATCAAAATCTATTCTATTCTCTATTAAAAATAATGCCTATTATCACTATGTGTTCCCTCTATCATCATTTTCTTCTCCTCTATATTACTCCTCACTTATTTGCCATATTCTTCTCTACAATACATTTTTTGTACCTCCTCTTGAAGATTCCATACCTCCTTAGAGAAATGAATATCTTAGTGTTATACAGACTTTACCATAGCACCTATTACTTACCCTATGACCTTCATAAATACCTACTATACTCAATGCCCTTTAGGTGGATATTTTTCAATCATGTATTGGTTTGGAAGAGCAAAGACGACTAATAGTATCCAATTATGACTAGTTCCTTCCATTCCTTCTAGTCCTTTCTACCCTTATTTCACTCTCCCAAAAAAATCCTCATAGTGTCGAGATTAGCATTCATCCACTTTCCATACATACATCCACAATATTATTTAGTTTTTAAGGTAGTCTACCATAGTATTTTGATGTATAAAATCATCTTTCTTAATCAGAACTTTAACACTAGTTCCTTCAAGTGACATAGGCATGAGTATTAAACTAGTAATAAATAGTTCTTTTGAGAAAATCCTTGAAAATGACTAATATTTCTTAAACATCACATTCCTCTAGGATACCATCCAGCTTATGGATAAGGAAACTATTCCATGCTTTACTTCACCTTGTCCTTATACCTAGAATAAGGCATCCTTATGCCCATACATTGGGCTTATATAACTCATCAAAACTTTGATCAAAACTTTGATGCACATTTTGATGAATGTTCCAATGTATATATCAATACAATTTAACTTTTAATTTTAATTTATTTATATTTTCAGACACCATTATGAGTTTAAAAAGTACTAATGCTTATTCCAACATTGTGGAAACTTCCTAAACTGAAACTTTTCTTGCTCTTTTCATTTTTCAGATGTGTTTTCTCAAGTAGTGTAAGTTGGCATGACAACTTCTTCTTTTCCATTTTCTTCTCCCTTTCATATCCTGATGTGAGGTTTTTATATATGTGTGTGTTCATCTTAGCATATTGTTCTCAAGCCAAGAGATTACCTTTAGCTCCTACCTCTATATTTGCTTCTCTTTCTTTTTTAAAGTTTTTTAAAACAATAGGCTTGTTTTTGTTTGAGGGGTGAAGTCAAGATACCATTACAAGAGAGGAAATGAGAGTATAAATGTCTTCATATCTTATTTTTGCATTTTCACTATTCTTTGTATCTAGTAATTTTACTTAATAAGTTAGAGAGAAGGAGAGGGAGAGGAAGAAATACAAAGAGAAAGGGGAAGAGAGACATGAATAGAGAGCTAGTAAGAGAGAGGGATAGAGAGAGAGCGAGAAGGAGGAGAGGAAGAGATTAGAGAGAGAGAGAGAGAGAGAGAGAGAGAGAGAGAGAGAGAGAGAGAGAGAGAGAGGGAGGGAGAAGGGGGAGGGATGGGGAGGAGGAGCTAGCTAAAAATGGAAAGATTAAAGTGGGAGAGAGAGAGAGAGGGAGAGGAATGAGAAGGATGAGATAGAGAGAGAAAGCTAAAGAGGGAGAGGAAGTACTAAAGAGGAAGAGTTTATAAAGAGAAAGAAAGAGAGAACGGGGGAGGAAGGGAGGGAGAGAGAGAGAGAGAGAGAGAGAGAGAGAGAGAGAGAGAGGGGGAGAGAGGGAGGGAGGGAGGAAGGGAGGGAGGGAGGGAGGGAGGGAGAATTAGAGAAAGAAAGCTAGAGAGAAAGGGAGGGAAGGGAATGAGGGAAAGAGAATTAGAGAGATAAATCACTAGAGAGAAAGTGTAAAATTTTGTGCATTTATATATAGCAAGTCTATCTATATAATCAACCCATGGGTAGCTTGAGATACACACAACTCTCATGAAGTTGACAACACTTTGTAGGCATAAGTGACATTAGAGGGAGTCTCTTCCTGTTAGCTTCCCCCCTCTTCTCCATACTCGAATGGAATCTTTGCTAAAATCCACTAACTTTTTCTCTTATTCAGAGTGTATGGAAGCTGTTGGGGGTAAAGGAACCTCCGCCTAGCCGCCTGTGTATTACTACACTGACAGTCACTGCCACTGCACACTGTAAGTGTGGACACCCGTCACTGTCACTTTATTCTTTATTCTTTTAGTGATAATTTGAATAAAGGAAGGCCCAGTCACACATTGTGACTATTGGAGTTCCCATTTCTTGTCTCTCTCTTTCTTGCTCTTGCTCTCCTGCCATAGCCCTCGAGTGCAAGCTTGGATCCTTCTCAGCTTTCAACTGGAATCAGATCCTGGCTTCTTGACTCTTGAGCTTGGCTCGTGGCATTCTTAGCATTCTATCGACTCCCCACTTGCATTGGGTTTCCTTCCCGGCAGCCATCGAGCTTCTTCCCGGCCTATTGAGGCACCATCAAGGCATTGACATTGAGGTATTTATTCATTATTTCAGAGATTTATCCCAGTCCATAGGTCTAGGTAAATAGGGTTTTTTACAGGTTGTGGGCAGCCAAGCTCACACCTCTTGGAGCTTCCTTCACCTGGATCTTTCTTCTAGCCTATCAAGGCTTGTTGAGGCTTGGTGTAGAACTTCTTTGGCCCCCATTTGTGCCCCCTTTGGGCCCCATTGTTGACACATGGGATAGCAACCCTCCCCCCCAGCCAGCTCACGTTTTTTTTGCGCCTATTTCAAAATTTGGCCCAAAAATCACTTTTTTGTCATATCTCGAGCATTCAGAATCCGATTTAGGCAAGCTAAGATTCTAAGTTGGGGTTTTGGCATGCTCGGACACAATGGTAGTGTCAGATTTGCCAAATTTTGATGAAAACATATTCTGCAATAGATTTTACATCTTAGACAACATATATTTGTATGCCTATGGCTTATGTGATGCTTCTACTGATGTCTATTGATACCGGATCACTTGTGGATGTTATGCCTCTTATGTGAGATGCATTTGGAGCTGATTTAGATCAGCCATTGAATGTTTTGAATAATCCCAGATCTGTCCAAAATAGGGCAGCCACCTGTTACTTCAATTTTATGCTTACAGGTCTTGGCATTTGATGCCCGATTATGCCCAATTGGTGCCTATACATATGGGAATGTATGCCTATGGATTTGAGATTGGATTGAGCACTGATTTTTTCAAATTATAGAGGTTATATGCTACTGGAAACTTCAAGGCTGAAGCTATTTATGCTACAGTTGGGTTATGCCTATTGGTCACGGGGTGCTCCCGGCTACTCGGTATGATGTCATGATGTATTTGGACTATGCCACATGTCTTGTTTATGCTTCGGAATGCTTTTGAGCTGAGATTAGAGCTCAATTTGGGTTTGACTGTCACTTCTTTGCAGCTGGCATTTCACCTATAACATGGTTTATGCCTAGGCTACTTAGTACAGGTTATGATGTCTTGGTGAATGCTTTATGCTTTGGGTGTGGATGACAGTTGTTTGAGCTTATCTCAATATTCATTTGAGTATTCCCTTGAGAAATTAGACATTGAATTGGATTTTTTTGTTATGAATTGGCTTTTTCCATTATGACCTTGGATGCTATTGAGGTATTGTCTTGGTTACTTGTCTTTGGTACTTTGACTTGGTTTTGCTTGACCTGTTGAGCTCGTTTATCCACCTTTTGAGCCAGTGGGAGCATCTTGTATGCATGATTGACATTGAGTAGGAGGTTTATGCTATTTAAGCATTTTAGAGATACTTGAGACTTTGAGATCTGTTACACTTACATGTTGCATGGTTCATGCACTGATATCTTGGAATTGCTTTTGACCTGAGCTTGGGCTTTGCACTCTTGTGAGCATACACGTACTAGTGTCAGGTCTTGTCAATGTTATGTATACTTTGCCCTATTGTCCAGGGGGTATGCCTACTCACTGACGGATGCTTTGGTGACATGTTTGGGTGTTTACTCAGGATTTTGATGACTGTGTGCTGATTTATTCCCGTTTATGGCTAGTGATGTCTTGGCTGTCATTTATTGACTTGGTGCAGTGATTTGGTCAGCAATTGACTCTCACAGTACCCTGCTGTCATTTATTACAGCAAGCATATAACTCTAGACTGACATGGATTTTTCATGCTGAAATATTATGAAATGATGTACTTTCACTAGTGCTTGGTGGGCAACATCTTTGGTTACACTTTTCTCGCCATTTTCTCTCGATTTTGGTGATTTTTTTGTCATTTTTTGCAGTAAACAGCAAGTAGTTTTGAGCTGACTACAATCTTTCAACCTGCATTATGGCGAGTTTGTCCACTAGTCATGCTATTTTCAACATCACTAGGCTTGATGGTACGAATTACTCTTATTGGAAGAGCCAAATTTGGTAGGTGTTGGTGCAGAAATCGCAGATCAAACCATTGAGGTTGAGCGGGCATCGGCATGCAACTATGCCAGATGAGGAATGGCTTGAGCTTGATGAGTTATGCAAGTCCACTATTGTATTATCTCTCACAGAACACGTTCATTATAATGTATTTGAGGAAGAACAAAGTGCATGGCAGTAGTGGGATAAAATCAATAATCTCTATGACAAGAAAAGTCTAGCGAGTCACATGTATTGGCTGAAGCAGCTTATGGATCTACACATGGAGAATGTGACTATGTCTACTCACTTGAGCCAGTTCCATGCTATACCCAAGAACTTGACTTTGCAGGACATCACTTTTGCAAAGGATGTCACTCCTCTTTTCTTGCTTGGTACTCTTAATGAGTCATGGGATGTATTCCGCACTGCATTATGTGCCTTTATTGCTACCTTGAAATTATGTGATGTTGAGAGTGCTCTTCTGCAGGAAGAGGTTAATCGTAAGAATTTGGATGCCTCTCGTGTGTCACATGCCATGACAGTTAGAGGCAGGAATGATGGATATGGAAAGCATGGCAGTGGCAGTGGCCGTGGATGGGATTCTCAAAAATCTCGGTCCAAGTCTCATGGGAAGTCACGTAACAAATCCCGTGGCAGGAATGCAGATGTTACTTGTCACCATTGTGGGAAAAAGGGCCATATTAGACCACAATGCCATGAATTGCGCAAAGATAAGGGGAAAGACAAAGTGCAGGATAAGTCTTCTGATTAGAGCATAGTGCCTGCAAAGTTTAGTGTTAAAATTGAAGAGATCAATGTTATGCAGCCTGAGGATGTTGATGATGATTATATCCTTGCAGCTTCTTCTTCTAGTGCTTCGCAGATGACACAGATACATTCTATGTATGCACAGTATTAGCTCTTGGACTCAGGTGCATCCTTTCATGTGACACCTTGCCAAGAGTGGTTTCATTCATACCGTACTGTTTCAGGTTCTATGCGCTTGGGTGATGATAGCTCTCTTGATATTGTGGGCATTGGTGATGTTAGGCTGTAGTATCCTTCTGGCAGCAGTTTTGTTATGCAGGATGTACATCATGTACCTGCTTTGGCACGCAGTCTCATGGCACTCGTGGCAGACTTGTGATTGCAAGAGGTACCAAGACTGGCAGCCTCTATCCCTTGATTTTATCCACTTCTTCCCTTGATCATGTTTTGTCTGTGGGTTATATCCCACATGTATCTCTTTGGCATACCTATTTGGGCCATATGTCTTTGAAGGGAATGAAAATTCTTTCTAGTTTTCAGTACTTACCGCCCCTTGATTATGTATGTTTTGATTCATGTGAGCATTGTCTTTATGGCAGGTAGACTAGGTCTATGCATAAGAAGTCTGGTAGGTCACACATGAGTGAGACCTTGGCATTGGTATATTTGGATGTCTGTGGGCCCATGCCTTGTTAGTATATGGGTGGTGCCAAGTATTTTGTTACTTTAATAGATGAATTTTCACGAAAAGTTTGGGCTTATCCCATTAAGCTAAAATCCGATGTCTTGGCTATGTTTTAGAGATGGCTTGCATTGGTTGAAAACCAGTCTGGGTATCGGCTAAAATGCCTTAGGATAGATAATGGGGGTGAGTATGTCTCACGTACTTTTGAGCAGTTATGTGATGAGAGGGGTATTAAGCATCAATTGACCGCCCCCTACATCCCCCCCCAGAATGGTTTGGCTAAGTGGATGAATAGAACCATCGAGGAGTGTGTATGTAGTATGCTTAGCCATGCAGGCCTACCACAGAGCTTTTGGGCTGAGGCAGTTAGTACAGCTGTGCATATCATAAACATATCACCTTCTAGTGGCTTGGATTTCCAGGTTGCCAAGGAGGTATGGACTGGAAAACCTCCCTCTTATGCGCATCTCTGTGTCTTTAGATGTGAGGCATTTTGCCATGTGCCCAGGGACAAGAGAAGTAAGTTTGATCCTAAGAGTGTCAAATCCATTTTCCTTGGTTATGGCGATGCAAGAGAGATGGGTTACCGTCTCTAGGATCCGTAGACGCGGAAAGTCATCCATAGTCATGATGTAGTCTTCCATGAAGACAAGATGCATCGGCCGCCTAAGAGAGTTGTTGAGATCCACAGGGTCATATTTTAGGAGGAGCCGAGAGCTCCCACATAGCCAGTTGGACAGCCTAGAACTGCAGTAGATGCTCATGGTCAGGGTGTTGAACAGGTAGCTCGGCAGGCAGCAGAGCCTACTGTGAGATGGTCTACTAGAGACAGACGTCCACCTGATAGATTACAGCCCTCGATGCATTATGTCTTGGTTATAGATGAAAGAGAGTCTTTCACCTATGATGAGGCTATGCGCAGGGGTGACAGTCACTCCTGGGAGAGGGCTATGCAGTTTGAGATAAACTCCTTGCATAAGAATGAGACTTGGGATTTGGTTTCCTTGCCTAAGGGCAAGAAGGCTTGGCCATGCAAGTGGGTGTACAATCTGAAAAGTACCCCATGGATACCCCAAGATGGCATGCAAGGCTAGACTAGTAGCAAAGGATTTTAAGGAGGAGCATGATGTGGACTTTAATGAGGCCTTTTCTCCTGTGGTTTTGATGACCACCCTATGCTTAGTCTTGGCTTTGGTTGCTCAGCTTGACTTGAATTTATGCTAGGTGGATGTCAAGACGGCTTTCTTACATGGGGAATTGCATGATGAGATTTATATGGAGCAGCCTACGGGCTTTGCAGAACCTGGCAGGGAGCACCTAGTGTGCAAATTGAAGAAAAGTCTTTATGTCTTGAAAGAGGCACCTAGGGAGTGGTATCATAATTTTGATGCCTTTATGCAGTCATAGGGCTACAGCAGGAGTGCTATGGATTTGTGTCTTTACACGAAGAAAGCCTGTAATGGTTCTTTATTGATTGTAGTATTCTATGTGGATGATATACTGATAGTAGGGAAAGCTCATGATGAGCTAGATGCTCTTAAGGCTCAGCTCAAGAAGAGCTTTGAGATGAAAGATCTGGGACAAGCTGCTCACATGCTTGGTATGCGCATCAGATGACACAGGTATCAGGGACTCCTCTACTTGTCACAGAGAGAGTACATTCATTAAGTCCTTGAGTGCTTCTACATGCAGGACGCAAAGACTATTCGCTATCCATTGCCTTCCTATGTGAAGGTATCACAGGCTGATTGTCCGCAGATAGATGAGGAGAGGGCCGAGATGGCCAAGATTCCCTATGCATTCGCAGTGGGTAGTCTTATGTATGCCATGATAGCCACTCATCCATATATTGCCTTTGCAGTTGGTGTTGTGGCATGCTATATGGCTACACCTGGCAAGAAGCATTGGGACACCGTGAAGGGTATCATGAGGTACCTGAAGGACACTATAGATATGTGCATATGCTATGGCAGCCAGGATACAGGAGTCGTGGGATACACTGACTTTGATTATGCAGGACATGCAGATAGTAGGAATTCCTCTTCCAACTATGTATTTATGCTGGAGGTGTTGTTTCTTGGATGTGTAGGGTGCAGAAATGCACGGCCTTTTCTACTACAGAGGCCGAGTATGTTGCAACCCCATTGAGGCTTGCAAGGAGGCCATTTGGTTGGGTCGTTTGGTTGCTAACCTTGGTATTGATGCTACCCCTACACTGCATTCAGATTCTATGAGTGCTATTCAGTTAGCCAAGAATCCGGTCTTCCATACGAAGATGAAACACATTGAGGTGAGGTATCACTTCATACGTGGGTTTGTTGAGGACAAGTCTATTGGTATGAGCCTGAAAGTACTTATATAATCTAATCTTGTGAGACTGTTCCTTGATTTTCTCACTTCAAATTGTCTATCTCTGATCCCAAAATGGTGGCTTGATTATGAAGTTTGAAAATCAATCTTACTCTCTCCTCCCTCGGTCTCCTCTTATGGGTTGTTCATGTGGGTATTTCTTGGAAGAGATCGAAATGAAGACCGATTGTCCAAATTGAACCGGATTGACATGAGATTGTGCTAACGCTAAGGAGTGGTGACCAGCATCGTTTGAAGATCAATGCCTAGTTTTTTGGTTATGTGAAAATTCAATCCTTGAAACCTAAAACATGAAGATGGTGGTAAGTCTCTTTTTAATAGAAACTCAAATCATTTTTGACAATTCATGATGCAAATCTTGTTTATATGCGATCAAAATTTGTTTGAAGCTTGGTTGCAATGTGTTTGAGCATTTTCTATCATAAAATTCAAAACACATGTTCATAATCATGAGTTATTAATCTTTGAAAACCCAAAACGCAAGGTTTTAGGCAAAATATATATTTAATTTAGATTTGAGAAATTGAATCTTGTTCATATGGGATAAAATTGAATATAAAGATGGATCACAGTGTGAATTAATTTTTTAAATAAAATAATTTATAAAATATAGTATTTTATTTAAATAAAATAAAGAAAAATATGCAAAAAATATAGTTTTGACCAAAGAAAAATGGAAAAAATAGATTTTATGCATGAAATTTTATTAAAAATTATGAATATGTTAGTGAATGTATGGTGGGGCTAGGGCATGATTTTTAGCCTTATCTTATTAGTATTCTTTATATTATGGTGCGTATTTGTTACTTTTCACATAAGAAAATACATAAAAATTACGTTTTACACCTACCATTGAATGCAAAATCATAAATGGTAGGGGAAGGGATTGTGGCAGTCAAATATAAATTGAATTATGATTTTATGAATATCCCAATATATAGGATTCGTTCCTTTTAAGATTTAAAAAGGGCAGTAGGACACAGGTTATTTGGGTGCTACCTTAGTAATGAACTACCATGCTAGAATGAAATCATGAAACAACGATTTGGGCATATCCACATTGATTAATTTATGAGTTTCTTGTTTGTGCATTCTATGGAATTCACTTTGCATACGCATTTCCGTACGTGGTACAAGAGAATTATCTCATGGATGCATAACACTTGTTTTCGAGCGATTAATACATATTGAGTGCAAGGTTCCAGAAGTTGTAGGTCTAGTGTTATCATTCCCTTGGAGACTGATGTGCTAAGGATTAAATAATCTCCTTGAAGGTGCCACTAAAAGAGAGGACTATATTGTGTATGTTCTTTATGTTGAAATGCCAAATCCTGGGGCTAATCCCTAGGGTGTAGGAAAGCCATAGTGGGCCCACAATAATAAGTTGGGGGTGCTCCCTTTGTTTGTGCTATGAGGTATTAGACATTGTTATGTTTGGGTACTCCAATTAATTTAATTAGAGAAGGGCATCATGTTGGACTACAATCTAGAAATTGTATCTACAAATGTATCCTTTGGATAAATCAATTCATAGTGTTTTATGCTCTTGGCCATGAGGCCATGGGGTTTTTTAGGTGATTATAGGAGGCTTGGCTAGAGTCCTGTAAAATATTACACGGCGCAGCGAACAGAATCTGAGAAAGAGATAGAGAGTACACAACAGATAAGAGGAGAATCAGTAAATTCTTTAACTCCAAACAACTGATACAAAGATGGCTCTGTCCACCCGTGCGCTTCCACTGTGTGAAGCTTAGATGGCGATCTAGACAGAAGATAGGTGAAGAGCTTAAGGCTAGCTGGAACAACAACTCTGACTAGGTGAAAGATGAGTGTCAGATGGCTGCGAAGGGGTTTAGCTTTTATAGCCCGCGAAGGTCGTTAGGTCGGCCTGCTGACCGACCTACCATATGAGCCTCCACTAGTCGGCCAGGGAATATTCCAGGGAATATTCCCTTGACCATCGGGCCGGGGGCGCTGCCCCCGGACCCCCGCCAGGGGGGCCGCTGGCCCCCCTGGGACCCCCCAGCCAGGGGCCGCTTCCGCGGCCCCCGGACCCCACAATAGGGGCCCCTTTTAACTCCCTTACCACGCAACTCAATGCAATGTGCCTCGAGTTGCTACCAGCTTAACCACTCCGTCTAACCCAAAGATTAGACCCACAACAGTCACCTTTTTGCCATCCGGTCACATAGACCTCATCTGATATACAAGTCAGGACTCAACCAATGTCCGGGCTCACATTTGGCTTCTCCTCATAATGGGGGCCTTACAACTTTGAGCACCATGGATCATTGGTAGCACCTAATGAGGGTGGGGCATTGATCATATCTAACACCCCCCCTCAATGTCCACCCATAGGTGAACTATCTCCTCGGCCCAATGCCGAGTCTCTGAAGATGAACTTGAAGCAGATCCTTCGTAAGTGCTTTGGTGAAGATATCTGCTCCATTCTCCTCTGTTGGACAGTAGACCAATTCCACTATCCCATCCTCCATCAAATCACGCACATAGTGATACTGGATCTCTATATGTTTGGTGCGTGCATGAAACACTGGATTTTTGGCAATGGCGATGCAACTCTGATTGTCACATCTCAGCACAGTTGGTTCTTCATCCTGCACTCCCATATGCCATAGAATCCTTCTCAACCATACGGCCTCACATGCAGCAAAACAAGCTGCCTTGTACTCTGCTTCGGTAGAAGACAATGCCACTGTTGGTTGCTTCTTACTAATCCAAGAGAAAATTCCTGAACCCAAAGAGAAACAATAACCAGAAACTGACTTCCTGGAATCAATGTCTCCTGCCCAATCTGAGTCACAGTTCCCCACAAGAGAAGTTCCGAAACTGTATGTGATACCATAGTCAAGAGTTTTCTTCAAGTATCTGAGCACCCGCATCCCAGCCTTCCAATGACTCTCATGAGGTTTGTTTGAGAACCTGCTCAAAACACCAACAGCAAAACTGATATCTGGTCTGGTGTTACACAAGTAGATTAGACTGCCGACCAACCTCCTATACCTCCCAATGTCTGCTAGTGCTGATGTATCCTCAACGGATAACTTTACATTCACCTCCATAGGTGTAGCTATCTCCTTGCACTCGGTCATGCCAAATGCCTTCAAGATCTCCCATGCATACTTCTTCTGAGAGATGAAGATCTTTCCTGGCTCTTGCCAGACTTCAATCCCCAAACAATAGTGCAGCAAGCCCAAGTCTGTCATTTCAAACTCAAAACTCAAAGCCTTTCGAGTTTGGTTGATCATATCTTCATAGTCACCTGTAATAAGAAGGTCGTCCACATATAGGACAATCACTACAGACTTTTTACCATCCCTGTAAACATACAAGTTAGCATCTGAGGCACATCTTTTGAAGTTTAGGTTTAAAAAGAACCTATCTATCCGCTGGTACCATGCTCTGGGGGCTTGTTTCAGCCCATACAATGCCTTCTTCAGTTTACACACTTTGTTCTCAGAATGGGGGGCCTCAAACCCTGGTGGCTGAGCCACGTACACCTCCTCCTTGAGGTCACCATTTAAGAACGCTGACTTAACATCCATTTGGTATACTGGCCACTTCTTGTGGGCAGCCACTGCAAGTACCGTGCGAATAGTGGTCATTCTGGCAGTTGGGGCAAATGACTCTTGAAAATCAAACCCTTCAACTTGTGAAAATCCTTGGGCAACCAGTCTAGCTTTGTACTTTTCTAAGGTACCATCAGCCTTGTACTTTACCTTCCAGATCCACTTGGTGCCAATAATCTTCCGCTTTGCTGGCCGATCCACTAGCTCCCAAGTGTCATTCTTCATTATGCTGTCATACTCCGCCTGCATAGCAGCCTTCCATGATGGATCTGCAAGTGCTTCTTCTAAGTCAGTTGGCTCCTTTACTTCTCTCATAATCTCAACCATCAAGGCCATGTTGACTATGTGAGCAGAAGCCCTCCTTTGCTCCTCTATTCTCTGAGACCTCCTTGGTCCGTCTGCCTTCTCCTCAACAGATGCAGGCATAGGA
The DNA here is from genome assembly GCF_053477565.2 of Lygodium microphyllum. Lineage (NCBI taxonomy): Eukaryota > Viridiplantae > Streptophyta > Polypodiopsida > Schizaeales > Lygodiaceae > Lygodium > Lygodium microphyllum. The sequence goes on from NC_141164.1 coordinate 48,288,038, forward strand.
TTATTGTGGTCATAGAGCTGCTTCACCCAGCGCGGCAATGGCTTTTCCGGTGGGGTGATGTCAGGTTGATGAACTTTTTCCTCATCATCTGAAGATGATGCTTCCTCCTCCTTAAGGATAGGGATAGCTCTCGGGACAGGTTCATAGTGGACTACTTCTTCGCTTGATGATAAAGTGGAAGACCTTGCCTTCTCCTCCTCCACTGTATACGGCTCCTCCTTGAACACCACATCACGGCTCGCGATGATCTTCTTTGCCTCTTGGTCATATAACTTGTAAGCCTTCTGCTCATCACTATAACCCAAGAAGATACATTTTCTGCTTTTTGGTTGTAACTTGTTTCTCTTCTCATCTGGAACATGTGCATAACATTCACATCCAAAAATTCTGAAATGTGAAACAGATGGTTTCTCACCAGTGTAAGCCTCATGAGGTGTTTTTCCCTTGAGAGCCTTTGTGTAGCTCCGATTTAGAATGTAGACTGCAGTATTAACAGCTTCAGCCCAAAAATGGTTAGGCAATCCCTTGCCCTTTAGCATGCATCTTGCCATCTCCACAATGGTACGATTCCTGCGTTCCACAACACCATTCTGCTGAGGTGTGTGAGGCGTCGTCAATTGACGCTTGATCCCTTTGCTCTTGCAAAAGCCTTCAAACTCCTTTGAGTTGAACTCACCACCACCATCTGTTCTAAATTTCTTCACACTTTTCCCTGTTTCATTCTCAACAAGTATTAGCCATTCTTTAAACTTACCAAAAGCTTGAGCCTTATCACGAAGGAAGTACACCCACATCTTCCTACTGTAGTCATCGACAATCAACATAAAATAAGAAGATCCCCCCAAGGCCTGTGTAGGCATCTTACCACACAAGTCAGCATGCACCAACTCTAGAGGAGCATGTGCTCTATTCTTGCTTTCTTGTGGAAATGCCTTTCTCTGTTGCTTGCCCATCATACAAGCTTCACATGGTTCCTTCAATTCAGTTATTGTAGGTAGGTGAGCAACCATACCTTGCTTTTGCATCTCCTTCAATACTGCAAATCCGATGTGTCCAAACCTTTCATGCCAAAGCTTACTTGTGCCCACTCCAGCGGTGGCTGTAAGAGCACTTAGCTCATACAGGTTGTTCCTTCTTTCTCCTTTGCCAACAATTGTGCCAGCACTATCAATAATTTCTGCACCTGTCTTCTTGAACCTCACTTCATGACCAAGATCAGTTATGGCAGCAACTGATAAGAGATTTCTCCTGATTTCGGGAACATACAACACATTTGAAAGCTTTTTGACTTCACCATTTGCAGCAACAAAAGAAATAGTACCTGTGCCCGCAGCAGGGCATTTAGCATCATTTCCAACCGTCACAGTGATGGATTCTTGTAGAGGCTGCATAGAACTGTATAGACCTTTCTTGTTGGTCATGTGACGGGAGGCCCCACTATCCAACACCCAAGAGTCAGTGGTAGATTCTTCTTGCGCCGAGGAGCACACTTCCTCAATGGTCGCCATGAATAATTCCAACTCTGCTTCAGCCGTATTGGCTGTCTCTTTCCCTTTACTTTTAAGGGTACCATTCTTTTCATCTGCCTTCTTGACACGACAATCTGCAATTGCATGTCCTTTCTTCTTACAGTAGAAGCACTCTCCTTGAAACTTCTTCTTGCCGCCCTTCTTCTTTTTGTCACCATCATTTTTGGTGGAGGAAACACCTTTGCCTTTTGCATTGGCAGAGAATGCAGCATCTCCATTGTTGCTTCCTTCTCGGGCTTTCAGCCTCAACTCCTCCTCCATTAATAATGCACAAAACTCCTCAAAAGTCAAAGCTTGAGGTCTCACCTGAGTATTAAGGGCAGTTACTAGTCCATCAAACTTTTGTGGACAAATCCGAAGACACCTCCGAGCTAGCTCTTCGCTAGTCTTTTGTATCCCAGCGCCAGCCATCTGGTCGCGCAGATTCTTAATCCGAGTGATGAATGCTTCAACCGTCTCTCCTTCAGCAAACTTCTCCGCTGCTAGTTGATTCTCCAAGTTTTGAATCCTTGTTTGGTTTCGTGTTTCATACTGACTCCTTAGTACATTCCAAGCCTCTGACGCTTTGGTTGTATGCTGAATCAGAGTCAAAACACTGTCAGAACAGCTTGTAACTAAGGCACACAATGCATCTGCATTCCTTCGTTTCCAAGCTCGTAGAAGATCTGCATTCGGAGGAATCATCACACTAGGATTTGATGGGTCGGGGGTAGGCTGTGGTTCTGCGTCAGTCCCCAGCACAGTCTCCAGAAGCTCATAAGAATCAAGGATAGTAGTAATTTTGAACTTCCACAAGGTGTAGTTTGTACCATCTAACTTGCCTTCGCTGAAGGTTGGTGGACGAATCCTCAGTGTTTGAATAGCCGGTACAGCAGCACCACCTCCTGCACCGCTTCCTGATGCGCCAGAACTGCTTCCCGGAGTCGACATCGTTTCTCTTTGCTGTTGAAGCCTTTGCCTCTTGCACGCTCTCCGATCTCTAGAGCCCCCTGGGCTCTGATACCATGTAAAATATTACACGGCGCAGCGAACAGAATCTGAGAAAGAGATAGAGAGTACACAACAGATAAGAGGAGAATCAGTAAATTCTTTAACTCCAAACAACTGATACAAAGATGGCTCTGTCCACCCGTGCGCTTCCACTGTGTGAAGCTTAGATGGCGATCTAGACAGAAGATAGGTGAAGAGCTTAAGGCTAGCTGGAACAACAACTCTGACTAGGTGAAAGATGAGTGTCAGATGGCTGCGAAGGGGTTTAGCTTTTATAGCCCGCGAAGGTCGTTAGGTCGGCCTGCTGACCGACCTACCATATGAGCCTCCACTAGTCGGCCAGGGAATATTCCAGGGAATATTCCCTTTACCATCGGGCCGGGGGCGCTGCCCCCGGACCCCCGCCAGGGGGGCCGCTGGCCCCCCTGGGACCCCCCAGCCAGGGGCCGCTTCCGCGGCCCCCGGACCCCACAATAGGGGCCCCTTTTAACTCCCTTACCACGCAACTCAATGCAATGTGCCTCGAGTTGCTACCAGCTTAACCACTCCGTCTAACCCAAAGATTAGACCCACAACAGTCACCTTTTTGCCATCCGGTCACATAGACCTCATCTGATATACAAGTCAGGACTCAACCAATGTCCGGGCTCACATTTGGCTTCTCCTCATAATGGGGGCCTTACAACTTTGAGCACCATGGATCATTGGTAGCACCTAATGAGGGTGGGGCATTGATCATATCTAACAAGTCCTAGAGCCAATTTCGAGGTTAGTTTTGGTCCTAGTATGTAGCTTGTGGGTGTTGAGATTCAAGCTCATATTCTTACCTTAGTTGAATAAGATCAAGTCATACTGACTTAACCATTATTAGATCTAGGTCTCTTGATCTTTGTATGTGTGTTGTACATAGAGTTGACTTCATTGTGTTGAAAAAATGGGATGAACAGGGAGCATGATTGCTACCCTTCCTGCCTGTGCCTTTGTCCATCTCTCTCTCATTTTCTAATATGGTATCAGATCTTGAATGGCACATTTGCTGATGATTTCCTGCCATATGTATTCATTTAAACATGACAAGTTTTTTCAAAAAATCACACACATGTACTTGAGCAATGGGTGTTCCTAATGTAGCAAGTCCAATTACACAGGGATTGAATCTTCATCAGCCCCACAATTTCTTGAATCTAAGGAATGCTAGCAAGGTTTTGAAGTGTGCCTGGAGCACCTCCTTGTGCACTAGGAGTAGCCTTCGTAAGTGCTTTTTCCATCAACATAAACGCTATTGTACATCCACACAATGTGCTCAAGCTGCTTGTTGCAAGCATCATAATCGCCACACTAAAATCTTTGTTCCACTCATCGATGTCATGGTTGATGACATAGAAGAAGCCACAATCAAGGCACACCTTGTGCAGGATTGATGCAGACGTGGTCAAGTCATGAGAGGCCAAGTCTATGCAAGCTAAAGAGGAGGGGTCAGGAGAATCTCAAGGGATGAGGATGGCGGCCTACTACGACTGATTACTGTTGAGTCAAGAAGCTTGCATAGAGCATAGACAGGAGGAGGAGGAGGAGGAGGGGAGAAATAGTGGACCTCCTTTCCATGAAGCTTATATATGTTCAACAATGAGGCACTATTTGAGAAGCCTTTCCTGTATGCACAATATCTCCATTAGCATGAATCTTGCTCTTCCTCATGATTTGCTTTGATGGATAGCAGATCAAGGGAGGCATTAGCCAAAGCTCATAATAGTCCAATGCAATATTCCATGTCAATGATTCAGCGTGGTTGTAGACTACAACATCTCAGCTAAGCAGTTGGGCAAGTCAATTGTAGAGACGATTTCAATGCTTACTTAGATGACCACTTACAATGTACTCTGGTAAAATGTAGTGCCTGGTCACAAGTGAGAAGCTTCAAAAGAATCACCACAAACCTGCACTAAGCTTGGACTTTGAGCTCACATCAACTCTAACTTCCTCCAATGCATCAATTAGAATAATCTCATATTCATTCAAGGATATGAGATGCTTCTCTATACATGACAGAGCTACTTTAGTTGCAACAATCTCGAGTTTGATTTATGCGATTCCATGTAGTAGCATGGCCCGGATTGTAATGGTTGTTTAGCTTGAGATGCTTGATGCATTGTAACTATAATTGAATGGGAATAGGAGCACATGTACTGGCTAAGAATGCAATAGTGGTTCATTGCTGGCAGTTTTACAGTAAAAACTAGTTGCACTACATATCACTAAAGTATATTGCATGTTGGCATTTTGAGAAATTGACTGGTTTTGTAAAGGTGGAATGTTGTGAGCCTTAAATGCTCAATTTTGAATTGATTTACTATAGTTTTTGTAGTGGGGCTGAAGATTAACAGTTAGTGGCAAGCATATGTGGCATTGTTACTTAAAGAGCTAGACAAGCATTGGTGTCTATTGAGTTATGTATTGACTCCTAGAGGTTGTGACACCTGGTTGTTGTGGTTTATGGCTTGTTTGAGTTGAGAATAACCTTGTTTTGATAGAGAATATATAGGTGGTTATTTACAGTCTGTTGATTACTAATTGATGTCAATAATTGAATGTTGTGTACGCCTACATGTCTACTGATCAGATAATGTTACTTGGTTGGAATGCTATTACATTTAGATGCTTTTCCACATGTTTGAAAATGTATGATATTGTTGTGAACTAAAATCTATTGGTTTTGCAAAACTGAAGAATTTGAAATGGCAAACACAGGTGAGAAGGACACTATCACTCAGATAGAAATTTAGTTCTATGGAAATTCAATATGTGTAATTTCTTAATTGGAAGAGGCTATTGGGACCTAGTCACAAGTCTTGAAGATGAGCCCAAGCTATCGGAGGATAGAACTCCAACACAGGATCAATTAAAGGCACACACGACATGGTTGGAAAAGGCTAGAAAGGTCTTGCATTGGTTGTCATTATGTGTGTTAGACACAAAAGCTATGCAAATTGCAAACTGTACTTCCCCAAAATCTACTCGGGACTTATTGATAAAGAATTATGGGCATGTCACTCATGCAAGAAAGACACAATTGAAGCAAAAATTTAGCCACATATCTAGGAATGGAAGGTCTATTGAAGACTATGTCGGTGAGATAAGAACCATTGCAGAACAATTAGGCTCAATTGGAGCTGAAGTTCAGGATGATGATTTGGTGGCTACTAGCCTTCATGGACTTGGACAGGAATATAAGAAGTTTGATACTTCCATATCAATACGTCAGGAGTAGCCTAATTTTGATGAGCTTGTGGTTTTTCTTTTGCATGAAGAAGTGAAATTTGGACTCAATACAAGTTCCAATGGGTCTAAAAATAGCAGGGACAACGTCTTCTACTCAAATCAAAGGGGTAGAGGTGGAAGAGAAATATCAAATTTTAGAAGAAGAGGTGCTGGAAATGCATATGCAGCCCTTGAACATCAAGCTTCTGGATGGAAAATAGGTAGCCTCAAGCAAATAGAGGTGCCTCAAATGCTTATGGAAGAAGGGATTATTTAGCTAGAGGAAGAGAAACTTGGCAACAACCTCAATTAGTCATGGACATCAATCAAATGCGAATAAGGATTTCCATTATTGTGCCAAATACGGGCATGTAGCTAAGGATTGCTAAAAGAAGCAGAATGATCAGAGAGCAAGAGGGAAGCAACATGGTAATTATGCTTCTTCTACTGCTATGCAAGAGGATGACAGGTTGTTTTGCTATGAAACATGTGACAAAAGGCTTATCTACACAAGGCAAAGTAGATGATGTATGACATATAGACTCAGGGGCATCTAACCACATGACTCCTCATGGAGAGTGGTTTGACACATTAGTAGAAGGTGCTTATGGATATGTTTGTAGAGGGGATGATACGCAGCATGACATTATGCATACATGTACTGTTCCCTTGATGATTCATGGTGACAAGAAAAAGAGTCTCTATGATGTGTTACATGTACCCTCCATAACCAAAAACTTGCTTTCTATTGGACAAATGGCTGAAAAAAATCTACAAGTTAGATTCAATAGACATGGATGCTACATTGAACAGTATGGTCAAGGATGCAAACTAATTGCTAAAGGCAAAAGAAATGGCAGGATGTTTACATTGTATACAAAAATTCCATCATTAAATACTGCTATATACTCACATGGCAATGTTGCAATAAGGGACATTGAGATATGGTATAAAAGGATCAGTCATGTAGATGTTCAAAAGCTTAAGAATATGCATCATAATCCAGTTGTACTTGGAATCCCTAAGTTCAAGCATGTGGAATTGGGATATGTATGTCAGTCTTGTCAATTTGGGAAGCAATCAAGGTTTCCATTTATGAGGCATGTATACATTACTACTAGACCACTATAGCTTGTACATTATGATGTATGGGGACTCTCACAGAATGCATCTCTTGGGAGATCACATTACTATGTGTCATTCATAGATGACTATAGTAGGTACACATGGTTGTATGTGCTGAAGCACAAGAGTGATGTCATGGATGCTTTTCAAGACTTCAAGAGACATGTGGAGAAAGAATTGGCTTGCTACATCTCATGCTTGAGATCTAATAGTGGTGGAGAATATGTTTCTAAAGACTTTGATCACTTATTGGCAATCCATGGGATTAAAAGGCAATCGACATGTACGTACACACCACAAAAAAATGGTGTTGCAGAAAGCAAAAACAAGGTGATCATGGAATCAGCTAGAGCCATGTTGAATGAGAAAATCTACCAAATGCATATTGGGTAGAGGCTGTAATGACTGCATTGTAAGCCATGAATCGTACACCAATAGCAGGTATACATGAGGTGACTCCTCATGAGATGATTTATGGGATAAAGCCTGATACTAGCCATCTAAATATTTTTGGATGCTTGTCATATGTACACGTTCCAAATGAAAAGAGAAATAAGCTTGATCCAAAGGTAGAAAAGGCCATCTTTATTGGGTATGCACAAGATAGGAAAGTGTACAAATTCTAGAATCCTTCTACTCATGAGACTTTGGTCTCAAGAGATGTAGTATTTGATGAGCTGAAATCATGGCATGAGAAGAAGATCACCTTGATGAATGATGATGATGTTTGTTAGGAGACTTATGTACATGCAGGTACAAATGAAAGTGCAAAAAATTATGGGCCTTCTAAAGATGCTTCTTCATCAGTTAGACAGGTAGATTGAGGACTTCATCATCTTTTTCTACTAACATGGGTATGTTAGTGAGGGGGAGAAATGTGGATAAAGGCAAAGGAAAACTTGATGATGTTACAGGGCCACTCACTTGTGGTTATGACTCACTTGGCACTGACAACTTGGATAGTGAGTTTGGTATTCCATCAGTTGTGACTCCTGGTGTGAGACATAGATATGTACCACCTCATGAGAGAGGAGAGTCTCATACTGCACCTCAGTTGAGGAGATCAGAAAGAGTTAAGAAGCCTTTGGATAGGCTTACATACAGCAGTTATATAGTGAGGCACTATGCATATATGGCAAAGTCACTAGCTTCAAGGAATGCACAAATTTTTTAAAAGCTATTTTGGATGATCATTGGCAATGGATGAGGAATACTTAGCATTGGCTGAAAATGAGACTTGGGATTTGATTGATTTACCTAAGGAAAAATGTCTATTGGTTTCAAATGGGTATAAAAAGTGAAGTGCAAATAAGATGGCACATTAGAAAGATATAAGGAAAGACTTGTGGCAAAAGGGTATGCACAACAATATGGTCTTCATTATGAGAAGACATTCAGCCCTGTTGCAAAAATGGCAACCGTGAGGTTGGTAGCATCTGGAGGATGGAGTATGTATCAGATGGATGTGAAGAATGCTTTTCTTAATGGTGATTTGGTTGAGGAAGTATATGGATCAGCTTGAGGGCTATGTACATCCAAATTTTCCTACACATGTGTGTAGATTGAAAAAAGTATTATATGGGTTGAAGCAAGCACCTAAAGCTTGGAATGTTAAGATAAGTGCATGCTTACACAAACTTGGTTTCACTAAGGGCAAGGCTGATCATAGCCTATTCACAAAGAGGACAAGGGTTGGTTATGTGATATTAGTCATCTATGTGGATGACTTGATCATTACAAGTGATGATGTCACAGGAATTAGAGAAATCAAGAAAATGTTACATGCTGAATTTCAGGTCAAAGATTTGGGAGAACTGAAGTATTTCCTTGGGATTGAGGTTGTCTCTATACCTCATGGTACTTCGTTGTTGCAGAAGCAGTATGCACAAGACATGTTAACCAAGTATGGTATGTTGGATTGCAAGTCTTCGAGCACTCCATTGGAGCAAAATGTTAAGCTACTTACAGATGTTGGACATGAGATTGAGAATGTCACTATGTTTAGACAAATGGTGGGTAGCTTGATGTACCTTACCATTACTAGACCAAATATTAGCTATTCAGTTGGATTGATTAGTCAATTCATGCAAAAGCCTATGAAGCCACACGCGCATGCAGTGAGAAGGATCTTCATATATGTGAAGGCTACATCAAATTATGGTCTATTCTATGAGCATGGTAAGCCTTTGGAGCTTATAGTATATATAGATGTTGATTGGGCAAGAAGTACCTATGACAGGAGATCTACTAGTGGGTATGCTTTTTCCCTCGCTAGTAGTATGATCAGTTGGAGGAGTAAGAAGCAACCTACAGTTCCACTCTCTAGTACTGAGGCAAAGTATAGAGGTGTTGCATTAGCTGCATGTGAGGCAGTATGGCTCATGAATCTTCTTGATGATTTGGGCATGCAGGAAGTTAGGCCTATCACACTCTATTGTGACAAGATGAGTAGTGTGCTGCTAGCTAGTAATCTTGTCTATCATGCTAGGACTAAGCACATTGAGGTACACTATCCCTTTATTAGAGAAAAAGTGATTTGAGGTGACACTGATTTGGTCCATGTGAGGACAAAAGACCAAGTTGCAAATATCTTTACCAAGTCATTGGGTAAAGATAAGTTTGTGCATTTCAGAGAGCTACTTGGAGTGAAGTACCCCACTTGATCTTGAGGGGGAGTGTTGAGATTCAAGCTCATAGTCTTACCTTAGATAAATAAGGTTAAGGCATACTGACTTAACCATGGTTCGATCTAGGTCTCTTGACCTTTGTATGTGTATTGTACATAGAGTTGACTTCACAGTGTCGAAGAAATGGGATGCATAGGGAGCATGACTGCTACCCTTCATGCACGTGCCTTTGTCCATCTCTCTCTCTCTCTCATTTTCTAATAGTGGATAGTCCAAAATGATGGTGGTGACTAAACCAATTGTGGTGGCAATTTGGATGGCCTTGGAGTCCTGTGATGGTCCACCACTGGCACAGAAGCACCTTGGGCCAGGTGGTCTTTTCGCTCTATGATAGTAGCCCTAGGTGGCCCAATGGTGGCTATTGGCTGGCCCTAACCAGCCTGATAGGCTAGTGCCCTACCCTGTGACCCTACCTGATGGCCCAATAGCCATGCACTCTACTTGATGGCCTGATGACCCTGTAACACAATATTAGTGAGTTTGGGAATCTCCCAATTTCCATTTTTTGAATACTTAAAGGGTGGCACCCAAATAGCATGCCCATAAGTTTCTCAAAACCATATGATGTAACTATCATTAGAAAGCCCTTGAAAAATGGAATCTATTGAGCTATAGAGCACTCGATTTGGAGTTATATTGTTCAAGTTATGAGAAATTAAAGATTTGACCATGTGTACCAAGCTTATGGAAAATTTCCATATTCCCCAATATGGTGTTTTGTGCCCTCAGAACCTTCTTGGCAAAGGTGGCAACCCTACTACACCTTGCCTTGCTATCTCCTCGCTCACCTGGCTCAAGGAAAAGGTGGTCCTACTACTCAAGGTACGGTGGCTCCTAAGAAACTCCTGGGCATCCACAAGTGTGCTCCTTGTCTTATGGCCCATAGGTGGCAGAGAGAGAGATAGATAGATAGAGAGAGAGAGAGAGAGAGAGAGAGAGAGAGAGAGTCACATATGCTGCTACTACTCTTGTGCTCCCTTGTTGTTGCGAGACACACACACACACACACACACATACATAGAGAGAGAGAGAGAGAGAGAGAGAGAGAGAGAGAGAGAGAGAGAGAGAGAGTCACATATGCTACTAGTGCTCCTCTACTCCCCTATTATTGTGACACATACACAGAGAGAGAGAGAGACGAGAAAAGAGGTAGCAAAGAGAGAGTAATCATGAGCCACATTTCCACAACCCATCACTTTCCCCTTTCCACCTTTCCCACCATCACTAAACCAATTCAAATTTTCTTGATTTAGTTACTGTAGGTTCAAGAGCTCTCTGGTGGTTTGGTGCCTTCCAAACGTGCAACTTAAATAATAAAGTAGTATAGATTTTAAGCTTTCTAATTCCCTTACCTTTTGGATGTATAGTGATTTTACTCAATTTTAAGGACTCGCATTTAAAGGTTGAAACGTAATGGTAGATTAGCTAGACTACTTCTTTCTAATTAGTTTAGATTTATGTTTATAGTTTAAGAATCTATATAGGGGAGTTTTGATGCCAGGAGGCATATTCCATGGTGGATTCCGTGAGGTTTTGCGGTGGATTCCATAAAATTATATTTATTTCCGGGGGCTCATACATAAGGTGGATTCATTGTGTGAAAAGTCGATGGGGATGCTTGTCCTTTTTGGGCGTCTTGTTAATTTAATGTGCAAGTGGGTGATTCCGTAGTGGGTGATTTCGCAAAATATATATTTAAATTAATGAAAATTTATAATTTTAGAGTGCGTACTCGTAATAAATTAAGGTTAGGATTGAGTTCTAACCAAATTATTTATTTTGTAGCTGAGGATTGCTAGGTATTCACTTTTGTCGGTTTAATTTTAATATTTTCTAATAATTGTGGATGCTTCAGTTGATGTGTAGAGCAAGCAACGGTGGCGTTGGGAAGCACTGTGGGGTGATAGCATGTATTCAAGTTATTTAGAAGAAATTATCATTTTTTATGGGCGTGCATCTTAGACATGGCGCCAATATTTATTTTCACACGCTTATTTATTGAAGCGCTTGACATTTATTTATTATTTTATATGCGCATGGATGCATGATTTAAATATTTGTTATTGGATATCGTATTTGGGCACATTCCGACTCTTTGGGCGCCCAATAGCTTTAATTCTTTAGTGGGACAAAAGCAAACACAAAAGCTAAAGCGTGCTAATTGTAAATTGGGCTATTTTTTGAGCTTGGAGATGAATAATATATCAAATACATGCTTTGTGGAGCACTCACACAAGGCATGGGGGGAGATCGTACTCAATTAGTATTTTTGCTTTATGTTGTGCAAGTTTTCTCTCTTGTTTTTTGTGCAAAAGTAGAGTTATTTTGTTCTTGGGGACCTTCCAACACTCACTACGCGCGCATACAACATCTAATCTGTGCACCAGTGGTATCAAAGCAAAGCTGAGATTGAAGGCTTCCAATGGCTTACCATCTCGTGCGAAGGCAGAGCTCCTTGAATGATCAAGCTCTACAGTCAGTCTCATGGCAATCCATCAATACCAGCGTATTCCTGGTAGTGAAGAACCCCCTGTTACGCACTTGGATCACGAAGGACCGGCCTCTACATGCAGAGGACCACGCAGTAAGCTTCTTTTTTTCAAGACCAGAGAATAAAAATAAGTGAATTTAAGCTTAAAATATTAATAAGCTTTTTAGTAAAGCTTAATCCTCCCAAATCTCAGCAACGACGACGGCGGTATGGTCTCGTGGGTGCCGAATCTGCCATCAACATCTTCTTGTCCCGATTCGATTCATTAAAAAATTCAAGCTTTTTAAATAAAGCTTAATACTCTAAGGTTCCTAAAGCTTCAAAGTCAATCTTAAAATTCCTCCTTAGCTAGCATTCACACTCAGTCAATCCTGAACTCGTTTTCAACCTCCTGCAAGCCCCTGTTCACACTTGTGGACTGATAGAGCCAAATTTCAAAAAACAAATTGCTATCCGCAATCTGCATGCATGAATTATCTTCTTGGAAGATGACCATGATATCAAATTCCGCATCTGCAAAGAAGAAATACTAAAAAAAAAAGCCATTAAAATAAAGCCTTGTAAACCCGACTTTGAGCTATGCTCATCCCGCTAACAAGATTTCGAGTGTGTGAGGTCTTTTGGAATTTTGCAGGATGTCCGATCAAACCATAGAAGATTTTATGGCTGAAGGTGATCTACTCGAACCAACGATGGACTAAAAACTCGATTTGATTATTATGCAACTTCAAGAGGAACGAAGAGCACGTCAAACTTTTCAAGCTCAATTGGCCAAACTACAACAATCTATCGCCGACCAAGATGGACTGCAATCTGAAGATCTTATACCACGTACGATCAATGCAACACTTGAAGCGCAATCTATTTGGAAAGAAACAAAGATAAGTAAAATAAATTTCAAATTTTGTACTTTCAATGGGTCACGTGATGAAAAGACTATACTTGCTTTTATCAATCAAATTTTTTGATTATTTCCATAAAGAATAGTATGCTGAGAAAGACAAAATTAAGTGTGTCACTAATCATCTAGTGGATAGAGCATCCTTATAGTGGATTGTTGTCGGCAAGAGCATTGATTGTCCTACTACTTGGGAGACTTTCCAAAAGAATTTTTTGCTGAATTTCCTTCCATTCCAATTCCATGAAAAAGCAATCAAACAATGGGATCTTTTGCAATAGAGGGATCGTGAGTCTATTTCACAATATACCGAGCATTTTTGGAATGCTTTATTACAACTTCGAATGCTCGAAGATGTACCTGAGGCAACCCATAAACACAAGTTTATGTCTGGCTTACTTGGACATTTTTATGCGGAGGTAAACATGTTCAAGCCAACGACTCTCGAAGATGCAATTTCCTTGGCCCATGACACTGAAGACAAAATTCGAGGACAAGAGAAGTGACCACAACAATTTCAAACTAATGGTAACTTTGGTTCAAAACAATTCAATTCAAATTTTTGAAGATTCAATCAAAATCGTTTCCTTCCATCTTCATTCCGTAAATCTTGGACACGACCCCCTGCTTTACCATCAAACACAAATATAGACCCTAAGCCATCTTTCCAGCAAAATCCCAACATTCCTAAACTTCCCGCTATTACCAATAATGTGTCTAAAGCCAAACCCATAGTCTTTTACAAATGTCATCAACCTGGACATTTAGCGGTAGTGAATTATCAAACCAAAAAGCCAATTGTTCATATCAACTATTTGGGAGCGACAGAAGATGAAGAACATGAAGAAATACCAGATTTCACGGAAGATGATGATAACATCGGTACTACTGTAGATACTTTACTAGGTATGCCGAATCCCCATTCTTTATTAATGATGAAATGTCTTGTGCATGGTAAAGAAAATACTATTTTACATGATGATGGGAGCACACATAACTTTATTTCTACAAAATTAGTCAAAATAATTGAATTTACATATTATTTCTATACATTATTGTATCAGGGCTACATTCTTAGGCACTAGATATAATGGAACACGAGAAGTGCATAACTTAGAAACTAAAATTGGTGATTATGTTGAATGTAGAAATTTTTTAGTTATGCCTTTGCAATCTAGTGACATTATCTTAGGAATGCCTTGGAGTCATCAATACAATCCCAATATAGATTATTCCACGCATTCAATGAAGATTCATTCTATCAATGGAAAACAAATCACATTGCTTGGTATGCACACTTTCTATAATTGTCCATTGCTTAGTTATACACAGGCTGAACATGCATTACGAAAAGATAGCAAATCTTAGTTAATATGGGTGAATGAAATTGAAGCTAAAGAAAATCAGATGCATCCTAAGCACGCACAATTTCTTTCACAATTTTAAGATTGTTTTGCTGCTGACTTACCACCTATTCGTCTCGAAGATCACAAAATAGACCTAATTCCTAGATCACAACCACCATGTAAAGCACCATATAGACATAACCAAATTGAACAGAAAGAAATTCAACCCCAAGTTGAAGAATTGTTAACCCAAGGACTCATTAGACCTAGTAGTTCTCCATTTGGTGCACCTGTCCTATTAGTGAAGAAGAAAAACAATACCTATAGGATGTGCATTTATTATCGTGCCCTAAATGAGATCACTGTTAAGAATAGATATCCGATTCCTAGGGTAGATAATCTTATGGACAAAACTACAAGGATCTGCAATATTTAGCAGAATAGATCTTAATACCATCAAGTACCGTTGGGCACATCTGATATATTCAAAAGTGTATTTAAAATACAATTTGGACACTATGAATTCCTTGTTATGTATTTTGGTTTAACTAATGCACCAACCACATTCAATTGTATGATGAATCGCATATTTTTTAAGCATTAGCATTGTGTCATTGTTTTCTTTGATGACATATTGGTTTTCAGTAAGAATGAGAACGAGCATTATGAACATTTATCCTTGGTTTTCAAATTATTGAAAGAGAATCAATTATATGCTAATCCTAAAAAGAGCAAAATTTTCCAAACATAAATTGAATACCTAGGATATATTATTTCACATGAAGGTATTAAAGTTGAGCCTAAAAAGATAGAAGCAATTTTGAATTGGCCCATACCTAAAAATGTGCACAAATTACGTTCTTTCTTAGGTCTTGCTAGCTTTTACAAAAAAATTGTGAGAAATTTTTCATTGCTTGCATTACCTTTGACAAAATTATTAAAGAAAGGCATTGTGTATCATCGGTCCGACAATCAATAAAAGTCCTTTGTTTTACTAAAACATGCTTTAACTCATGCTCCTATATTGCAATTACCTGACTTCAATAGACCATTTTTCCTAGTAGTCACTAATGCTAGTGGATCTAGAATAGGAGCAGTCCTTATGAAAGATTCTCATCCCATAGCCTACTCTAGTTGCAAACTTAAACCCTTTGAACTTAAGTATTCTACCTATGGTAAGGAATTGCTAGCTATAGTACAAGCTTTACATCAATGGAAATACTATTTAATGGGATCTAAATTCATGATCAAAACTGACCAACAAAGCATTAAACATCTCCTTAGTCAACCACAAATAGCTGACCAACACATTAAATGGGCTGCTTTTATTCAAATTCTTCATCCACTCATACAATATCAACCTAGAAAAGAGAATATTGTTGCCAATTCTTTAAGTATAAGACAAACTATTCATAATATCTCTGTGATATCTTTTGACTCTCTTCTCTCTATGAAAGATACCTACGACCAAGACGCTAGTTTTCAAGCTGATTGGAATAAATTAGTTGCAAATAACTGGATTCCCATTGATTCATTATCTTACACTAATGGATTTATGTTTTATGAAAAAAGATTATGTGTAATTGTTCCATTCGATCATTTGTTTTGCATGAAATTCATTGTCTCCCATACCAAGGCCATAAAGGAATTATTTCTACTTTGCGTACACTGATTGAAGATTTTTATCTAACTTTGTATCTAAATGCTTAATTTGCCAAAGAGTTAAAAGACACCATGGTAAACAATATAGTTTATAAATGCCTTTACCAATTCCATAACGACCATGGGAATAGATATCAATGGATTTTATCACTGGTTTGCCTAACACTAAAGCTAATCATGACATGATTTGGACTATTGTCGATAGGTTTAGCAAATAAGCATCTTTCATTCCATGCAAGAAAACATTAACTGCATCTCAAGCTGCTCAATTATTCTTGAAAACTGTTTTCACTAATCATGGTTTGCCAAAAGTTATTATTTCTGACCGTGATTCTAGATTCTGCAATAATGTTTGGATTACTGTGTATGGTTATTTAGGAATAAAGATTGATTTTTCATCTGCATTTCATCTTGAAACAAATGGACAAACAAAAGCTACTAACAATACCATTTTAGATCTTTTGCGTGCATACACAATTTCAAAACCAGAAACATGGGATACAAATTTACATTTACTTCAATTTGCATACAATAACACACCACATACAACTACACAGAAAGCACCATTTGAAATTATTTATGGATATAGATTACCTACACCTATTACATCATTGTTAAACAAAGTTCAAGTTGCTAATGATATTACTAACATGCATGCTACTATTTTTTATGAAGTTAAAGATCTGATTGTGAAAGCCAGCAATCATATACAAAACAAGCCAACAAGAAGAGAGAAGCTATGAGTTTCAAAGTTGATGATTATGTTTGTTTACGTATTGAAAAGCGAAGATTACAAAGTGTTGACAAACACCCTATTGTAAAGTTAGCTCCTAGATTTTATGGGCCTTTCAAGATCATTTACAAAATCAATGACAATGCATTTAAACTAGAATTACCACAATACTGGAAAATCCACAACGCTTTTCATATCAATTTATTACGACCTTTTAGAGGCCAATTACCTATATATCCTATCTATGAAAACCCTCCTTTGCTAGAAGAATAAAATGAAATCCTTGAGCTTGAAACTATTCTAGATACTGATTTTATGACCACTAAAATTGGCCATAGATATTCTAGATATTTGGTTAACTTTAAAAATCATCTAGTTGAAGAGGCCCAATGGATGCATGCTCCAGATCTAAGTGCTTACCCCTCACTGTTGGCTCTACATTGAGCTAATAACAATTGAGGACAATTGCTATCTCACCCCAGGGGTATGATGCCAAGAGGCATATTCCATAGTGGATTCCGTAAAATTATATTTATTGCCGAGGCTCATACACAAGGTGGATTCCTTGTGTGAAAAGTCGATGGGGACGCGTATCCTTTTCGGGTGTCTTGTTAATTTAATGTGCAAGTGGGTAATTCCATAGCGGGTGATTTCGTAAAATATATATTTAAATTAATGGATGTTTATGAGTTTAGAGTGCGCACTTGTAATAAATTAAGGTTAGGATTGAGTTCTAACCAATTTATTTCTTTTGTAGCTGAAGACTGCTAGGTATTTACTTTTGTTGATTTAATTTTATTATTTTCTAACAATTGTGAATACTTTAGTTGATGTGTAGAGTAGGCAGCAATGGCGTTGGGAAGCACTGGGCAATAGCGTGTATTCAAGTTATTTAGAAGAAATTATCATTTTTGATGGGGGCACATCTTAAGCGTGGTACCAATATTTATTTTTGCGTGCTTATTTATTGAAGCACCCGATATTTATTTATTATTTTGTATGTGCATGGATGCACAATTTAAATATTTGTTATTGGACATTGTATTTGGGCACAGTTCGACTCTTTGGGTACCCAATAGCTTTAATTATTTAGTGGGACAAAAGCAAACACAAAAGTTAAAGCGTGCCAATTGTAAATTGGGCTATTTTTTGAGCTTGGAGATGAATAATATATCAAATACATACTTTGTGGAGCACTCACACAAGGCATGGGAGGAGATTGTACCCAATTAGTCTTTATTTTGCTTCATGTTGTGCAAGTCTTCTCTCTTGTTTTTTGTACAAAAGTAGAGTTCTTTTGTTCTTGGGGACCTTTCGGTGCTCACTACGCGCGCATACAACATCTGATCTGTGCACCAAGTTTTATGCAGGAGCTTGAAAACATATGATATAATATCTATTTCCTCACTATTGATTGCCATAGGCTTACAAAGGTTGGAAGCTCCTTCATGCGAAGGATCATTGACCATCCAAAAACCAGGAAATAATGAGATGCATAATATCCACATTGTTGGAAATCCTTAATTGATACTAGATACCATAGTTAAAAATTGGATACTAATGTTAGTAGTCTTGCATTTGATAAAGGTTCTATAAGATGGAAGTGACCTTAACATTTATTGCTAATGCCATAAATAATCCTTTGAATATTGTAAGCCTAGTAGAAATTTCCTCCTTATCAAAGGATATTTTGAGTAACATGGAGCTAGCTACACAAGAAGGCAAGTATTCAACTTGGAGCATTGTGTTAATTTTCCTTGATTATCTCCTTGCTAGAGGATCTTGAAAGAAGTTGGTATGCATTTGTTAATAATCCATATTTACAATGTTCCATACCTACTATGAGCAAGGTTGGCTTACATTTCACTCATGCTAAATACTATGGAGCTTGTTCTTTATAGAACTTCATGCACTGTAAAGTAATGAAGGATGAAGTAAAATTGCCATAGAGGTGGTCATTGTTGAGTTATTCCCTATTCGTAATTGGACCTTATGTAAATAAGAATAGTTTACAATGTTGATAGTGATGGCTATTGCCCATTTGTATTTTAACATGGAAGTTTGACCTTGTGTAAGTAAGAACAATCATTGTCAAACAAAATCAAACAATCATTTTAGTGTTATGACATCACATTGCACGTTGTAACCTTGAGAAAACGTTTCTTTTGAGGTTGTAAAGAGGTGTATAAGAACATACATGAGAGGGCGTGATAGATTTGCTTGTGAGTCAACTATCTACATATGTGATTTGCTTTAGGAACCACCTGTAAGCAACAATCTTGTCCTTCATCATGTTGTACGTAGGTTTGTTGTTTCTAGGGGCTTCTTGAATGAACTTGGATACTATTTAGTGGGACAAAAATCGTTCAAGGAGATATTGGGTACTACTGAACTCAAAGAAGACAAGAGGAGTGTATGCCCAAGGTAGTTAGATGTTGGGTGGTATGATTGGGTGAAAGTAAGGCCGTGATCGAAGGGATAAGACAAACCTAGCTATGAGAAGGGCGCGCATGTGGGGAGTATTGAAAAACTGTATGGGGGCGAGGGGGCAAGGATAAAAGGAAGATGAGGAGAGGGGACGGATGGCCATACGGGATACCACGTAGGGCTTGAAAAGGAGGTGAGGCTGGGGAGGCACTTAATGCTAGGAGTGGCAAGAAATGCTATGCGTGAGAGAGAGAGAGAGAGAGAAAGAGATGCTTCTCATGGGTTTTCTTCTACGTCCAACCATCATATCAACGCGAGAGGGAGAGAGATCAGAGCGAGGGAGGGAGCGAGCGAGCGAGGTTTGTGTCGGCTGACAATGCGATTTCGGCTCTCTTTTTTGGCACGCCATGCATGATGCAACCTTCTCCTTGTCGGATGGCTTTTGAACGAGAGAGAGAGAGAGAGAGAGCGAGCATGTTGATTGTCCCTCACATGACTTTGACACACAACGCACATGCACACAAAGGCTTTGAAGTGCTTGGCCTACATGCTCCTTCACGGGGGGACAATAGTCCTTAACCCCCCCCCAAAATTGTCTGTGGCCACAAACACGCTCTTCTTCCTCAAAATAATCTCGTTTCTTATACCCTCTCGAGAATTCCTCCCTGTGCAAGTTGATCAATTTCCAGACGTTAGGTGTATGATGTAAAAGTACATTGTTCAAGTACTATGAAAGTTTTTGACCCTCAATTAGGTCCAATGTTGCAATGGGTGAGAAATCCATCTTCTGAAATAGAAAAGTTGATCAATTTGCAAATGTTAGGTGCATGAGGTAAAAGTACATTGTTCAAGTACAAGTGAAAGTTATTGAACCTCAATTAGGTCCAATGTTGCAAAGGGTGAGAAATCCGTCTTACGAAATAGAAAATACACATTGATGATAATGTTGAACTAGAACTTGCCATCCACACACACTAAGTTTAATAGTTGACATGGTCCCTTGAAGTTCATTCGACTTGCATGAGCAATGACTCTTAGTGTTCATGGAAAACATTTCCATGATGTTTGTCTTAGTTTTCATGAAAAACATTTCTATGAATGAATTTACTAACAAACCTTTAACTTGAAGCTCTTTAAGTATTATCCAAGGCTTTGAATAACATTTCATACAAAATATTGAAATGATATCTTATTTAATCAATTTCAAAATCTCACCTTTTAGAATTCAAATGACTTTTTATCCATTTTTGCAAGTGCTTTGATGCAAATCGATTCTTGTTATATTATGAAGCCTCCACCAACTCTAAGCCTTACAAACATAAGTGGATTAAGCACTCTAAGGAGACTAAGGTTTAAACTTTTCGAATATGTTTTGAAGGAAAATCAACAATATGTTTCGAATATGTTATGAAGGAAAATCAGCAAATAGACTAAATTTGTAAGTTCATTTATAAGGGAGATTATGAAATTTGTAAGCTTCTAGTATAGAGCTTTTGATATACTTTAAGGAAGCTAAGGTTTAAAGTTGAAAATATTTTTTCAAATAAAAAATAAAATAATATTGTTAGCTCCTTTATAAGGCAACTGATGAAAATTGTGAGCTTCTAATATAGAGATTTTCTACCATGTGGTTTATAATATACAATGCAATGTGAAACACTTGTGTCAGTGCAGTTAAGAGATGGTTTGAATTCCAAGCAAGCCTTGAATGTTGTCCCAAAATTAAGGACCTAGCTGGTGTAATGTTTTATTGTGTTGTGGAAGTCCTAAGGGTGATAAGTTGATTCCTTCAACTAGATAGATAACTCGAGGTAGAATAGATGTATGTAATAAATGAAGCACTACATGTCCACCATGCCTTTTAACAATGTTATAGAGTATGATGGGAGAAGTGTTGCACTTAAGTGTAGTTTAATCATGGAGATTCTATCTGTGGATCTAGTATTTATGTCAAAGAATAGCGAACAAATACCATTCTCATATAGAGTTGGTGCTTGTTGCAATAGCTTCACTAGAAGGTGAAGATAATTGTAGGCAGTGATAAAAGTGAGGATGGCAAAATTAGTGAATTTCTCAAGAACATGTTAAAAGAAGGACTAAGATCCCTTAGCTAGAATAGGTAAAACTTATCATTTGATGGTGCCAAGTGTGGTGTTGTTGATTGTAGTCCCTATGTCTCCTACGGTATGGAAGATAGAGTATATTGGAACCTTCTTGAGGTTGTGAGTAGCGAAATGTGGATAAAGATCATGAGTCTCTAAGATAGTATATTGCTGTTTTGACTAGCACTTCCAAGTGTCTTGAGGCCTTATTGTTAGATAGTCTCTTCTAGTTTTATCCTTCCAAAGTCAATAAGATCCCCATAACACATCTTCATTTTGTTAGTGCCTCCATCTCCAGATATGATTTTGGCCATCTCAATTAGCATTTGCAATGTATTCAAGAAAATGCTAGACCTAGAGGCTATTAGGATGGCATTTTGGTAGAGCTATTAGTATAATGCAATCACTTTTTTTTAGATGTTTGTATGAGCTATCATCTAACTTTCTCTATGCAATGATACTACCAAGTCATTGGCTAGTTTTATTAGTGTTTATCCAAAATCTCTCTTAACTTTACCATCCACCAAGGTGACAACTTCCATCAAGCTTACTTTGATGGTTTGCTACAAACATATGCATGTTATCTTTCACTAACATTGAACCTACTAATTTCCCTAGAGTTCTTTGTTTAAAAAGCATATATCTTGGCTCTTTCTAGCTCTTGCTAAATTCTAAGGTCTACTAATTGGGCTTTGGTTTTTTCATGTTGTTTCTATAGCTCTTCTACTTCTTGCACCTTGGATTTCATTTTGAGGTCACCTTTGTTTTTAGTTGTGTCTCAAGGTCCTATAATGGTTGATTAGATTATATTATGAATGTTTTATAGGCCTATTGGGTCTCATATAATCATGTTTGGAATTCTTGCTTACTCTAAAAAACTTTAATATTGTCTCTATGGAGCTTTTCATGTAGTTGTTTCCCAAGTGCACAAGCCCCCTACAATACTTCGTACCAAATCACACTCCTTTGGGTTAATGGTAGACTCAACACATTATCACTTTTATCCTTGTGAAGTGATGGTGACCTTTGGAAATTTTACTATTTCTAGCTTAGTGATTTTTTTGTAGGTTTTGGATAGTTGCAACCATATATTAAAAGGTTTCTTGATCAATGGGTAGCAAGTTTTCTACCATCTTTTCTTTAGCCTTGCAGAAACTACTTTCCCCTTTCCATGATTATGTTTTTTCTACTTGTTGTGGAAGGGTTTCATCTCTTATTCACAGTTAACCCTCAAACGAACAAGGTGGAAAATCAAGAAAGTCTAAAGCAGAAGGCAAAGCCAAGGCGAAAGCGAAATGGAGAGCAAAGGCATGCCAAGAAAAATCGGGAAATGCAAAAAGTGTGAAAATTTCCCAAAGCAAGGAGAGGTGCTCAAGAAAAAGAACAAGCCAATAGTTTTGTAAAAGAGTGCAAGGTGCATCGGCATTTATTTTAAGAGTGCCGGGCTCTGACATGTGCAAATTGTAATTATAGATGGGCCGTAGGAAGGAAGCTAGGAAGATAGGAGAACAATGGAAAAAAGGGCCTAGGCTATGGCCCGCCATGTAAAAAAGGGATGACCGCCCAAATTAGATTTAGGGTTTTATATATAAAGTTCAAAAGATGGATGAGAGCTCATTCATTTGTGTATGGCGAAGATGGATGAGTGCTTGAGGGAGGGAGTGTGAGGGAGTGAGCTTGTGAGAGTGAGGGATCTTGGAGGTGAAGCTCTCCACCATCCCCTCTCTTCTTCTTCTTCTTCTTCTTCTCTTCTCTCACGCATGGCTATGGAAGATGGAGCTTGGAGGAAGAGGCTTCAGGATGCTTGAGCTTGCATCATGAATTGTGGAGCTATCAAAGTGCTTGAGAAAAGAAGTAACTCGATTGGGCATCAAGGTAAACTCACTACACTGGTAGAGAGAGATAACATGTTGGCTTTGTGAGAGGTAGCCATCAATGGTCACTTGAAACACTTGAAAAATAAGTGGTCCATGGATCTTGGCAGTTGAGCTTGTGCTCACCTCTACATTTTGGTTCCGTTTTCACGACCAATAGATTCAAGCTTGAGCGCTTGCGTGCTTCAAAGCATCGAAGTAAGGGTTTCATCCCTGAATCAAAGCTAGAAGATTTTGGGTTTTAATTCATGCTACAAGTAAGTATTTTTGGTTTTTGATGATTGCTTGAGTAGGAGAAATCCATTCAGTACCTTGCTTTTGATATTTTGTCTCATTTAGAGTAGGATAGGTAGGAGAAATCAGAGAGGAAAGCTTGAAGTTCACTGCTGTAAAACAGTCTTGAACAGGGAAATAAGAGGGGAAAATGAAAACAAAGGAGTGCTCATACGTCTTGGAGTTGAAGGTCGAGTGATTGGTAAGGCTAAGGTGCACGGCAGTGAGGGCTTAAGGTCTTAGGTGACCATGGAAATGAGAGAGAGAGAGAGAGAGAGAGAGAGAGAGAGAGAGAGCTTGCAGGTCTAGGTCTACATGAGATCGATTGGAGCATATCGGGACTTTGACTAAGATTTAGGTATGGATTGCCCTTGGCCTACACTCCTCCTTGATTCTTGGAAGTTTTGGTAGCTAATAGCAACATCTATCTTTAGATTTTTGGGCAAATAAGTGATCGGCATGCATTTTGGTTGGCAGAATCAAACGCCCCCTACAGTGTTCGATTCCCAGAATTGGACAGAGCAAACCATCAGATTCCTAGAATCGGATACTTGGAAAAACCCACCTTGTCCAATCAGACACCATGTCTGATTTTGATCGGACCGCCTGAATCGGACCATTGGGACTCGGATTGTCCCATCAGCCAATTGGACCAACTCTAATCGAACACACAACCCGTCCGATCGGACACTCTAAAATCGGACACTATTTGATCAGATGTTTGATTCCTAGGATTAGACTCCCAGAATCAGACACACGAAAATCAGACCACAAGAATCCGAACCAACTCCACTTGTCCGATTTTTGGAATCAATGGAATCAAATGTCTGATTTTTGGAATCAGACATCCGATTTTCAAAATCCGACACAGCCTAAGAAAGAAAATTTGGGAATTTGATGAACCCTCGCTAACAAGAAGCGTGACCTGCATTGGAAGAACCCCTGAATGGCTCACACGTAGTTACAAACCTAGAGATTGTGGTAGAATAGTTTGAGAAGGTGTTTGGTGCTATGGGCTAAGTGCAAGACACCAACTCGACCTAGACTAAGCCGAACGAGATAACGCAGGAACTAAACATACGACCATGTCAAGCCAACCCATAGACAATAGCATCAGAGCTACACACACTTTGTTTTTTCACTCACTCTAATTTCTATCACTCGAAGCTCAGTCAAGAAAAGCTAAAAGCCTGATTTCGCATAGTGTACATAAAAGATATAATATTTCCACTCAAAATATTAAGTCGACTATAAAACCCGCACATCTTGCGCAAAAGTAGTATAAAATAATCCCTCGCATCGAATAATGTCGATGGACAAGTGTTCCCTCCATGCACCCTGTTAAATTTCGGCTCCGCATTGTGCAAACTAAGGTCGAGTTGAAGACTACAAAGCTGCGTGAGAACACCCTTCTTGGAAAATAGGGAAAATTAGATAATGGGTAAAATTTAGGTAATTTTTTTTATTAATTACCCCTCCCCTCAGTCGATGCATGGCAGGGGGAGAGGGAGTGTGTGGAGGAGTGAGTTAAGGAGGAGTGTGGTGTGGATGCATGAGGGAGGGGAGGCACGAAAGCCTCCACGTGGTGGATCTTCCCCCCCTCCCTTACACTATATAACCTCCCCGTTATCCTTGGGGGGAGGCACGATCAGAGAGAGGCTGCCGTGCTGTTGACAAACAAAGGAGGAGAGAAGAAATGAAGGTGCCGTGCTGACACCATGCTGCAACCAAATTGCCGCCCTGATACGCCCACAATCTGTCAGGCCGTCGCCCATACCACCACCTTATTATAATAAACTCCCCCCCCCCCCCTCTCATCGTTAATTTTCTCCCTTCAATCATTAACACCCTCCACATTTTTTGTAAAAGGCAAAAGCTTCTTGAGAAGATTCTAAGGTTGGGCTCCCATAAGCCCTATTCCCATGAGCTTTCCCGGGGTCTTAAAACCCACACCCTGTAAAGGGGTATTCCTATGTAAGGGAGAAGTAAACAGATTTTGAGGTTGTTTGCCAAGTTTGGAGGGAATTTAGAGATCGCGTAAAGGGTGAGGACAAACCTCGGAGTCCAAATCCTCTATGTCTATGATGGCTCCAAAGCCAAAGTTGCAAGGCACACGTGCGGAGATCTCTTCCCCGAGCATATGTGTGGACATTCCCACGAGCCCTCAAGCCCAGGTTCTACGAGTTTAATTCCACGTAAAATAAATGCATTAAGCACGATAAATTTCATGGAAGAAAGCATTTACACATGTTTCTAATTCACCTAGCCTAG
The DNA here is from genome assembly GCF_053477565.2 of Lygodium microphyllum. Taxonomy (NCBI): domain Eukaryota; kingdom Viridiplantae; phylum Streptophyta; class Polypodiopsida; order Schizaeales; family Lygodiaceae; genus Lygodium; species Lygodium microphyllum. The sequence continues at coordinate 48,313,704 of NC_141164.1, forward strand.
TTAAAATGCATTTGGGAAATTGCCTACTTGAACAGTTTACTAGAATTAATGCATGACATGCAATTGGGTTGCTTGAATTTTCCAAGTTGATATTCCTAAGCGCATATTGCTTAGGGTTAAAAGATGAAATTGTGTAAATGCATCTTTGATTTGGCCGCGGAAAAGACAAGCGTATATTGCATTTAGGCAATAACTTCCTTGTTGTGATTCGAATGCGAAAGTCGTTTACATCCGTTAGGTGTTGTCCAAAGGACTGCATAGCATGAGAATGAAACCATAGACTTGCATGTTGCATGCGAAGATGCTTGTTGAATGGATTAAAGGTTGCATTTCACATATTCGTGATGCATGAACTTCATTTAACGAAGTTGTATCTAGACAAGGTTGAATGTTACATATTCATCATGCATAAACTTCATTCATCAAAGTTGCATCTAGGAAAGGTTGCATCTCATATCTGAAATTCAATTGCATTAAACAAAAGGTTGTAGTCATAGTTCCATGATGTAAATCCTTGTAGGTTTTATGCAAGTTATTTTCCAAATTGTCATTTGTCATGACTTTAGCAAGAAAAGAAAAGGTTTATTGCAGACCTTATAGTACATAGAGGTAACGAATCACATATTTACACGTAATGTGATGTCTTGCAACTATTTACACCCTTAGAGCAAATTTTTCATCTCTAAGAAGAGATCGTTTCTTGTCGCAAGACAAGTAGACCGATTTAGCTAAATCACTTGTAATGTTATAACCAGCTAGGGATTCGTAAAAGCATGACTAGATGGTACGATGAACACCTCAAAGTGCTAGGTAGGGTTTAGTACGTTAGAAATTCTGCCTAGTGTTGCATTTGGACGCCAAGTCGAGACCCTCAAACCCAAAGGTCCTACCTACATTCATGGAATGTTTGGGTTAATTGGATGCCCATGCAATAACAACCTAGGGTTTCACCCTAAGGATCGAACGACATCCGATTGAGTTTAGAAACCCTAGGCCCAAATGTTATTGACATAGCAAGGTTAGCGTTGGGTTGGGTAAGAAGACACCCCAAACCCTACATCCTGACTAAACAAATTCCTTGACCAAGAAACGCTATTCGATGGGTGAATTGATCCCATGAGTTAGGTGCGACACTTGTGCAACAAGTTGCAACGTTGCATGGCTTTGTGGTTTAACCGCAAGATAAATTTGCCACTCCTTGGAATAAGGTTGGCAGGTTCTAGTGCAAGTCTATTGTGCAAGAGGATGAGTAGTCATCCTGCTACATCACCCTTCTTGGGCTGATTTGCCAAGTTAAGGAAAGTTATGTATTACCAAGTAAGCAAAGGATCAATCAAGTAAGAGCGACATGGTTGCCAGGATTTACTATCTTAATTTAAGAAACCTAAGGTGTTGGTTAAATTGGGTTAACAGGGTATAACCCTAACCCAAGGATACAAGGGTACACAAACACCGAAACCCTTGGGGATCTTGCCAAGTCGCAATTTGATCCCGGATTGAATGCTGGATGCATTCAGAGAAAAGGATTCATACCTTAGCAATTGGCCAAGTAAATGATCACTGGTTTGATTGTGTTTGTACAGTTTAGGAGCACTGTTTGTATTGCTTGCTCAAGGAACTAAGGATGGAAAGATAATTAATGCTTCAGGTTGAAGCCTGAAGGGAGAGGCAGCATCAGTTACCCCCGATTGTCTGCCTAACCCTAACTAAGGGGGTTGTTAGCTGCACCGAGAATGTGGACTGAACCTGGTGAGAGGTCTCTCCATTGGGCACTACTTGAAGCAGGAGGACGCTTGGGTGCTAGGGGGGCTCTGGCCGTAAATCCCTTGCCTTTCGGTCCCTACACAAGAGGCGGACATGCCTCGGGATTGGATCTTGAGGCCCGCATACTAGTCTACAGGTGAAATCTTGGATTAGTAATCCCAGTGGATTGCTGGATTGCCTTCGGGAAAATTATGGATTAGCCTACAAGCTGGATTATTATGATGTATTCCAAAGATAAATAAAAGCAATTGTTGAAAAGGAACTTGTTTGACACTGTTTTTCTATGTCAAGTGCTAAGATTACGTGAAGGAACCAGTGAACAATTGGCTAATTAAGGAAGTTGTTTTATGCATGTCCAACTAAAATGTGATAGGTAATTAGACAACTAAAGCAACCCTGAGGAAAGTACAGTGGATGTGGCCATGGGTCCGTCCTACAGATGGGTGGTCCTAGTTGGCCGAGAACTTTTCTCAAACAAAATCAACAGTAGAGAACTTTTCACATACGAAATCGACAGCAAGGAACGATGACTTAGAATCTAGGGTATTAGAGTCCCGATTTATGTTGTTTTAGGGGAATGGAATGGGACTATTCCTTATGGGCAGAGAGGTTGAGCTTTGCATCCCTCTCATTTCCCATTCTCCTTGAACCAAGTGCAACATGAATCTGCTTCGACCCTAACGTTTCTACGTAAAGTAGTTTGCCTGGGATTCGATGCTAGCTGCTGTTCTAGGAATTTGACCACTAGAAGAACCCTGATTCAGGTCGGGGTCCTAAGTGGGAACGGCCGGAATGCTTCCGCTTCATGGCAGACTCGGGAGGACCTAGACCGTAAACCCCATAACGTTCCATGGGAGTGCTAGGTGGCGCGTTCTAGACTCTCTTCCCGATGGGCTGCTAAGACATGTCCTGCAAGCGAACAGGTGGACACGTTACAGTGCCTACAGTCATCAGGGCTGCCCTCGCGCTACCACTCGCTTTGGCTTCATAGTGAGGACCATAGGGGTGGATTTCTTATGGTCTGTGAGCTTCTTCAATAGACCTATGAGTGGCCTCAGCCAACTCAGACAGTTCCTTCATGCTCAGTTCATAGGCTTCCTCTTCCACCCTCCTCTGCCGTTCCTCTTCTGCCCTTTTTGATTCCTCTTTAACTCTTGCAAGTTCCTCCTCCTCCTCCTTCTGCAGTTGCTCTTCCAACCCACATGACTCTTTTCGAGCCCTCTTCACCTCGGCTCCCTCCCTTTTTCTCAATGTCTTTGCCCTCTTTTGGTCCTTGTTGTCCTTCGTTTGCGTTTGAGGCTCGGCCTTTTGCGGGGGTGGTACTTCAAGGTCCCCTACATCGCTAGCTGTCCTTTCACTCGAGACTTCCCCCTCTTGACGTGGTGAGTCTTGGTGCTCAATCTGCTCTTCTTCCACGTGAGCACCCTTGATGGCCTCATCAATGATTGCTGTAAGTATGCCTCCATACCTGATCGTGGAGGCCTTGATGGTAGGTTTTTTCCTCGTGGATCATGTGGTGGAGGCTGGGGAGTCCTCGCCGGCCGCCGCTGACTGGCGTTGCGGCTGGAGCTAGAAGGGTGGCAGAACTCTTTATCTTCTGAATGAACCCGTTCCAGTCCACCTCTTCTGGGACCCCTGTCGCAATGCTCTCCAGCAACGGTACGCTGATCCTATTCATCAAGGCATTGTACCTGTGGTGGTTGGAGAAGAGAGAATGGATCATTTTATCCTGCATCCTTCTCGGTGGGTCTAGAATGTCAGCTAGACTAATTCCATCGACTGTGTGTACATCTTCCTTTTTGACTCCCAGCATGGCGTATACATCCCTTTTTGGGCATCTTTTCTTTTTGGGCACAAGTCCCAAGGCTCTTTCGACAGTGGCGACCTCAAAGGGGCACCTGTACCCGTCTTTCTTGATTACCTTTCCTTACCGTGACTGTACTATAGCTTCATTCTTCATTAAAATTTCTCAGGAACTCTGCACACATGCTGTAGTCGACAGCCTGCACGACTTTCTCTACATACTTTTGGAGGCTGCATTTGTTCACCAACTCTCTTATGGCCGGCTCCTCTGAGATAGCCTCATTCAGGTTCGTGGTATGCTTGAAAGTAAATTGGCTGAAGCCCCATGTTTCGATGCTGATTCCATATTTCGTCATTTCTGCTTCCGTAAATGGAAGTCTGCCTTGTCCTGCCATGGTATGTGTCTGTCATTACCCTAATCAACGTTAGAGTTACGATTTGCTTCATTCCGAGCATATTTAAAAAAAAAACATGTGCGCCAATTTACTAGGCAGACTTAAGGAGATGAAACTTTTTTAGAAACAATTAACAACCAACATCTTTTGCTCCTTGCTTCCTTTGCTCTTTGAATTTAGTAGAGCATTGTTAGCCTTCACCCTTTTGTTACCTCACTCTGTCAGTCCCTTGATCGTCACTGGCTCTTTTTCCCTCTTTTCTAAGTGGCACGGGGGAGGGAAGGCTTGCATGGGCTGTGTGGGGTGGGCTACTTGGCCATAAGCCAGGTATACAGGTTGGGGTTGTATTCAAACTGGGCATGGCCATCAAGTTTGCTTGGTTGCAGGGAAGCTTGAGTGATGTAAGTTAAGACATCATGGAATATGTCTCCCGAGTTGAGGCGACTAGCAGTGTGCAACCCCTCCTCTGTGAGGAATTGGTCAATGCATGGGTGGGCCAGTAGCAGATCATCTAAGTGTAAGTTGCATGTAATGGCTAGGACTCTGAATGAAAGAGATGCCATGTACGTAGGGTCACATTCAATTGCTTTGATTGCCCCCTGTTGCTCAACATTAGTCATGATCTGGTGGCCTTTTTTCTCCCATTGGAGTCGTAAGGCATACCACAGTTGCAGGAACGGAGAAGCAGAGCTGGCAAGCTGAACAAGCTCCTCCAGTTCATGTTCCGGCATAGAGCGAGTGGGCTTGCGGTATGAGGTGACTAGTCATCTGAGAACAGCCTGTTCCTTTGAGATCTCTCCATTAGCAATTAGCTCGGCCGTAATTTTGGGAAACTCGATGGTCATGAACTCATAGTCCTCCCAAGTGCATGGCAACGAGTGAACATCGGCCGTGAGGGGTTCGTCAAGAAGTCCTAGGTCAAGTCTCTCGTAGCTTCTAGCGAATGTAGTGAAGGTGTCGTCCAACTCCTTGATGCATGTCACTACGTCATTCCCGGAGGTCTTAGCAAGATCCTTGGTTGCTGTCAGGAAGGATCGTCTTTCGTACGAAGGTTTCAAACTCGCTGGTGGCGATGGAGCAGTTGGGCTGGATAGTAGTGACTCCCTTGCAGGGGTCGTTAATGGAATTGTGCACTTTGGATCATTTGGAAACATTGCGGCAAGCTCCCGTGCCCTAGGGAGCATGCTGCAATTCATTTGAGTGGGCATGGGGGTGTGCACCTTGTCTGACCTAGATGGTGCTGGATCCTTTGGTTTGGGGCACTGAAGGTGCTGGGTGACCTCAACCGTCACCGTTGTTGGTTTGATGTTCCGTGCGACTTGTGCTTTGCCTATGCCGGTCTGTCTAGCTGGAGTGGGGCTGCCCAAAGTTGACTCTTTCGGGTGTTTGACCTTAGGCATCCATATCCAGGGGTTACTCTCATAGTATCCTTGCGCTCGCAGGAGATCTTTTGATAGGAGTCCACATTGCAGCTTGTCTGCTTTTTGAAAGTGCACCCTAGTAGTGATTTATCACCGGCCCCTTTAGTGTTTGGTAACACATAAAGATGATTGGGATATTCCTAGACTCGATGGAGATAGTCGCTTGGCATTTCCCTAAGAGGGGGTAAGTGGTGTCCCCCAAATGGGCTAAGTTTCACATTCGTGGACTGTAATTCGGGCTGACCAATCGTGTCCAATGGTCATGTGTCAAGACGTTCTGGTCGGCCCCTTCGTCGATCAGAGCATCAAAAGAATATTTCCGCTCTACAGTGACCGTGATTCGAAGGTAGGCGGGTGCCACTGCTTCTTCATCATGATCGGTTAGTTCGGTGATTGTGGCCACGCAGATAGCGACGGGGGGTTCGCACATCGGTGGTTTGTGCAGCGGATGGGAAGGGGGATAATACTTTTTCATGCGACTGCCATTGAAGAAGCCTATTCCTTCCCCTTCGAGCGTCTCCAACTCGACATTGCCTGTTCTGCTAATTGCACGTGCCCGAAAAGGCCCCAGCCCTCGAAATTTCATTTTCTGTTTGTGCCCTTTCACCAGTAGAGTAACACAAGGTCCCCATGATCAAAGTCACGCTGGTTGACGTGCTTGTCATACCACAACTTTCGTTGTGCCTTTTCGTAGATTAAAGTGTGGGTGGCTAAGAGCCGAGTTTCTGTGAGGTGCTCTAGTTCCTCCAAGCGGTTAGTCCAAGCCTCTTTCCCCTCCCAATGCTCTTGCGCTGCTATTCTCAAGCTAGGAATAAAAAATTCTAGAGGTAGAATGGCCTCCGTGTAGTAGGTCAGCCTAAAGGGTGTTTGCCCAACAGCCGTCTTATAAGCTATCTGATAAGCCCATAAGGTAGCCATCGGCTTATTATCCCAATCTCTTCGTGATGTGGATACTACCTTAGTAAGCACGTTGACTAGGATTTTGGACTCTATTTGGCCATTTGCCTATGGGTAGTAGGGGGAAGACCTTCTATGAATGACCAAAAAGGTTGAGAGCAGGTGGGATATTACTTCGTTAATGAAGTGTGCACCTTGATCACTCACTAGTTCGATTGGACACCCAAACTGTGAAAAGACCTGTTCCCACAGGAACTTTGGAGTAGTCCTAGTGTTGTTCCTTCTGGTGGCTCACACCTCCGCCCACTTTGTCAGGTAGTCCGTTGCCACAATGATGTAGCGCGCCTGGGAGTATTGAGCCACTAGACTAATAGGTACGATGAACTCAATGCCCCATTTCTCGAAGGGCTGTCGAGCTACTATGGGGGTTAACTCCATCTTATCTTTGCGCATAGGTATCTTAGTCCTCTGGCATTCGTCGTAGTGTTTGACGAACTTAGTGGCGTTGCGGAATAGGGTGGGCCACCAGAGTTGGGATTGTAGTACCTTACGGACAGTTGTGTCCCCACTAAAGTGCCCGTCAGCTATCCCACTATGGGCCTCTCTCAATACATCCTGCATCTCGTGCTCGCACACACATCTACGTAACAACCCATCCTGTCCCAACCTATAGAGTTGGCCAGCAATTAATTGGTATGGCTGAATTTTTAAGATGAGTCTCCTTAGCATGGCTTTCTCAATAGGTCTCTTTGGCAAGCCATTTGCTAACACTTGGACAACATCGTCTGCCCAGTAGGGTGTCAAATCAGCTCTAAACAAGTCCTCTTCGCTAGACAGGCCAAAGAGGTGCGTGTCCGGTAAATCATCAGGGATGCCTGGGCCAGCAGCTTCCTCGGTGGGTATGCGGGACATGTGATCCGCCATGTAGTGCTGCTTCCCTTTGCGCACAATCACTGAGAGATCGAACTCTAGCAGGAGAAGTAACCACCTTGCTATACGGCCTATGGCGCATGACTTGTTTATGAGATATAGCAGGGCTTGATGGTCCACGTAAAAGACGAAGGGTGTGGCCAAGAGGTAATGCCTAAATTTCTTCATGGTGAACACCATGGCTAGCCCTTCCCTTTCTAGAGTTGAGTTCTAGAGTGGAGTAGTTCATTTCTATTTCATTGAGCTACCTGCTAGAAAAGATCATGGGATAATCAAGACTATGTTCACCAGGTTGGCAGAGAACGGATCCGATGGAAAATTTGGAGGCATCTATGTGTACATGAAATGCTATACTCCGATCTGGGGCTCGTAAGATGGGTCTAGTGGTGAGGGCCTTCTTGTGCGCGTTGGCATTCCTCAGTCCACTCGAATGCAATCAGTAGCTTGTATAATGGTCTAGTAAAAATCAGCGCACAATAAGCGTCGGTAGTATCCTATGTGGCCTAAGAAGCACTGGACGCCCTTGTAATTGGTGGGTGGTGGGAGGTCGGTAATGGCCCTGACTTTTGAAAAGTCAGTGGCAATGCCATTCCATGACACTACATGCCCTAGGATGCATCCGTGCTTCACCCAGAACTGGCACTTCAAGGGGTTCAGTGAGAGTTTGTATAGTTGGCACCATTCGAAGACGGCTCCCAGCCTCTCTAAGTGTTCTGCCCAACTGGAGTGTACGCATAGGTCATCCACAAATACCTCCAGCTCGTGTTGTAGCATATCCTTGAAGATTGTGCACATTAATCATTGCAAGGTTGCAGGAGCATTCATTAGCCCAAAGGGCATAACGACGTAGGCAAAGACACCCCACTCTGTAGCAAAGGCCGTCTTGTGCCTGTCGTCTGGATGCACTTGCACTTGATTGCAGCTTGAGAATCCATCCAGAAAGCTGTAAGCCTCTTTGCCTGCTACTCTCTCCAGCATGTGCTCGGTATATGGCAAAGGGTAGCTGTCTCTCTTCGTAGCGGCATTCACCTTCTTGTAATTTACACACACTCGAATCTTGCCATTATTTTTCATAACTATCACTATGGGCGATACCCAATCTGTGTGCTCGATCTCATATATAAATCCCACCCTCATAAGCTCATCAATCTCTTCCTTCACCGCATGAGCCTGTTTGAGATTCATAGGGTAAGGTCATTGCTTTGTTGGCACTGCTTCTAGGACCATGGGAATGTTATGGGTCACAACCCTAGTATCAACTCCTCTCAGTTCCTCCAAGGAACAGGCAAACACATCGACATACTCCTCGGAGGGCAACCAGTCTAGCCTCCTCCTCCTTGGTCAGCTTGTCAGCAATGAACACGGGTTGTGGTTTCTTGACCTCCTCTGCAAGGTCGACTTCCTTGACCCAGGAGGGTCCCTCAATTGGTTCCCTAGCTTGCCCTTGTCTCTTTGCTCCTAGCAGAACCACCACTCTACCACCCTTCTTAAACTTTGTGAAGCGTTTGGGTAGGTCTTGTGGTTTCCTTTGCCTCTCTCCTTCACAGTATCTAGTTTGCTTCCTGGTCCCCTCCTTAATTCGCTTGCGCCTTAAGTGGATTGGCAAGTCCCCTTTAGTGTGTCTGACATTAGAGGGTTGGGGTATTTCGGGATCACTCTCTGTACTGACTTCAGACTCCGAGTTAAACGTGCATCTCTCGCTTGAGGAAGGGGTTTTGCCCAGGGGTCGTAGTTAAGTAGGTGATTCTGTCTTCAGTATTGGGACTACCAGCGATTGTGCCACCCTTGCTTGCTCATAATACATAGCTCCCACCTGCTCCAGCTAGGTCCTATCGCATTCCATCCGCACGACTCCTTTTCCAGCTCTTTCCCATTTCGTCCTAGAGTCTGCCTCAATCTGCTCGATTACTCTCCCTTCAATGTCATAATCTATCGTGGTAAATCCTTCCTCACTATCGCCTTCTCAGAGCAATAGTGCTCATACTCCTCATCACCAAAATCTTGCTCCTCTGACTGCTCATACTCCTCATCACCGGAATCGTGCACTTTGGTCCTTTCCCACTTAGGCGGAGCCAGGAGATCGCTTAGGAGATTTCGATTAGCCGCTTCACTGTCTTTTAGTTTAGTGGTTAGGTACCCTAAGATTCCTTGAAGATCAAGCTTGTTTGTGGGGGTGTGGAATGGGACAGGTCTCCCTGGATCCTGTGAGCTCCCTGCCATCATGGAGGTGGCACAGTGGGCTCCTCTACTGGCATGCTCGATGACTTAGCCACTTGCCTATACAACTCTTCCTCATCTGAGAATGGCAGGTCAATGGTTGCCAAGACGTGCATCCAATCCCTCTCGTCCTCAGGGCAGGGAATATACTTGGTCAGCATCCCATAGTGCTTGTGTGCTTGGGTATCACCTTTTAGCATGGTCGAGATGGCATCGAGGTCGGCTGGGGTAGTCCTCCATGTGTCCATCTCAACTCTCACCGCCTTCGTCCTATTCCCCAAGAATATGAGGTTGTTTTCCTAGTCTTCGACCACTCGTGCATTCCTCATCCATGGCCGACCTAGTAGTATGTCGTAGTCCACCCCGTTCATGACAATGAAGTTCACAAAAAACTGCACTCCTGCGATCTTCATTGGCCAATTTTTTAAGACCTCGAATGGTATGACCTTCATTCTGTTGGCCAATGTAACATTGAACCTAGCCGCTTCCACAGTTGGGTTTCCCCAGGCCTGTAGAATTGCGTGGCTCAAGACACTGACCCCTGCGCCAGTGTCCACAATTCCTTTTTGCGTTGCGTCCCCTAAGGCTAGGACAGGTAGGACTGCATGCATCTTCATGCCTTCCCAGAAAGCGTTGATGTGCAGTGACCTTGGAGCCGAGTGCAGCGCTAGGCTTGGAATTTGCGTGACTGTGTCCTACTCATGCAAGTTAGTGGCAGCATGCTTCCCCTTTCCCTCCACGTAGTGCCTCAATTCTCGCCACAATGGAGGGTGCTGCCGAAGTAGGTTTCCCAAATTAATGGTCACTCGGGTGGTTACTACGATGGTGAGGAGATTGCTGGGTAATTGCCTTTCTCCTCGGTCACCACTCTTCGGCCACATGTCGTGGCTAGCTTGTTGATAAGCTTCTTCCTAGTCTTGCCTTTGTAGCCTCTCTCATGGTGTTAGCGCATTCCCTGATTGAGATTGCGATGGCGAATCGGGTGTGCTTGCACTAGAAAGGTCCTCCATCGGATCCTCCAATATGGGTTCTACATCTTTGAGGTGTTCTTGGGCATCCTTTACCCACTCCTTTACCTTGGCGATAGCCTCGAGTTGCCGCCTGGGATGAGGGTATTCCCCCACCTTGGCACTACCTAGTGCCGCCGTCTTGGGGATAGAGGTCTCTGCCTCGGCATCTGTGACCCCTCTTCCTGGCACTAAGGTTGTATCTTCCTCAGTCTTAAGAGTGATCCTTGCATCTCCTCTCTTTCTCCTTCTCCTATGGCTCTTATTTCCCAGCGAGGCTGCGTCTAGGTTACTTGGGCCAAGCAGTGAGATGCGTGTTCATCTTGTTTGCGCTTGCGTCATGACATGCAATGGGATGGGTGTGTTCTCTCCGCCAAAGGTCTCTACGCCAAATAGCACCAAAGGGCACACAGGGCACATTGGCTGGACTGGCTAATGGCTTCCACCTAGGGTAGTCAAGGAACAAGTGAATGTTCCCACATTCGGCTTACCTAAGGTCTACCTTGTCCTGATTTGCCTGTTTCCTTTCTGGGCAGCATGATGATATATGGCTTGGATGACCGTAGGTTCAACATGAGATTGGGTCCTGGCTTGGTCCTCCAAAGCCTCAACTTCTTCCTCTACCCAGTGCCATCACTAGCACCGGTCGATAGTCCATCAGAACCGGATTGCCCTCCTCATCATAGGAGATGTATGGGTTTATGTAGCTCTCTTCTTCACTAGGTTTTTCCACATAATGAATAGGAGCGTCACTCGGTGGTTGGGTCACGTAGGGTCCTAGTGGTCTGGGTATGCCTGTTGGGTTCATCTCTAGCCTAGGGATGGCTAGTCTTGTATCATTTAGTGCTGGGAGTGCAAGCTGGGCTCCCTTGCCAAGGAAGTTAGATGGCTTGTTGCCTAGGTAAGGAGGGTTGTATTGCTACACATACAGAAACCTCCTAGGCAATCTGCAGTGCAACACGTCATGTTCTAACCTACCACAGTTTGAACACGGTCTAGATCTAGGATCTTGACACTCGGTTGGGAGGTGGTTTCCACCACAATGTATGCACTGCACGTGGGCTTGCATAGGCTTCCTTATTTGTTCTTGCAAACACGCAAGCTCCATTCTCACCTCCGCCAAGTCCTGGCCTTGGTCGACTCCCTTCACCACCGCCAGCTCCACAAAGCTATATGGGTCGTTGCTAGGTTCGTATTTGTCTAGTTGTTTCGCCACTATAGAGATCCTAGATTTCCCCTTTGCCCCTTGTGTGACCCCTAATCGTGAGAGTAAGGCTGTGGCTAAGGCTGTCGCGCCCTGCTCAGCGGACATGTTGTCCATGAGCCGCCTAGCTACAAGTTCACTTAATGACAAGTTAGCCTCCACTACCCGCTCTCTCTTTGCATTTGGTCCTCCCTTTGTTGCTCCAGCCAGGGCTAGCACGTGCTGAGCCTCGTACATATCCACGTCTTGTTGGAGTCTCCTAGTCTTTTTCTCGTGGTTATAGGTGATCATGCTCTCTAGTGCCCTTCTGATTGTTTCTCATTCCTCTTCTAGGGCTGCTACTACTTCCTCCACTAGCCTACCCTGAACTACCGTCCTGGCCAGCAAGTCATACTCGTTGACTAACTCCTGCACCATGACTAGAAATTCTCCCCAGTCCACTCTGTCCTCTCCTGGTCCACCTTGG